>NC_071992.2:83021400-83328800 GCF_028885655.2 Pongo abelii | reverse complement strand
TGGTAAGCAGTGAAGAAGCACTACAAAATTAACACTTAGCTATCAGCAGGAAAAGGAAAAACAAAAGGATGAAAGAGAGGAAATACATGACTCATCAAATATGAAAATTTAGAGAACTGAATGCTGCAAGAGACCCTAAAAAGGAAAGAATCATTCAGCATTCAAAACAAGACTGTGGTGATATAAATAGGGAATTGATGTTTGCCATGAGACAGAGTAAAGGAGTCTGAGGAACGCTGAGAATGGTTTAGACAGTTACGTAAGTTAACATACTAATTTAAGAATTAGGAAAGTGCTTTATCAAATGGGTAAGTAATGAGAATCCTAGCTCAATAGGGTTAAGCTGGTGCTCTAGGGATGTTCACTTTTTCACACAAGGAAAGACAATGCACTTGCCTTATTTAAAATATTTAAACCAATTTATTTTGTCATAGGAAATATACAGAAGTTAAATCAATGACAAAAATGGCATTCTTCTCATCTGGCAAACTTTTCCCCCCTTTTCTTGGCATGGTGGAGAATATCCAATTCTTCAGAGAGATGATTAAGGCCTAAGAGTCTCGTGCTTTGTAAATAAGGAGGAACTATACTATTCAGCCCAGATTTCTGCTATACTCTTGCTTCTTCTCTAGATCATTGCTTATGAGATATTCTCCATATTTATAATCATTTACAGAAAGTTCTCACTTGGTCAGACAGATATATACTTCTGATATTGCTTCCTATCCCAAAATATTATAAACTGTATTAGGTTGCTTTTATGCATTTTACAAGTATTTTGGATTTGATCAAGTACTCTGTATTTCAGAAAAGAATGGTAACAGTGTTTAATCAATTACAGATATCATTTATAAACATGATTAGATATGTCATTATTATAATGGTACAGCAGTTGACTACAGGTGTGACTGTGTATCTCTATGAGTTTCACTGTTAAACTGAATTTGACTACTACAGCACCTAAATTAGGAAAATATAAATCTATAAAAAATTCTCATGAAGAGACACTGGTCTCTTGTATAAATGAAAATCACCAGACAGGTTCAACCTGTGGCCACATGTGGTTAAAGAATACACGATGATGAGTGGGAAGGTGGGAGAATATTAATTTGCACCTCTATCCCACCTACCTTCCCCATGCCCATAAGCATCAGCATTGACTTCTCTGGAATGCATTTTACTTAAAGTTACGTGAAGAGAAATTCTGAATAATGAGATAATCTTTGATTTTCCTGGATGTCTTTTGGCCTGTCAAAAATGGAGCACCTAAGGTCACAGTTGTCAATGAACTGTCTATTACCAATTAACAGCTTCATTTCTACTTGAGTGTTTAAAAAACCTGCTAGAATATTAACACAAGACAATAAATGTGACTACAGAAAGTAAGACTTCACCATATTTTTTAAAAAAGCATTTCCCTGACTTCTTTTATACCCTGAAAATGTAATGATGTTGTGAGAGGTAGTGGAGACACACCTCTCTAGTCTTCACTGCTGTCAATACTCTCACTCTTCTCCTTTTTGAGAAGCCTCCATTAGTGACCTGACTAGTGAAATCCTATTCTCTGCTTTCCAAATGCTCCATCACTCCACTTTGATTTTTGCTCTCTCTTTTATGATTCTGCTAAGGTGACATTCCTTCTCCTGCTCCTGCGATATGTACATATCACTGTGGATGTCACCTACTGTTAAAATACTGCATATACACATATTTTCCAATGGCAACACCATGTCCTGCCATTAGGGAATATTATCTCCATGGAAATGGACAGGAAAAGAAGTAAATCCTTTCAAAACATCTCATTATACCTAGGAAAAACATTAAAGTCAAGTCATATACAAAAACATTAAAGTCAAGCCAATTATTTCAAAATAATTTTATTTAATTTGATAACTGTGTTTCAAGACAATTCTGCATTTTCATACCAAAGAATAACTTTTTAGGTTTAAAATCATAAAATTCTTACAATGACACTATGAATAGCAAGTTCATGGGTTGGCTCTTTTTCCACCACGTCCTTTCTCTGTATACCCTATTTAACTCGACTCTATCTTTAAAAATACCTTTGTAAAGCATAAATATAATCATTTCATTACCTTGCTTTAATATAATTTAAATTTCTCCAGTGCCAAAAGCCTCACATTTTAGCCAAGCATTCAAGGGCCTTCCTAATTATTTACCAACAAACTTCCCATTCCGTCTCTCAACACCATACCCTGCCATGTCCTTACTCAATTTCCCCCATGACACCATCCACATGTAAGTTTTCCCACCTTTTTGCTTATGGTTCTCTCCTGCCTGGAATTCCCTCTCACCTCCTTCTGCTTGGCAAAACTCTACTGATTCTTCAAAACTTAGCTCAAATGTGACATCTTGAGAACTTCTCCACTGAAACAAATTTATCCAGCTCTATTATACTGAGTTGCACTCATCCTGTTCCTTGTGCTAAATTATGCACTCTCAGTGGGCAGAGACCCATTTTTTAAATTTGTAATCCCATAATGCAAGGCAATGAGTGCCTGAAACATGGCATGTACCTAATACTTCTTAATGTAGTATTGAACTGAATCGAACTTTATTTCATGAGAGCTAGAAAGTGTTGAAGTTACTATACTTATACTATGAAACTATATATATATATATATATATATATATATAAAATCTAACAGAGGAAAATGTATTACAAAGTTTAATTTTAAAGACAGATTAAATCATTATGCACATTTTTAAGAGGATCCTTTATATGCAGGAGGAATTATTCTTAAGCTTATAAATATTAGCTACAACTCCATTAACATTGAAACATAATACTTAAAGGAAGGTATTTAACCATCGTCAGAACTTAAAATTAGAGAGTGAGTATGCTTACCAATCTCTCCTTCAGTGAGAGACAACTATAGTCAAGAGAAAAATATTGTCAGGGTCCCTTGCAAGTCACACAATAAGTGTGATGACAATAGCACCATTTTACCTATAAATTACTCTAGCAAGAAATGACACAGCAAAATTCTTGTTCAGTTCTAACTAAGAAAAGACTAAATATGGTTGCATGCTATTATACTGAGATTTTAAGTGCTTAACTCTTAGCTTATATACTTTTGCACTAGAATCAATAAGAGGCTGAGCTTTCCTTTATTTGGCAAAATTCAAGGTCCTTAAGTACAGTAAGTCACTCAACATTGCTTATTATTATTATTCATTCTTCCAGACTCATCTTCCACATCACCTCCTCACTCAAACTTTGTATCTTTCAAGTCAGTAGTTTTTCCCTATACCCCAGCACCCAGCACATCCCTTAACTTCAGTATCTACTGCTTCAGTATCTGCTGTGCCTTAAGGATTTGTTTACATTTTTCTTTCCCCACTAAACCATAAGTACCTTGAAAACAGAGACAATGTACAGTTTCTCTTTTATCCCATCACACAGCACCAGGTACACAGTAAGTGGTCAACATATTTTGGTTGAATAAATTAAATGCATAATTAATTTCCAAAATTTATTGATGAATAATAGTGCCAAACGATTTCCAAGGACAATGTATCTTCTTTCAGGTAAGATTTCATATCAAAAAATACAGAAAATTATCCACATGGATGGTAGCTGTTGCTCAAGAAAAAAACCTGCCAAGCATAATAAATTTTCTCCATCAAAAAACATACATCCCTTTTCACTATTTCTCTTATAAATTGTAGCTATAATAGGAAAAAGATAGCTGACTGAGAAAGACAAACCAGGTCTCTACCCTATTTTAAACTTCCAAAGTGCTTAATTCAAACCAGCTGAAGCAGTAGGGAATTGTCACCATCTTCTAAGATATTAAGGCAGACGATTCAGGAATGAGTCTCATCTTATAAATAACTGTAGACATCTGCTACAGAGGGAAAGCCAGGAAAAATGGAATATGGCTAGAATTATAGATATACAGACATTAGAAAGATGTCACTAGCAGTATTTAGAGACATTGTGAATACAGCAAAAGAAATATATCAAATAATTGAAGCTTCCTCTTGATACCTGTTTGGTAACTTCACTCCTCAGATGAACAGACCGATCAAAGGTGAATCTTAAAGGAATAGTTGGAATTGAACATACTCTGCATGAGGACAGGGACTTTGTCATGTTTATCGCCATAAGCTCAATACCTAGGAAACTACCCCACAGAGAGCAGTTGCTCAGTAAATATTGTTAATGAATCAAAAGTAAATAATTTAAAGACAAAATGAAAATTAATAATGAATAACAAGGGACAATCTCATGCGATATTGAGTCTTCCCTGCAAGGAAATGTAAGCTTGACCAAGTTCATTCTAGTGAAGAAATAAATATTCATTCACTCCCTGCCCCTTCTAGACATAGTCCAATAACTCCTCTCCTTTTCCATTCAAAATTTCTCCCGAAGAAGTCCAATCTGCTAATCCCACTTCCAAATCTTCAACCCACTCTCCTCAGCGGACTGTCATCCTACGAGAACCATTCCCTCTAAGGACGCCAATGACTGCATTGGCCCAATCCAGTGGACACTTTCTAGATATTATGTCCTGAATCTCTTCTTAAATGTAGCACCCACTCCTTCAAATTCTCTATTCCCTTGCCCTTTTGACTTTGCCCTGGTGCCTTGTTGGTGCTCACCTACTTTCCCTGCTTTACCTACTCTGTGTCCTCTTCACTGCCTATCCCATAAGCATCTGTTTTCTTAGGTTCTGCTTGCCTCACTATTCACACTTTGAAACTTTTCCCAGGCCATCTTGCTTTCCTCTCAGGGACCCAAATCTGTAAACTCATAAGTCTGAACTCCAGATTTGTGTATTCACTTATTTGTTCATAAACAAATAATTCGTAAATCAGGCAGTGCCAAGTGCTAGGGATAAAAAGGTAAAAATAAGACAATATTCATCTGTAAAGAACAAATGGTGTGGTTTAGAAAAGAGGAAAATAAAGATATAATCCAGTGCAGTGAGTGATCTACAAAGGTTTAGCAGAGTGCTGGAAAAACACCCTAGGACAAGGACGTATTAGAGAATCAAAGTGAATGAAGAGTCTTTAAGACATAAGGAGAATCTTAAGGGTGAGAAAAGGAATGTCCCATTTTGATCATAGAATTTAAGTCTGGAAAGGTATTTAATTCCCTGAAAAGAGGGGGAGGTATGAGCAATAGAAATAGCAGTTGGGAGATTACTCAGCAGATATGAATAGTAGTTGAATGAAAGAAACAATTGATGAAAGAAGAAAACAGAGGAGGAGAAAATAGACAAAAGGTGGGAAGAGGAGAAATAGAGAGAATCTTATTTATCATTGATTCTGCCAGTGAGGAGGTAAATGATGTTAGACTTAAGAGATTTTTTTTCACTTGTTCTTATTGTTGATAAACTACTGTAAAATCTGTCTAACCTTCCTGAAACCCTGTGGCATTCAACAATAGAAACATGAGAATAACAAAAAATACTAATCCCACATTATGAATTCTGGACATAAGGATGTGTTCTTAATACTTTCATTCAATTATTTCAACAAATATATTTTGAGCATCTATTAAGGTACAAAGCAATATTCTGTAGAGCAGCAGACAAGAGACAAAGCTCCTTCCTGCAGGAAATATGCATCTAGTACTCAGGAGGCAGGGGCGTGTCCTTCTTTGCCTGGCAAGTGTTGGATGAACCCAACTTGTGCAGCCTTTCCTTTATGGGAAAACAGAAACTGCTAACACTGGCTCTTTCTGCACCTGCTTTTCTACTATAGGGTGACCCCTTCCCCAGTGTTGTTTTCAATGACATTTTTTCACCTGGGCATAAAGCAAACTTGTTCTCCCTCTTTCAGAATCTGCTCTCAGCTCAATTTCCAATTTCCTTCCCTGTTTAAAGAACACACACAGATACATAATAGGCCAAAGCTACATCTCTCAGCAGCATTAAAAAAAAATCCCAACCTATGTCCCCTAGCTCAGTGTCACTCAAAATACAGCTTGCAGGCTTCAATAAAGAAATTGTAAGTGAGAATTTACAAATTAGATTTCTAAAAAAGTCTAAAATTGAATTTAAAAACTAGATTTGGGCAATGCAAACTGTATAACAATTTATACTGCCCTGACATACAAACATTCAAAAGCCTTTGTCTTATTCACCAGAGTAGAGACTAGAGCAACAAGTCACATGCGGTTGCACGATCATCATGCACAGTAGGGCCACATCACAAGAAGTAATGTTTGTTAATTATAAACCAAAAGTGTATAAAAACTGAAAAAAAACTTAAGTAGCCATCTTTATTTAAAATCTGTCATCTCTGCAATATTTTAATTTTTAATCATACTTTTAAAAATGATAGTTTAACATTATTAACTAAATTAGAGAAATAAAATTGATGTTTTTATATGTAATTTATTGATTGCAATACAACTTCACTGGGTTTTTATGGAGAAATTGCTTTGAAATCTCTTCCTTCCTTACTGTAAACATATCTCTATGAGATTTGTTTTCTTCTACCAAGAGCGTTATTAAAGCAAACATAAAAGTTTAAATGTCAACTTTTCCCTGTAAACTATGTTGTCATTCCAACCTGGATTAGATATATTACCAAGCAAGAAACTAGCTATTAGTTTCTCTATTAAAAACTTTAAATATTGGCATATGCAGTGTTTATTAAAATATATGGAAAGAGCTTCCACAAAGCAAAAGAAATGATCATCAGAGCAAACAGACAACCCGCAGAATTGAAGAAAAATTTTGCAATCTATCCAACTGCCAAAGGTCTAATATCCAGACTCTACAAATTTAAAAGAAAAAAAAAAAAAACAAGCAACCCCATTTAAAAATAGTTCTCAGAAGAAGACATACATATGGCCAACAAGCCTATGAAAAAAAGCTCAACATCACTGATCATTAGACAAATACAAATCAAAACCACAATGAGATACCATCTCATACCAGTCAAAATGGCAATTAAAAAGTCAAAAACAACAGATTCTGACGAGGTTGCAGAGAAAAAGGAAACGCTTTTACACTGTTGGTGAGAGTGTAAATTAGTTCGACCATTGCAGAAGATAGTATGGCAATTCCTAATAGACCTAGAGGCAGAAATACCATTTGACCCAGCAATCCTATTACTGGGTATATACCCAAAGGTATTATAAAGATACATGCACATATATGTTCATTGCAGCACTATTCACAATAGCAAAGACATGGAATCAACTCAAATGTCCATCAGTGATAGACTGGATAAAGAAAATGTGGTATATATAAACCATGGAATACTATGCAGCCATAAAGAGGAATGAGATCATGTCCTTTGCAGGGACATGGATGACGCTGGAAGCCATTAGCCTCAGCAAACTCATGCCAGAACAGAAAACCAAACACTGCATGTTTTCACTTATAAGTGGAAGCTAAATGCTAAGAACACATAGAGCAAGGGGGTGGGGGGAACAACACACATTGGAGCCTGTTGTATGGTGTTGTGGGAGGGAGAACAGCAGGAAGAATAGCTAATGGATCCTGGGCCTAATATCTAGGTGATGGGATAATCTGTACAGTAAACCACCATGACACACATTTACCTATGTAACAAACCTGCATATCCTGCACATGTATCCCAGAACTTAAAAGTTGAAGGAAAAAAAAGTACATGGAAAGATGTTGAGTTTGGGGAATTACTATTTCATTCACTACTTTTTTTTAAGAGATGGGGCCTTACTGTGTCATTCAGGCTGGAGTGCAGTGACGCAATCATAGCTCGCTATAACCTCAAACTCCTGGGCTCAGGTGATCCTCCCACCTCACCTACCTGAGTAGTTGGGACTATAGGCATGTGCCACCATGGGGCTAATTTTTAAAAAATTTTGTAGAGATGAGGGGTGAAGGTCTCTCTATGTTGCCCAGGCAGGTCTCAAACTCCTGCCCTCAAGTGATCCTATTGCCTTAGTCTCCCAAAGCTCTGGGATTACAGGTGTGAGCCACCGCACCTGGCCACAACTTTTATTTTTGATTGCAAAATAACAGAAATGACTTAATAGCAATTCTTTATTAACTGCCTACAGAATCTGGTAGCATTCAAGGCATAGTAAAACAGACCTGACTGTGATGCTTTTCAAATAGCTTTCAATTACACATTGCATAAAAAGTTCCTACTTCAAATACTCCCATTGGAGGTACTTGCAGGCCTTTTGTATCATTGTTGTCAGCAGATCTGGGCAACTATCTTTTCTGTCTTTGGGCTAAATCCAGGACTGGATGCACAGCTAAAGCTGTACATTCCTCTGGATAGTTTTTTTTTTTTTTTAACAATTGCCTCTATCTTTTTAATGTTTACTAGTGTGAAATCAAATGCAGTATCTACATTATTCTCAGGAACATCTCTGCATGCAAACAAGACTCTTCCAGTTCCATTTTGCATAGCTATTTCATGCAAGTTACTTCTATGTCTTTTCTACTCAGTGGGGCCTGTTGCCTCAACACCAAGCACCCTGGAGAAACTCTTGATGTTAATTTTGTTCTCTGAGTAAGTTGCTCTGCAGAAAAACCCACGAAAGCTACCTTCCATGAAACCCATCTTCAGATACAAATCTCTGTGGTTAGCCATTCTATATGTTAGGCAAATACTGAGGATGATACATACCTCTTCTGAGCTAATGCTCGTGACAGTCTGTGAAGCATCACTAGCCTGAATAGACAGATTAGAAAACAGGCTTGAAAATATTAATATCAAGCCTGTTCGGGGCAATTTCTTAATATTTTCAAGCTAGTCAATGGAAGGTTAAGGATTGGAATCCAAGTTTGGCCAACTCTCCATTTTCCAGTATATGAATGCAGCAATTCCGCATCATTAACTTTCTGTGTCTTCTCACTCACCCCACTGCAGAAATTTCATATTTACCCAAAACAAATTGAAAACTTTCTCCCCATAACCTAAATGTCATTTGGTCTATTAAGCATATTTCTATATTTTTTCTTACCTGGCTCAGAAGATATGCAATGAAAGTCATATTAGATCTACTGAAAATACCTCTCCTTAAGACTAGAAAGGGATTTGTTCATCTGTCATCTCTCATTGTGTTTTCTGAATGCATCTAATTTTACATCTGAGTTCACTGATATCTCAAGTACATGAAGTTCAAAGTTTACAGAAACTGAAGCACATCCCAGACTTTTTTCAAATATTAATGTGTACACAATCTCCCAAGTTCTGGGATTATGAATTAATGTGTACACAATCTCACAAAGTTCTGGGATTTCCTTTACAATCACATGAAATATATTATGAATGGAATAGAACTATAGGCTTTCAATTCTGCTTGATTGAAATGTCTTAATTTTAAATAGACAAAAGAAAATATACTAAGTTCTGCTTTATTCTATTAAAACATTTTATATTTAAACATATATATTTATCATTATACAGTTAAAATTATATGTTACCATATATAATATTATGTACTATATATTTTGATACTTTTTTTGGAATTTGATACAAAGAATATGGCTGGTAATGCATTTCAATGGCATTTAAAATTGATACAGATGAATCCTTCTTCCCTGACCATGTGAAATATTGCATGAGGAACATTCATTACAAGAGCAGGAACACTTTAGTGGGCCTGATTCACAGTCTCACACCAGAAATACTTTCTTTTGTTTTCAAGTAACAATAAGACTCCAACTATTTCAGTTCCTTCTGCCTTTTTCTTCCACTCCATCTCCATTTGTATCTAATTAGGGCTCTTATTATCGCTTGCCTGAAATATTTTATGTTTCCTAACCACTATCTCTGGCTCATCTTCTCCTCACCCCTAATTTGTCCTCAATGGTACCACAGGGTGCACAGAGAATATGCATCCTCTCCGACCCCGGCCTGCCCCATTTAGAAGTCACAAGCCAGTTGCCTCATTTACAGGCTTCTGCTGAAGTGTCTCGGCTGGCATCTGAGGTCCTCTGTGGCCAGCTCCTGCCCCTCAATCCTCCAACTTCACTTTCAGCCCCTTCCCACATATTATAGTCCCACAACACCTTGGATTGTATTGTTTTCTCTCTCTGAAACGGCTTCTCCACCGCTCTCCACCTGGCCCACCAGTAGTCATCTGTCATAACTGCCCCCAGTCCCCGGACTCCTCAGTGTTTCCTAAATGCTCCTGTTCTGTGCTCCTCGGGCATCTCAGGCATCCTGTTATACCAGCCATGGCATTCGGTACAGTATTTCAAAATAACCTGTTGGTTTCATTGACTCTTCCTTTTAAAATTCTCAAGAGCAAATTGTCCGATTCATCTCTGTATCCTCAGTGCTGTGCACATTCCTGCGCTTGCATACAGGTGCACAATATTGTTAAGCCATAAAGAATAGTTCACAAAACAGAATGGAAGGAGCTAGGAAGACCCACCTGCTAAGTCATCATGATGTGAGTCAAGAACCCGCCTCTGTTTATATCTTGTGTCCTGGTTTGGTTGCCCTGGCTTTTGAGTATTTACATACATACAAACATTTATTAATAATCATCTATTAGTAGCTGCTTTGTCAACAAGCAACAAACAACAACAACGAAAAAGACAAGGTGAAAAGAGAAACAGACACAAAAAGTATTATAAAGCATAATGAGTTAAGTGTTATAATAGAGTCATGGAATAGGATTATTTTTAAAAGACTGATATAGGGGAGTAGGAAGACCTCAGTGGGGAAAGTGGTGGCAAATTTAGGGGCATGTGAGAAAAGATGGGTAGGAATTGGCCAAGGAAATTGAAATGGATGTCATTCTAACTAAAATTATGAAAAGCCAAGCCAAAATGTGTTGACTCTTTTCCTAAATGACTGACAGAATTTCAGAAACTTGAATCTACATAACATAGAACTGTGCCCCTAACTTGAAGTTTGGTGTAGGGGGGAGGTGGGGCGGCATTTAACCAGGCAACTAATTTTATAAATCTAAAGCTCTATTCTTTACACGAATCATGAGTTTCAGTAAATCCATATTAATTTCTTCTAAGTTAAAATCATGGCTTTTCTATCAAAAGCTCTGGCTGCAAGATAAATTTCCTGACTGGTGCAGGGATAAAGCTTTGAAAGTATAATTTTTAATCACTCATTCACCTGCATGGTACATCCACAAAACAAAAGAAGTCTGAAATGTCAGCAAAAAGGAGCTGAACAAAAGCAATAGGAAAAAAAAAATCACTGAAGGAGCTTGACTAAGATGCCTTGAATATATTTTTAAGATGGATTGTCCTTGTGATCAGATAGAAAAGTCAGCAGAGTTAAAAATAAAAACCAATCTTGCTTCCATAAGCACTGACAATTTTTCCTCACTGAGTATATTTCCCTAACTATCTTTTTGGGGTATGCTTATTTTTCCTTTGACACTTCCAACTTTCATTTATTTCCAAAGGAAATTCAGAGCACAAATACTTTGATCTTCCCTTTGCTTTGGTGAAAACAATAGCTTGTATTAGCTTTGAGACAGAAGAGGTTCTCTTCAAAGAATTCTTTTTGAAGATGATTTCATCTGCTTCTACTTGTCAGCCAGAATATCTATTCATCCTTAAAAATATTATCACAACGAAGGATTTATCACACAAATAAAAAACCCATAGGTAAACAATTCTAATCTCATTTGTTGCCCTTACCTAAAAATTGCATTAAAAATTTCTAACATGAAAGTAAAATAGATATTAGTTATAATTACAACTTCTTAAGGGCAAATGAATTAGTTTGAATTAAAATAAGAATAAGTCCAATCCAGGTAAGTTACATAATACTACATGCATAAATGTACGTGCAGTTATATCACATTCTCAGTAAAGCAATGGTGGCAAGGTTTCATAGAATTATAGTATTTTTCAAATTAAGAAGATATATATTGCTTTCAAAGTATCACTACGATTTCAACTTTATCTGATCTTGCCTCATGTGAAATTTATGAACCTTGGCTATGCTGATGAATTTTCTTGAGATGTCTCCAACAGAGTCAGCATCTGCACCTTTCAAATGGGCTGGAATTTTTTGGATATAAAACAAAGTAGGCTGGATACTGGAATAAATTCAATAAAATGATAATACCACAGAAAAGATGGCCAATGTGTTACGACTAATCTGGTTTCCAATTCAATTCAACTATTGTTATGGCACTAACTTTGTACCAAGCACAGTGAGGAACTAGGACATGGTTGCCTTCAATACGTATCGAGGAAGTCAGACAAATAACCAACAAGTCCAATTAAAACACACGAAATCAAAGAGATTATTAGGTTTTAAAGAAGAGAGTGATTGATTAATTCCAGCTGAAGCTATAACTAGAGGCATTCTGCAAGAAGATACATGTGAAATCGGTCGTAAATAATCACACTATTTGAGCAAATAGAAATGGAGCTGAAGCATGTCCTGGGTGAAGGCTGGGTTAAAAGGAGTTGAGGAAGAGGTGCATGCAAAGGAGGTAAAAGAAAACATGTTGATTCTGGTCACAAGTATGTTCCAGGTCCCTCTTCCTCTTGAATTCCAGCTTCCATAACTTTACAATTTCTCCTTTACCCTTTAAGATTTTCCCTCCATGCTGTTCCCTCTGCTAGAAAATACACTTCTCCCCCAAATACTATAACCTTAACTCCTCTTTCAGATCTCAGATTAAAGGTTGGTTCCTCTAATTCATTACTGAAATCTTCAAACATCACCACATCCCCAATGGCTTAAGATTGATTAACTTCTTGTACACATGCATAGCACTTTACACTTTCCCTACATAATTTGTCTCACATATTGCTATAAATTATTAGTTAAAATTTTGTTTAATATTTATCATAACCTACAGACAAAATGTTCTTGGCAAGCAGCAATTTAACTCTTGTGAGGCTCTGGGGTGCGAGGTGCTGTCCTTGGTACTTGATAGGAGTACAGTATTTGTTGAATACATGCAAGTACCTGCAGTTCTTTAGTTTTACTTTGTGCAAGAATTTGGCATTTGAGTATAACATATTTTGTAAATGGTAGATCTTTCATAAATTTCATGTGTAGGAAAGACATCCACAAAACTTTTAGGCATTATAAACTAATTCAAATTCTTTGTAGATTTAGTTGTTTTCTCCTGCCAGGGGAGAATCACTTCTCAAATAAAACAAAACATACAACTATGACAACTCTGATTTCCAAGTCTGCACACAGAAATGAATTGAATATGAATATACACATTTGATTTACAGCTAGTCCTAAAGAAAGCAAAATATGAATGCATCTTAAAATATTAAAAAATGAAATTCTGCTAAAAGAGAGGAGAACAAAAATAAAACTGCTATAGAGGAGATAAATATGCATCTGGAATGTTTCTCGTTAATTTAAAAAGAAATCACAACACGTAATATCTCTAAAAGCTGTAGCTCTATAAATAAAAACAATTTAATGACAAAGGCATTCTTTACATGCTAATTAATATTCTCTTTCTCCCTCTCTCTTTCTCTCTCTCTTGTTCTCGCTCTCAGATTTTAAGCTATACTCTTGTTGGTTTCAGGTAGTTTCCAAGATCCTTATGAATAGAACACAAAATTTTCTATTTATATATACTGTTTGTTGTCAGACAAGGAATGTGACACAGAGCTGAGCGCTCAGGGAAGAAAGAGAAGGGGATGAGGAGATGTGCCGACACTCAGAGACAGGGTATGGAAGCTGAAGTCCCACCGTCCCTTCACTTTCTCATGCTGTTCCTCAGCTGTACTTAAAGACATGAAATGGCAGTAAGTCCATGGCATTCTTCATATTCATCCCATTTCAGGAGAGCATAGTTACTGATTTTTTTTTCCTGCAGAAGTAGTGAGAAGTGACATATTTCATAGATAGACTATCATAAGAACAGTGAAAACATACTTCTGGCCAGACATTTCTCAGTTGAAAAAATTGTCCAAAATACATGGCTCTCAGATTAGTATTTGTGTAGCACTTCTTGTTAACATGAATAAAATATCTATCTTCCTTCTACTTATTACATAAAATATATTTGGCTTTTAAAACTTTCTTTAAAGAAAATGTGCCATTCTTTATCAATGAAGGCACACCATCAGAGAATACTTGCTTTGAAAAAGTTTCTTCTTTCCTTTCAGTAAAGACGATGAATTTACATTCAGATATGCCAAATCATAAGCCCCCAAAATTCAGTATAAAGTTGTCACTTCATGCAAAAATAATCTCAGTAGCTAACATATAACTTGTCTCTCTTTCTGATTTTTATTTCATTTTACTATTTTATACTGAAAATAATATTCTAAACATAATAATCTAAACCCTTCAAATTTGAAAGGAATACTTTGACACAAAGAACACTGTTCACATTTACATTTTATCTGTAAATGTAAGTGCAGTTGTGCTTTTACCATGCACTGATGCTTCCTGCCAATAAGCAGAATACATTAAAATGAATGGGTTTGGTAAAGATATACTACCTTTAAGTGGGGCAGGGAAAAATGAGGCTGATAGGGATGATAGCTCATGGCCAGAGAGACTAAAAAGGAAAGACTTAGGTAAGAGAGAAAAGAGAGAACAAAACAGGGTGAGAATGGTGAATGGAGGGGATAAAAATGCCCCATCCGCTGAATTTCTTTGTCAGAATTCCAGAGTTAAACACTTTACATGCTGTTACTCTTTAATAAATAGAAAGAAATCAATCAACTGACTTGGCCCAGGAGGAGGTTATATTGTGGAAACAGCTGTTAAGCATTTCTGCTAGCTCAGTTTACTCACTGGGACAAAAAGTAAACCAGATTTTCTCCAGGCAACTAGGATTAAGGCTATAATGCATGTGGCAAAGGCTCTCCAGGTGCCTGTCTCTGTTCGTGTTTCCACAGGAGACTGGGGGAAAATGGTCAGGCCAGCCATGTGGCCTTGGCTGGCTTCACTACTGCTTTGTGCGAACTTTAACTATTTTCAGGACTACTGATAATCGATGCATGAAATACAAAGGGACAGCAATAACTCAATAAAACCTTTCATTGGCCTCTCCATTGTGTTTACAATAAAATTGCAGCTTCCTACAATGGCCTACATACAGCCCTACATGACTGGGGCTCTGTCCATCCCTCTCAACACACACCCTTCTACTCAATGTGCTGGACTCCCACTGGCCTTCTCTGTCTTCCTCAAACATGACAAGCTTATTCCTATGACTTGAGTGCATCCATTCACTGGCTCTGGAAAGATCTTACCCAAGATTTTAGAAAAGCTGTCTCCTTATGATTCAGGCTAATGTTCAAATATCACCTAGTATTTAAGTCATCCTTAACTACCTCCTCCGAATTACTAACCTCCTAGTAGATCAGCTTGTTTTATGTTTTCTTCACTGCATTTTCTACCATCTAAAAGGCTTTGTTTATGGACTTGTTTACTTGTTCATTTTCTGTCTTTCTCCTTCTCACAAGAATGAAGACTTCTTGAACATTGACTGGATAAATAAATACCCGATGGAACGGAATCAGGGCAGTTGGGGGCAACTGATAATATCTGACACCAAAGGTTAGGAACACATAATTTGTTCTCACCATCTACTGTTCACTCCATTGACTCAAATGGCCTAATATAGTATAAACAATATGGATACTAAAGAGAAAATGTCTTTGATTTAAATCCTGATTTTCCCACTGATTATCTGGGTAACCTTAAATTCCCCTTAAAATGGAAATAATAATATGGAATTCACTGGGTTTTCAAACAGTCCACACAACTCACCTAATATTGTGACTGACTCTTAATATGTTCTTTTTATTTTATTTTATTTTATTTATTATTATTATTATTATTATTATACTTTAGGTATATCTCTCAATGCTATCCCTCTCCCCTCCCCCCACCCCACAACAGTCCCCAGAGTGTGATGTTCCCCTTCCTGTGTCCATGTGTTCTCATTGTTCACTTCCCACCTATGAGTGAGAATATGCGGTGTTTGGTTTTTTGTTCTTGCGATAATTTACTGAGAATGATGATTTTCAATTTCATCCATGTCCCTACAAAGGACATGAACTCATCATTTTTTATGGCTGCATAGTATTCCATGGTGTATATGTGGCACATTTTCTTTTCTTTTTTATTTATTTATTTATTTATTTATTTATTTTTTGTATTTTATTATTATTACTATTATTATTATTATTATTATTATTATTATACTTTAGGTTTTATGGTACATGTGCCCAATGTGCAGGTAAGTTACATATGTATACATGTGCCATGCTGGTGCGCTGCACCCACCAACTCGTCATCTAGCATTAGGTATATCTCCCAATGCTATCCCTCCCCCCTCCCCCCAACCCACAACAGTCCCCGAAGTGTGATGTTCCCCTTCCTGTGTCCATGTGTTCTCATTGTTCAATTCCCACCTATGAGTGAGAATATGCGGTGTGTGGTTTTTTGTTCTTGCGACAGTTTACTGAGAATGATGATTTCCAATTTCATCCATGTCCCTACAAAGGACATGAACTCATCATTTTTTATGGCTGCATAGTATTCCATGGTGTATATGTGCCACATTTTCTTAATCCAGTCTATCATGGTTGGTTCCAAGTCTTTGCTATTGTGAATAATGTGGCAATAAACATACGTGTGCATGTGTCTTTATAGCAGCATGATTTATAGTCCTTTGGGTATATACCCAGTAATGGGATGGCTGGGTCAAATGGAATTTCTAGTTCTAGATCCCTGAGGAATCGCCACACTGACTTCCAAAATGGTTGAACTAGTTTACAGTCCCACCAACAGTGGAAAAGTGTTCCTATTTCTCCACATCCTCTCCAGCACCTGTTGTTTCCTGACTTTTGAATGATTGCCATTCTAACTGGTGTGAGATGGTATCTCATTGTGGTTTTGATTTGCATTTCTCTGATGGCCAGTGATGGTGAGCATTTTTTCATGTGTTTTTTGGCTGCATAAATGTCTTCTTTTGAGAAGTGTCTGTTCATGTCCTTCGCCCACTTTTTGATGGGGTTGTTTGTTTTTTCTTGTAAATTTGTTGGAGTTCATTGTAGATTCTGGATATTAGCCCTTTGTCAGATGAGTAGGTTGCGAAAATTTTCTCCCATTTTGTAGGTTGCCTGTTCACTCTGATGGTAGTTTCCTTTGCTGTGCAGAAGCTCTTTAGTTTAATTAGATCCCATTTGTCAATTTTGGCTTTTGTTGCCATTGCTTTTGGTGTTTTAGACATGAAGTCCTTGCCCATGCCTATGTCCTGAATGGTATTGCCTAGGTTTTCTTCTAGGGTTTTTATGGTTTTAGGTCTAACATTTAAGTCTTTAATCCATCTTGAATTGATTTTTGTATAAGGTGTAAGGAAGGGATCCAGTTTCAGCTTTCTACATACGGCTAGCCAGTTTTCCCAGCACCATTTATTAAATAGGGAATCCTTTCCCCATTTCTTGTTTTTCTCAGGTTTGTCAAAGATCAGATGGTTGTAGATATGTGGCATTATTTCTGACGGCTCTGTTCTGTTCCATTGATCTATATCTCTGTTTTGGTACCAGTACCATGCTGTTTTGGTTACTGTAGCCTTGTAGTATAGTTTGAAGTCAGGTAGCGTGATGCCTCCAGCTTTGTTCTTTTGGCTTAGGATTGACTTGGTGATACGGGCTCTTTTTTGGTTCCATATGAACTTTAAAGTAGTTTTTTCCAATTCTGTGAAGAAAGTCATTGGTAGCTTGATGGGGATGGCATTGAATCTGTAAATTACCTTGGGAAGGATGGCCATTTTCATGATATTGATTCTTCCTACCCATGAGCATGGAATGTTCTTCCATTTGTTTGTATCCTCTTTTATTTCCTTGAGCAGTGGTTTGTAGTTCTCCTTGAAGAGGTCTTTCACATCCCTTGTAAGTTGGATTCCTAGGTATTTTATTCTCTTTGAAGCAATTGTGAATGGGAGTTCACCCATGATTTGGCTCTCTGTTTGTCTGTTATTGATGTATAAGAATGCTTGTGATTTTTGCACATTGATTTTCTATCCTGAGACTTTGCTGAAGTTGCTTATCAGCTTCTTCAGCTGATTCTGGGAGATTCTGGACTGAGACAATGGGGTTTTCTAGATATACTATCATGTCATCTGCAAACAGGGACAATTTGACTTCCTCTTTTCCTAATTGAATACCCTTGATTTCCTTCTCCTGCCTAATTGCCCTGGCCAGAACTTCCAACACTATGTTGAATAGAAGTGGTGAGAGAGGGCATCCCTGTCTTGTGCCAGTTTTCAAAGGGAATGCTTCCAGTTTTTGCCCATTCAGTATGATATTGGCTGTGGGTTTGTCATAAATAGCTCTTATTATTTTGAGATACGTCCCATCAATTCCTAATTTATTGAGAGTTTTTAGCATGAAGGGTTGTTGAATTTTGTCAAAGGCCTTTTCTGCATCTATTGAGATAATCATGTGGTTTTTGTCTTTGCTTCTGTTTATATGCTGGATTACATTTATTGATTTGCGTATATTGAACCAGCCTTGCATCCCAGGGATGAAGCCCACTTGATCATGGTGGATAAGCTTTTGGATGTGCTGCTGGATTCTGTTTGCCAGTATTTTATTGAGGATTTTTGCATCAATGTTCATCAAGGATATTGGTCTAAAATTCTCTTTTTTTGTTGTGTCTCTGCCAGGCTTTGGTATCAGGATGATGCTGGCCTCATAAAATGAGTTAGGGAGGATTCCCTCTTTTTCTACTGATTGGAATAGTTTCAGAAGGAATGGTACCAGCTCCTCCTTGTACCTCTGGTAGAATTCGGCTGTGAACCCATCTGGTCCTGGACTTTTTTTGGTTGGTAAGCTATTGATTATTGCCACAATTTCAGCTCCTGTTATTGGTCTATTCAGAGATTCAACTTCTTCTTGGTTTAGTCTTGGGAGGGTGTATGTGTTGAGGAATTTATCCATTTCTTCTAGATTTTCTAGTTTATTTGCATAGAGGTGTTTGTAATATTCTCTGATGGTAGTTTGCATTTCTGTGGGATTGGTGGTGATATCCCCTTTATCATTTTTTATTGCAACTATTTGATTCTTCTCTCTTTTTTTCTTTATTAGTCTTGCTAGCGGTCTATCAATTTTGTTGATCCTTTCAAAAAACCAGCTCCTGGATTCATTAATTTTTTGAAGGGTTTTTTGTGTCTCTATTTCCTTCAGTTCTGCTCTGATTTTAGTTATTTCTTGCCTTCTGCTAGCTTTTGAATGTGTTTGCTCTTGCTTTTCTAGTTCTTTTAATTGTGATGTTAGGGTGTCAATTTTGGATCTTTCCTGCTTTCTCTTGTGGGCATTTAGTGCTATAAATTTCCCTCTACACACTGCTTTGAATGCATCCCAGAGATTCTGGTATGTTGTGTCTTGGTTCTCGTTGGTTTCAAAGAACAACTTTATTTCTGCCTTCATTTCGTTATGTACCCAGTAGTCATTCAGGAGCAGGTTGTTCAGTTTCCATGTAGTTGAGTGGTTTTGAGTAAGATTCTTAATCCTGAGTTCTAGCTTGATTGCACTGTGATCTGACAGATAGTTTGTTATAATTTCTGTTCTTTTACATTTGCTGAGGAGAGCTTTACTTCCAAGTATGTGGTCAATTTTGGAATAGGTGTGGTGTGGTGCTGAAAAAAATGTATATTCTGTTGATTTGGGGTGAAGAGTTCTGTAGATGTCTATTAGGTCCACTTGGTGCAGAGCTGAGTTCAATTCCTGGGTATCCTTGTTGACTTTCTGTCTCGTTGATCTGTCTAATGTTGACAGTGGGGTGTTGAAGTCTCCCATTATTAATGTGTGGGAGTCTAAGTCTCTGTGTAGGTCACTCAGAACTTGCTTTATGAATCTGGGTGCTCCTGTATTGGGTGCATATATATTTAGGATAGTTAGCTCTTCTTGTTGAATTGATCCCTTTACCATTATGTAATGGCCTTCCTTGTCTCTTTTGATCTTTGTTGGTTTAAAGTCTATTTTATCAGAGACTAGGATTGCAACCCCTGCCTTTTTTTGCTTTCCATTTACTTGATAGATCTTCCTCCATCCTTTTATTTTGAGGCTATGTGTGTCTCTGCACGTGAGATGTGTTTCCTGAATATAGCACACTGATGGGTCTTGACTCTTTATCCAATTTACCAGTCTGTGTCTTTTAATTGGAGCATTTAGTCCATTTACATTTAAAGTTAATATTGTTATGTGCGAATTTGATCCTGTCATTATGATGTTAGCTGGTTATTTTGCTCGTTAGTTGATGCAGTCTCTTCCTAGTTTCGATGGTTTTTGCATTTTAGCATGATTTTGCAGTGGCTGGTACCAGTTGTGCCTTTCCATGTTTAGTGCTTCCTTCAGGAGCTCTTTTAGGGCAGGCCTGGTGGTGACAAAATCTCTCAGCATTTGCTTGTCTGTAAAGTATTTTATTTCTCCTTCACTTATGAAGCTTAGTTTGGCTGGATATGAAATTCTGGGTTGAAAATTCTTTTCTTTAAGAATGTTGAATATTGGCCCCCACTCTCTTCTGGCTTGTAGGGTTTCTGCCGAGAGATCTGCTGTTAGTCTGATGGGCTTCCCTTTGATGGTAACCCAACCTTTCTCTCTGGCTGCCCTTAACATTTTTTCCTTCATTTCAACTTTGGTGAATCTGACAATTATGTGTCTTAGAGTTGCTCTTCTCGAGGAGTATCTTTGTGGCGTTCTCTGTATTTCCTGAATCTGAATGTTGGCCTGCCTGGCTAGATTGGGGAAGTTCTCCTGGATAATATCCTGCAGAGTGTTTTCCAACTTGGTTCCATTCTCCCCATCACTTTCAGGTACACCAATCAGACGTAGATTTGGTCTTTTCACATAGTCCCACATTTCTTGGAGGCTTTGCTCGTTTCTTTTTATTCTTTTTTCTCTAAACTTCCCTTCTCACTTCATTTCATTCATTTCATCTTCCAGGGCTGATACCCTTTCTTCCATTTGATCGCATCGGCTCCTGAGGCTTCTGCATTCTTCACGTAGTTCTCGAGCCTTGGTTTTCAGCTCCATCAGCTCCTTTAAGCACTTCTCTGTATTGGTTATTCTAGTTATACATTCTTCTAAATTTTTTTCAAAGTTTTCAACTTCTTTGCCTTTGGTTTGAATATCCTCCCGTAGCTCGGAGTAATTTGATCGTCTGAAGCCTTCTTCTCTCAGCTCGTCAAAGTCATTCTCCGTCCAGCTTTGTTCCGTTGATGGTGAGGAACTGCGTTCCTTTGGAGGAGGAGAGGTACTCTGCTTTTTAGAGTTTCCAGTTTTTCTGCTCTGTTTTTTCCCCATCTTTGTGATTTTATCTACTTTTGGTCTTTGATGATGGTGATGTACAGATGGGTTTTTGGTGTGGATGTCCTTTCTGTTAGTTTTCCTTCTAACAGACAGGACCCTCAGCTGCAGGTCTGTTGGAGTACCTGGCCGGCCGTGTGAGGTGTCAGTCTGCCCCTGCTAGAGGGTGCCTCCCAGTTAGGCTGCTCGGGGTTCAGGGGTCAGGGACCCACTTGAGGAGGCAGTCTGCCCGTTCTCAGATCTCCAGCTGCGTGCTGGGAGAACCACTGCTCTCCTCAAAGCTGTCAGACAGGGACATTTAAGTCTGCAGAGGTTACTGCTGTCTTTTTGTTTGTCTGTGCCCTGCCCCCAGAGGTGGAGCCTACAGAGGCAGGCAGGCCTCCTTGAGCTGTGGTGGGCTCCACCCAGTTGGAGCTTCCTGGCTGCTTTGTTTACATAAGCAAGCCTGGGCACTGGCGGGCGCCCCTCCCCCAGCCTCGCTGCCGCCTTGCAGTTTGATCTCAGACTACTGTGCTAGCAATCAGCAAGACTCCATGGGCATAGGACCCTCTGAGCCAGGTGCCGGATATAATCTCCTGGTGCGCCGTTTTTTAAGCCCTTCGGAAAAGCGCAGTATTCGCGTGGGAGTGACCCGATTTTCCAGGTGCCGTCTGTCACCCCTTTCTTTGACCAGGAAAGGGAACTCCCTGACCCCTTGCGCTTCCCGAGTGAGGCAATGCCTCGCCCTGCTTTGGCTCGTGCACGGTGCGCGCACCCACTGACCTGCACCCACTGGCTGGCACTCCCTAGTGAGATGAACCCAGTACCTCAGATGGAAATGAAGAAATCACCCGTCTTCTGCATCGCTCACGCTGGGAGCTGTAGACCGAAGCTGTTCCTATTCGGCCATCTTGGCTCCTCAATATGTTCTTAAAATTTGGTAGGTATTGTGGTTATCTTTTTCTTTTAAGTACAAAATGACTTCCACCTCTTTGCTGTTCTGGAACAGCATGTCTGTTCCACGTCTGTTCCATCTCCAATTATGGAGATTGTTCCACATCTCTGGAGCAAACTCCATAATTGTAGTGAAATTCACTGACTTTGCTTGTCCAGCAGTCTGACCCTCACTCTTGGTCACAGTCCCTTGGTGTTATCTAGTGCCAAGCCCACCCAGGAATGGGTGCATGGCCTGGGTCTGGCTGATTGCCTCCCCAGGTCCTTCACTGGGGCTCTCAGAAAGGAATGGTGGTTTCACCTTCTCTTCTTATTCTGAGAATAGAACACTGGTTTGTAGGAACCATCTTTACCCAAAAAGGAAGGCCACACAGAGGAAAGAAACTCCAGCAGATGGAGAGAGAAATGGTATCTTCAGGACCTGTAATCCCCCTGGATAGAGCTGTGCCTGAAGTGGCCACAGCCTGGATATCTCTGTTAGATGAGCCAAGTCAGTATTTTACTTATGCCAGTTTGAGTTTGGTTTCTGAAACTTATAATCTAAAGAATGCTTTCTAAGACAATGATAAACAGTTTGTTGTAAGTAAAAAAAAAAAAAAAAAAAGTCATCTTCTGAGGTCCAATTAGTAAGAAAACAAATTACTTTCCAGAATGAAATGGTATGAAGTGAAAGTGTGAAAAAGGCACTCGGTTATTAAGGAAAGACTGACACCTCAGGGTGACTTTTTAACACAGGCAGTAAGAGCCCCTATAAAGAATTGGTCAGTGTGGGCTTGTGGCCTGTAAAACCAAGAGCAGATTGCCCAAAAGCAATTTAGGAGTATTTGTGGTTACAGATTAACAGGAAAAATAAAGGAAGAAATCAACAACTTACCCAAGAAGCAAGCAAAATGAGAAGGCATTATTGAAAGTCAAAAGGAAGATAATTGTCTTCCTGTGCAAAGGAAATCTAATACACAACAAGGAGGATATACAGCAGGTAATTCTGACAAAGGCACCTAATTTGTACTAGAGGTTGTACATTTAAAAATGCTTTCTCCAAGAAAGACACATTAAAATGTTTTCTTAGGAGAACAGGGTATCATGTAATTAATGCTCATGCTATTTTCTTAATAAAGTATCATTATTAAAAACTTCTTGTCAGTCATCTGTTTTATATGAGTATATATTACGTTTCTGTTTTGTAATAAAAGATCCACAGGAGTGTGACTGGTATGTCACATTCCCATTTCTCCCTGCTAGTTATACCTAAAAGCTTTAATGCACTACACATACATTTGTGGAGAGATTCTTAGGCAAAATACTTTGATAAACACAATGGGTGATACCAAGATAAACATAGTACATGTATCAAAGAGCTTATACTAGAAGAAAAAGATGAGAAATCTGTAAACGTAGCTGTATCATTTTCGAGGAACACTGAATTCTGTAGTAACCATAAAGAAAGTACGTTGAAAGACTAGTAGAATGATCTGATATTCATTTTGGCCAAGGGCAATGGTTCTGAAATTTGAATGTGCATAAGAATCACCCATCAAGTTTATTAAAACAAAGGCTGCTGGGCCCATCCAAGAGCTTTTAGCAAGTCTGCAGATGATACAGATGACGCTTGTCTCGGGATCATATTTTAAGAACTACTTTAGGGGATTTGTTTTCTATTTGGGGTGCAGGGTAGAATCTCCTAAGAAGCTTTCTAAAATTCTAGTGTCCAGGTTTTATTCCAGTCCAATACTAAATGAAAAATATTTTACAAAGGGAACTTTACTAGAACTGGACATTG
Organism: Pongo abelii; assembly: GCF_028885655.2. Taxonomy (NCBI): domain Eukaryota; kingdom Metazoa; phylum Chordata; class Mammalia; order Primates; family Hominidae; genus Pongo; species Pongo abelii. The sequence goes on along the minus strand of NC_071992.2, from coordinate 83,304,866 downwards.
ATTTACACCAAGAGTAGTTTTATAAACAGTTGGAAGCAGATGCTAAGTGAGAGGTGAAAAGTCATGGAAGAAGGCAAGTACAGCACATGATTAGAAATGAGGGTCGGGCAAGGTGTCTCATGCCTGTAATCCTAGCACTTTGGGAGGCCAAGGTGGGCAGATCACCTGAGGTCAGGAGTTCAAGACCAACCTGGCCAACATGGTGAAACTCCGTCTCTACCAAAAAATACAAAAATTAGCTGGGCATGGTGGCGTGCTTATAGTCCCAGCTACTGGGGAGGCTGGGACAGGAGAATAGCTTGAACCTGGGAGGCAGAGGTTGTAGTGAGCCAAGATTGCACCACTGCACTGCACTCCAGCCTGGGTGACAGAGTGAGACTCTGTCTCCAAAAAAAAAAAAAAAGGAGAACACACCATTGCTGATGCATCCATAGACAGTAGACAAAAGCCATCTTGGGCCAAGTCATGAAAGATCCCAACTGCCATGCTAAGGAGTTTGTGACTTTTTTAGGGGATGGGAATAAGACATCACTAAAGTGCTTTGAGCAGGACAGTGACACAGTGCGAATCGTGGCTTAAAATTATTATTTGGAAGCAAAATTCTCAGTAAATTCAAACAACTCTGGTTCTTCCCAACAAGGAGATTAAATTGCTACAGCAATGATGTAGACCCATTTTCTTAAACTAGAGTCAAGAGTTATATTCTCAGAGCTACAAGTTCTCTACAAATGCTTTAATTTTGTATTTTGTTTAAAACTAACATAAGAATAAATTTTTAACTTTAATTTTTTTTCTCTGTCACCCAAGCTGGAGCGCAGCACTGTATGATCACAGTTCACTGCAGCCTTGACCTCCACAGCTCAAGGCATCCAACCACCTCAGCCTCTGGAATAACTGGGCCATCACACCTGGCTATTAAAAAAAAGAAAAAATTGTAGAGACAAGGTCTCCCTATTTGCCCAAGCTGGTCTTGAACTCCTGGGCTGAAGTGATCCTTCTACCTCAGCCTCCCAAAGTGCTGGGATTATAGGCATGAGTCACTGCATCCAGCCACAGAAGAATATATTTTGTCAGATATCAAGGCAAAATTTCTCCTGTGATGACAATTGACAATTGAAAGATTTTTGCAAGATTGGACTTAAACTTCTTAAATCAATGTTTCTTAGTCAGTGGACATACTTCTTAAGAAGTCAAGATTAACTCCCCAACCCCCTTTCTTCCCTTTAAAAATCCACTCCTAACTGCTGCTAATCAAAGTGTGTATTCAGCGCAACTTGAATCTATGCTCCTAGGTTGCAATCCTCAAGCTTGGCCCAAATAAACTCTCTACTTATATTAATTTTGCTTTCGTTTCTTCCTTTTAGGTCGACATATTTGGCATAACTTGGCAGATTTCAGAGTGACTCCCCCGGACCACCTGGTGTTTTTCTCTGAGAGCAGGGCTTGGTACCAGCACAAACATTCCATCTTCAGAAGTCCTATTGGGTGTTTCAGGTGAGTTCACCTGAATTCAGACCTCCCAGTCTTTGGTCGAAGGTCTATACTTTATTTGGGCTGTTTTTCAAACCCTCTCTCTTTCCTTTACGAATGAGGGCTTCAGTCTCTGTCTTTAGACAGATGATTCAGGCAAAGAGTTCTGCAGGGAACTGCTTCCTTCAGCCTGTCTCAGGACCAGGGCTTCAGGTCAAAGTTTTTCTGCTGTCTACAGCAGAGGTTTGGGTAAGGATTGCCAGTTAGGCACCAGTGGTCTGGTTTTACACAGCATGCTTTAAAACATTGCAGATACTTTCCTATTTTTGAAATTTGGGCTTCATTTTTCATCTGTGACCAACTCCTATTAAACATCAGCTGAATTTATGTATAATACTATGGACATCTTCTTGTAAATATCTAGGAAAGTGGACCCACCTAACATGGAATAGTCAAACAACAAACCTTGCCAAAATTGGGGATCTTTTGAAATACCTAAAATAATTTATTTTTGTGCACAATAAGAAAAAGCTGGTTTTGGAACCAGATAATTAAAGACCTACTTCCAATGGCACTGAAAAAAAAACTTCTAAAAGAAATCCTGAGACACTTGCCTCCATTCAGGAGGTAAACAGTACATACCCATCACCACCACCACAGGGAATTCCCTAGGTGTTTGACTCCCTCCCTGAAACTCCTCTGGTGATATAGTGACTCCAGTCCTGGAGTCGCTGTGAGCAACTTCTGGTTCTGGGGAATGCCTAGTTCTCAAACTATTCTTTGCTCAACTAAAAAACCCATCCATGAAAACACCGAAGGGATGGGGGATAAAAGAGAGAAACTTAAGTAAATAAATAAATGAATAAAAACATCACCCAATGAACAAGATGGGTCTCCAAAATACACCTTTGTTGCCTAGCTGACAATTGCTTTGGTCGATATAACAGGTAATTAAAAGATTAATAGTATAAAATGGAGAATTGGATGAAAATAAAACTACTGATATTATAAACATGTAGATCCGACCATTTTCTTTAAACCAAGACTAATTATTGATGCTGATGTTGAAATGCTAACATCCAGGGAATGAGCTGAGGCAGCACTCCTGCTGAGATTAGATCTGAATCAAGTTAAAATCCTCTAAATGCTCAAACAGGCTGCTTTGAATACCCAGCAAGACTTAAAAACCAAAAAAAAAGGCAAAAGTAAGAAAGCCTTGCACTCTGTGCTCTAGTGGCTATGATTTTGTGCTTTTACCACCAGGGCCTGGGTTTTATTTCTGATTAGGGAATCAGCTCCTTTTGGTTTAATATTTTTGTGACTTTTGACTTTGCTACTCAGGAGAGCGCCTTTGGTAAAAAAAAAAAAAAAAAAAAAAAAAAAAAAATTTGTCCGGGCTCAGTAGCTCACACCTGTAATCCCAGAATTTTGGGAGGCCAAGGTGGGCAGATCACCTGAGGCTGAGAGTTCAAGACCAGCCTGACCAACATGGAGAAACCACACCCCTACTAAAAATACAAAATTAGCCTGGCATAGTGGCACATGCCTGTAATCCCAGCTACTCAGGAGGCTGAGGCAGGAGAATCACTTGAACCCAGAAGGTGGAGGGTGAGGTGAGCCAAGATCGTGCCACTGCACTCTAGCCTGGGCAACAAGAGCAAAACTCCGTCTAAAAAAAAAAAAAAGGAAAAAGAAAAAAAGAAAGAAAAAAAAAGCCAGATTACCAGCTGTTTTTCTTGGCTATAATCTGATAATAAAAGATTTATTAAAATGTATTTTTTTAAAAGGATGCCATGGTCAGAAGTGAGCTTGACTAAAAGCTGATATTCAAGTACACACACACAAACACATTATATACATATATTAATATATATAGTGTGTGTGTGTATATATATATATATATATAAAAAATACATATTAAGGCCTTTCTGCTTTTTCTCTTTGGATCCTGTTTTGGGGACTATTATCTTCCTGTGGATGGAAATCCTTCATTAATTATCTGCTTGTTCCCTCTGCTTACTTTCTTTCTTAAAAATTGTTCCATTGTTTACTTCTATTCTTCCTGACTCCTTTTTCCTCTTTGCCATCTTAGGTACCACATAAAATGATCTGGGAGAGATATCTAATGACTCAGACTGTTTAAGAAACACAGAAAAAGGTGCCACTGACCCCTTTTTTGGGTTATCTGTCTTCCTGTAAAGTCTAGAGAGTCATGGACAGATTCGTCTGAGGTCTCATACCCTACTGCCGTGTTTTGTACTGTGTTACCTGATCTCGTTGGCTTTCAGGAGTACCAGAGATTACTTTGTACTGAGAGAGAACTTGACCTTGGTGTATGTGATGACTGGAGAATCACTGGCAGAGCTGCAGTTTTGGAGGTGGCTGAGGGCTATTGTTTACAATAAATGGTTATTGCTACAGGACACTACTCATTTCCTTAGGAGTTTAGATGAGACAGGTGAGGTTTAAACCTTGGAGAAATGTCTTTGTAGCACAGTGCACTGTAGAAGCATTGCTTGGCCGGTCCCATGGTGTTTCCCTTTTTTTGTGAGGGGAGAATCCAGGATTCAGTGCAAAATTAGAATGCTTGATTTTAAAAAATCTAAATGCTCTACCTTCCAACTGTGCCTGCTTTTCACGTATTTAAATTATTCAGCTTTAAAAACTGCAAATGCTTTGTTGACCCTGTTCCTTAATGGGCTCCACCTTGAGCCCATTTGGAAAACAGACACTAAATTAAAAGCTACCTATCTAAATGAAATTGGCCTCCTTATGAAATTCTACGGTAAATTCCTATGATTTTGTGTTACCTTGAAATTCATTTTTAACCTTCCTCTAACATACCCAAATTCATTCTTTAAAAATATTACATTTTCTATCTTTGATTTGAGATGCAAATTTGCTACCCTGTTTCTCTAAAATTCGGTAAGGGCTTCAGCCACATGAAACAGATAAACTTTAACCTTTTCCATTTACAAAGACACAGTTTGAATACAACTGTCCTTTTAAACTAGAGAGTTTTATCTGACTCATGGCTAAAGTTTTAAAACTAAAGCTATAAGATCTTTATGACTGCCTGTATTTTTGTGTATACATGTGTACACATCTTTTTGTATGTTGTCTATAACACCAAATTGGCTTGTACATAAGTGTACCCATAAATTAAATAACTAGACCAAATGCTTTTCAAATTCACACGATTTTAGTAATCTTTGGTAAATAAAGATAGTTTAAAAATTGTTGGTAAAATAAAATAGGAAGAGCTTCATAATTTGGACATTTTTGTCTGTGTTTGCTGGTCAGACAAGTTTATACTATCTCTGCTGGATGTTTTAAGGTCACAAAACTGTACCTTGTATGATATTTTTAAATATTTGCTTAATTTGTCTGTGACCTTATGTCTTTGGATTTGAGCGTGTAGATCTGGGATCTAGACAGATAGCCACAGTGAGGCCTGGGGACAAGTCCTCAGAGCCTAGCCCACCAACTAAAAAGCAGAATCAAGCTTAACATGTCCTCTTTCTCCCTGGCCCAGCTTTTCCTCCTGTCCATGCTGGGAGGGGTCCGATCCTCCAATCATACTCTTCACAGCTCTCTCCTCTGTTCTGCTCTGTACTTGGCGTGGAAATTCAGGACCCAGGTGGGCCATGCTCTTCATTGCCATCTTTGGATGCCATGTAAATATTAGGCACCTAGGACAACTGGGGAAGACATTATAGAGGGTACCTGTTTCATAATTCCCTAATTCTTTTCAGTAATTTAAAAGTCCTAAGATTGTGTTATGTTGGCTGGGATTACAGGTGTGAGCCACTGTGCACACCTACGCCCTACTTTTTCTTACCAGAAAGAATCCAGTGCGGTGGTAGCCAAGATGGCCGAATAGGAACAGCTCCCGTCTACAGCTCCCAGCGTCAGCGACGCAGAAGACGGGTGATTTCTGCATTTCCATCTGAGGTACCGGGTTCATCTCACTAGGGAGTGCCAGACAGTGGGCGCAGTACAGTGGGTGTACTCACCATGCGCGAGCTGAAGCGCAAGGGGTCAGGGAGTTCCCGTTCCTAGTCAAAGAAAGGGGTGACAGACGGCACCTGGAAAATCGGGTCACTCCCACCCTAATACTGCGCTTTTCCGACGGGCTTAAAAAACGGCGCACCAGGAGATTATATCCTGCACCTGGCTCAGAGGGTCCTATGCCCATGGAGTCTCGCTGATTGCTAGCACAGCAGTCTGAGATCAAACTGCAAGGCGGCAGTGAGGCTAGGGGAGGGGCGCCTGTGATTGCCCAGGCTTGATTAGGTAAACAAAGCAGCCGGGAAGCTCGAACTGGATGGAGCCCACCACAGCTCAAGGAAGCCTACCTGCCTCTGTAGGCTCCACCTCTGGGGGCAGGGCACAGACAAACAAAAAGACAGCAATAACCTCTGCAGACTTAAATGTCCCTGTCTGACAGCTTTGAAGAGAGCAGTGTTCTCCCAGCATGCTGCTGGAGATCTGAGAACGGGCAGACTGCCTCCTCAAGTGGGTCCCTGACCCCTGACCCCCGAGCAGCCTAACTGGGAGGCACCACCCAGTAAGGGCAGACTGACACCTCACACGGCCAGGTACTCCTCTGAGACAAAAATTCCAGAGGAATGATCAGACAGCAGCATTCGCGGTTCACGAAAATCCGCTGTTCTGCAGCCACCGCTGCTGTTACCCAGGCAAACAGCGTCTGGAGTGGACTTCTAGCAAACTCCAACAGACCTGCAGCTGAGGGTCCTGTCTGTTAGAAGGAAAACTAACAAACAAAAAGGACATCCACACCAAAAACCCATCTGTACATCACCATCATCAAAGACAAAAAGTAGATAAAACCACAAAGATGGGGAAAAAACAGAGCAGAAAATCAGGAAACTCTAAAAAGCAGAGTGCCTCTCCTCCTCCAAAGGAACGCAGCTCCTCAACAACAACGGAACAAAGCTGGACAGAGAATGACTTTGACGAGTTGAAAGAAGAAGGCTTCAGACGATCAAACTACTCCGAGCTACAGGAGGAAATTCAAACCAAAGGCAAAGAACTTAAAAACTTTGAAAAAAATTTAGAAGAATGTATAACTAGAATAACCAATACAGAGAAGTGCTTAAAGGAGCTGATGGAGCTGAAAGCCAAGGCTCGAGAACTACGTGAAGAATGCAGAAGCCTCAGGAGCCGATGCAACCAACTGGAAGAAAGGGTATCAGTGATGGAAGATAAAATGAATGAAATGAAGTGAGAAGGGAAGTTTAGAGAAAAAAGAATAAAAAGAAATGAACAAAGCCTCCAAGAAATATGGGACTATGTGAAAAGACCAAATCTACGTCTGATTGGTGTACCTGAAAGTGATGGGGAGAATGGAACCAAGTTGGAAAACACTCTGCAGGATATTATCCAGGAGAACTTCCCCAATCTAGCAAGGCAGGCCAACATTCAGATTCAGGAAATACAGAGAACGCCACAAAGATACTCCTCGAGAAGAGCAACTCCAAGACACAGAATTGTCAGATTCACCAAAGTTGAAATCAAGGAAAAAATGTTAAGGGCAGCCAGAGAGAAAGGTTGGGTTACCCACAAAGGGAAGCCCGTCAGACTAACAGCTGATCTCTCGGCAGAAACTCTACAAGCCAGAAGAGAGTGGGGGCCAATATTCAACATTCTTAAAGAAAAGAATTTTCAACCCAGAATTTCATATCCAACCAAACTAAGCTTCATAAGTGAAGGAGAAATAAAATCCTTTACAGACAAGCAAATGCTGAGAGACTTTGTCACCACCAGGCCTGCCCTAAAAGAGCTCCTGAATGAAGCACTAAACATGGAAAGGAACAACCGGTACCAGCCACTGCAAAATCATGCCAAATTGTAAAGACCATTGAGGCTAAGAAGAAACTGCATCAAACTAACGAGAAAAATAACCAACTAACATCATAATGACAGGATCAAATTCACATATAACAATATTAACTTTAAATGTAAATGGACTAAATGCTCCAATTAAAAGACACAGACTGGCAAATTGGATAAAGAGTCAAGACCCATCAGTGTGCTGTATTCAGGAAACCCATCTCATGTGCAGAGACACACATAGGCTCAAAATAAAAGGATGGAGGAAGATCTACCAAGCAAATGGAAAACAAAAAAAGGCAGTTGTTGCAATCTTAGTCTCTGATAAAACAGACTTTAAACCAACAAAGATCAAAAGAGACAAAGAAGGCCATTACATAATGGTAAAGGGATCAATTCAACAAGAAGAGCTAACTATCCTAAATATATATGCACCCAATACAGGAGCACCCAGATTCATAAAGCAAGTCCTGAGTGACCTACAAAGAGACATAGACTCCCACACAATAATAATGGGAGACTTTAACACCCCACTGTCAACATTAGACAGATCCACGTGACAGAAAGTTAACAAGGATACCCAGGAAGTGAACTCAGCTCTGCACCAAGTGGACCTAATAGACATCTACAGAACTCTCCACCCCAAATCAACAGAACATACATTTTTTTCAGCACCACACCACACCTATTCCAAAATTGACCACATACTTGGAAGTAAAGCTCTCCTCAGCAAATGTAAAAGAACAGAAATTATAACAAACTGTCTCTCAGACCACAGTGCAATCAAACTAGAACTCAGGATTAAGAAACTCACTCAAAACCGCTCAACTACATGGAAACTGAACAACCTGCTCCTGAATGACTACTGGGTACATAACGAAATGAAGGCAGAAATAAAGTTGTTCTTTGAAACCAACGAGAACAAAGACACAACATACCAGAATCTCTGGGACGCATTCAAAGCAGTGTGTAGAGGGAAATTTATAGCACTAAATGCCCACAAGAGAAAGCAGGAAAGATCCAAAATTGACACCCTAACATCACAATTAAAAGAACTAGAAAAGTAAGAGCAAACACATTCAAAAGCTAGCAGAAGGCAAGAAATAACTAAAATCAGAGCAGAACTGAAGGAAATAAGAGACACAAAAAACCCTTCAAAAAATTAATGAATCCAGGAGCTGGTTTTTTGAAAGGATCAACAAAATTGATAGACCGCTAGCAAGACTAATAAAGAAGAAAAGACAGAAGAATCAAATAGACACAATAAAAAATGATAAAGGGGATATCACCACCAATCTCACAGAAATACAAACTACCATCAGAGAATACTACAAACACCTCTATGCAAATAAACTAGAAAATCTAGAAGAAATGGATAAATTCCTCGACACATACACCCTCCCAAGACTAAACCAGGAAGAAGTTGAATCTCTGAATAGATCAATAACAGGAGCTGAAATTGTGGCAATAATCAATAGCTTACCAACCAAATAGAGTCCAGGACCAGATGGATTCACAGTCAAATTCTACCAGAGGTACAAGGAAGAACTGGTACCATTACTTCTGAAACTATTCCAATCAACAGAAAAAGAGGGACTCCTCCCTAACTCATTTTATGAGGCCAGCATCATCCTGATACCAAAGCCAGGCAGAGACACAACAAAAAAAGAGAATTTTAGACCAATATCCTTGATGAACATTGATGCAAAAATCCTCAATAAAATACTGGCAAACCGAATCTCGCAGCACATCCAAAAGCTTATCCACCATGATCAAGTGGGCTTCATCCCTGGGATGCAAGGCTGGTTCAATATACGCAAATCAATAAATGTAATCCAGCATATAAACAGAACCAAAGACAAAAACCACATGATTATCTCAATAGATGCAGAAAAGGCCTTTGACAAAATTCAACAACCTTCATGCTAAAAACTCTCAATAAATTAGGTATTGATGGGACGTATCTCAAAATAATAAGAGCTATCTATGAGAAACCCACAGCCAATATCATACTGAATGGGCAAAAACTGGAAGCATTCCCTTTGAAAACTGGCACAAGACAAAGATGCCCTCTCTCACCACTCCTATTCAACATAGTGTTGGAAGCTCTGGCCAGGGCAATTAGGCGGGAGAAGTAAATAAAGGGCATTCAATTAGGAAAAGAGGAAGTCAAATTGTCCCTGTTTGCAGATGACATGATGGTATATCTAGAAAACCCCACTGTCTCAGCCCAAAATCTCCTTAAGCTGATAAGCAACTTCAGCAAAGTCTCAGGATACAAAATCAATGTACAAAAATCACAAGCATTCTTATACACTAATAACAGACAAACAGAGAGCCAAATCATGAGTGAACTCTCATTCACAATTGCTTCAAAGAGAATCAAATACTTACAAATTCAACTTACAAGGGACGTGAAGGACCTCTTCAAGGAGAACTACAAACCACTGCTCAAGGAAATAAAAGAGGATACAAACAAATGGAAGAACATTCCATGCTCATGGGTAGGAAGAATCAATATCGTGAAAATGGCCATACTGCCCAAGGTAATTTACAGATTCAATGCCATCCCCATCAAGCTACCAATGACTTTCTTCACAGAATTGGAAAAAACTACTTTAAAGTTCATATGGAACCAAAAAAGAGCCCGCATCGCCAAGTCAATCCTAAGCCAAAAGAACAAAGCTGGAGGCATCACACTACCTGACTTCAAACTATACTACAAGGCTACAGTAACCAAAACAACATGGTACTGGTACCAAAACAGAAATACAGATTAATGGAACAGAACAGAGCCCTCAGAAATAACGCCGCATATCTACAACTATCTGATCTTTGACAAACCTGGGAAAAACAAGCAATGGGGAAAGGATTCCCTATTTAATAAATGGTGCTGGGAAAACTGGCTAGCCATATGTAGAAAGCTGAAACTGGATCCCTTCCTTACACTTTATACAAGAATTAATTCAAGATGGATTAAAGACTTAAACGTTAGACCTAAAACCACAAAAACCCTAGAAGAAAACCTAGGCATTACCATTCAGGACATAGGCATGGGCAAGGACTTCATGTGTAAAACACCAAAAGCAATGGCAACAAAAGCCAAAATTGACAAATGGGATCTAATTCAACCAAAGAGCTTCTGCACAGCAAAAGAAACTACCATCAGAGTGAACAGGCAACCTACAAAATGGGAGAAAATTTTCGCAACCTACTCATCTGACAAAGGGCTAATATCCAGAATCTACAATGAACTCCAACAAATTTACAAGAAAAAAACAAACAACCCCATCAAAAAGTGGGCAAAGGATATGAACAGACACTTCTCAAAAGAAGACATTTATGCAGCCAAAAAACACATGAAAAAATGCTCACCATCACTGGCCATCAGAGAAATGCAAATCAAAACCACAATGAGATACCATCTCACACCAGTTACAATGGCAATCATTAAAAAGTCAGGAAACAACAGGTGCTGGAGAGGATGTGGAGAAATAGGAACGCTTCTACACTGTTGGTGGGACTGTAAACTAGTTCAACCATTTTGGAAGTCAGTGTGGCGATTCCTCAGGGATCTAGAACTAGAAATACCATTTGACCCAGCCATCCCATTACTGGGTATATACCCAAAGGACTATAAATCAGTCTGCTATAAAGACACATGCACACGTATGTTTATTGCGGCACTATTCAGAATAGCAAAGACTTGGAACCAACCCAAATGTCCAACAGTGATAGACTGGATTAAGAAAATGTGGCACTTATACACCATGGAATACTATGCAGCCATAAAAAATGATGAGTTCATGTCCTTTGTAGGGACATGGATGAAACTGGAAATCATCATTCTCAGTAAACTATCGCAAGGACAAAAAAACAAACACCACTTTTCTCACTCATAGATGGGAATTGAACAATGAGAACACATGGACACAGGAAGGGGAATATCACACTCTGGGGACTGTTGTGGGGTGGGTGGATGGGGGAGGGATAGCATTAGGAGATATATCTAATGCGAAATGATGAGTTAATGGGTGCAGCACACCAGCATCACACATGTGTACATATGTAACTAACCTGCACATTGTGTACATGTACCCTAAAACTTAAAGTATAATAATAATAAAATAAAATAAATTTTTTTAATAAAAAAAACTTAAAAAAAAGAAAGAATCCAGTCCAAGTGTGAAGCCAACCCATGTGGGAGGGCAGAGTTGAAAGAACAGTTCCAAAATGGAGTCGAAGCCTTGATCAAGCCATTCCTGAATTCCAGTGATAACAACTAGAATTTTCCAGGTATCTTAGGCAATAAATTCTCTTTATTATTAAAAAAATTGTGTTATGTTAAATTAAGTAATAGCAAATCATTAAATGTCTGAGTCATTGCTATGTAAGTTAAAATATTGAAACATTAATAGGTAAACATAAATTAACGTTTATATACTTTAACATCATATTTTTATATGGCATAGTAAAACTAAATATATTTAGATCTGTTAGTAAACAGAAATTGAGAAAACCTCTTTCTAAGGAATTTTAAATGGTTTTCATCAAAAAATACTAGTATAAAATAATTCAAAATTACTTACTTTTTAGGTTTTTCACTGAAAATTAGTTACTAGGTTAAAACTGTGATATGGTTTGGCTGTGTCCCAACCCAAATATGGAATTCTAGCTCCCATAATCCCCACATGTTGTGGGAGGGGCCTAGTGGGAGGTAATTGAATTATGGGGGTGAGTCTTTCCCATGCTGTCCTCATGATATTGAATAAGTCTCAAGAGATCTGATGGTTTTCTTATTGGGGGTTCCCTTGCACGCACATGCTCTCTCACTTGCCTGCTGCCATGTAAGATGTGACTTGCTCCTCCCTGCCTTCCACCATGATTGTGAGGCTTCCCCAGCCATATGGAACTGTGAGTCAATTAAATCTCATTCCTTTATAATTACCCAGTCCTGGGTATGTCTTTATTAGCAGTGTGAGAACAAACTAATGCAAACTGTAATCAGTATGTGTAACTAAAACTACCAGATATAAGAGAAACATGTCTATATACAGAACATATAAAGAAAATACGATGTAAAGAAAGTTGAAAAGACAGAGTAATTTTTTTTTTTTTTTTTTACTTGAGAGAGAACTTTGTATGGTCATAATAAGCGAGAAGGGAAAGTAAATTTTTGTCCTATGGTAAAATGTGAGATACAGCTAATGTTTTAAGCAAGCTGTAGAAGGTTTGTGAAAGATGGATCTTGTGAAAGAAATTTTGTGTGTGATCAAGTTGGCTGAAATTAAAAGGGGATTATTTAATTTCTCTAAAAACTTATCATTAATATTAAAAGCACACTGATGCAGGGTCAGGATCTGGGGTATCCTATAAGAATAACAGGGTTTTCTTAGAGCATTGTTCTGCTCTCTAATAGAAAATTTTAGGCCAGGCATGGTGGCTCACGCTTGTAATCCCAGCACTTTGGGAGGCCGAGGTGGGCAGATCACAAGGTCAGGAGTTCGAGACCAGCCTGGACAACACAGTGAAACCCCATCTCTACTAAAAATACAAAAATTATCTGGGTGTGGTGGCAAGTGCCTGTAGTTCCAGCTACTCAGTAGGCTGAGGCAGGAGAATCATTTGAATCCAGGAGGTGGAGGTTGCAGTGAGCGAAGACTATGCCATTGCACTCTAGCCTGGGCAACAAAAGGAGACTGTCTCAAAAAAAAATAAAAAGAAAGAGAGAAAGAAAAGAAAAGAAAATTTTAAAAGGTTATAAAAGCTTTATGGAAATCTTATCTTGTGTGGTCAAAGCTGATTAAGATTGGATGGATTTGTTTACAAGGTTTTATTAAAATAACTTTATCATTAATAATATACTGATGCAAAGGTAGAACTTGGTATTTTCTTTTGAATAGGATTTTTATATAATATTAAAGAGATAATAAAAATCTTTTGTTTACCTTTTGAGTAAACTGTCAAAAAAGAGAAAGATTCTGTTGGTCTCATACTGTCTTTATTAGGTATTTTGATTTTTTTAAAAACTAAGTCTTCTCTCTATCAAAGAATAAAGATTTTTGCCTTTTTGAAATCTTGGAATTATCACTTTGGCTAAATGAATCTCATTTTATAGTTACTTACAATCCTATTTTGAACAAATGTTTTAAACCTTTAATATTTGACATACTTCCTCAAATCACATGTTAAATTCTAAAACTGTGTTTTCCAAAATAACCCCTGTAAGTCCAAGACAGACATATTAGGCTTATTTGGTATAGTATATTCATACAGGAAGTACTGTCAAATAAGAAATGGTGTTTAGCATTCTTTGGGTATATTTATATAAATGTGTTAGTAATATGTGTCCCAAAATTCTATGAGCTTTCTAAAATTCTGATTTGCCTTGATATATGTTATCAGTGATAATTATGCTTATTATGTTAAATTATTATAGGCCACAGACATAAACAAATTTACTTTTCCATTGTATATATAACTATGATCATTTTAAGTCATTTGCACAGTTAATTACTTAATTCTGATGCATTTTCTAAAAGCTCTTTACAAGCAAGTAAAATTCTAAAGTGTTGTGTCTTCAAAGAAGTTCATGCAAGGATGGAAAAGACTGACGTGAATATAGGTTTCTGATTACTTGGAGATCATACCATTGGACTAAGAAAAAACTTCCAGGATTCTAACTGAAGAGCTGATATGTTCATGAGAATTGCTAACCTAACATCAAGTGGAACAAGAATCAATTCCATGAGACTAAACTAATAGAGGACTAAAATAATTTTTAATGATTTTTTTGTTTGAGACATTGCTGATGCTTTTTATGTTTTATTTTCTAGAGTCAAGAAAACTATTTTTTTTCTTTGTGAGCCATTTATAGCTTCTAGCAATTGGGTGAAGTATACTTTTGTGAGTAAAGCCAAAACAATCGACTTTCTCTGTATCACATTTCTCCAAAATTTGGGAACTATTTGTGAGTACTCTTAATTTCTAGCAATGTAGTTGTTTATATAAATTCAACAAAAATCTGTATTCTTTTTTAAGATACATAATTAGATATACTGGTTCTTTTACTGAAACTTTGACTGGAATGGCATAGTTTCAGATATAATCAGACTGCTTTGAGGAATTGATGTGGACTTTATAGAGCCAATTAAAAAAACCCTTGGAAAGACTGGTCTGGTACTTTGTCTGCACAGTTCCTTTATAAGGTTTCTGTCCTTGTGGTAACTAAAGAATGTCACTTTCTGACAGGACCAGGAACCTCAGGTTATTTTGGGATCTCAAGAAGAGCAGAGTTCAGCCATTTTTTACAAGTACTGCAGACAGTCTGATGGCAAATCCTGGATTGGCTGGCCTTGGGGCTTTTAAAAGCTGAATCTAAAGCTACTGTGGAAGTCCCGGTAAAGCCAACTTAAAAGAGACTATATGGCCATTCACTGTTCTTCTTGCACTTCAGGCAAATAAGCAGGCAAAGTATCACAACACTAAAACTTATTTTGCAAATAAATTGGTTCAACTAAGATTTGTCTTTGGTAAAAATGGAGAACTGGATAAAGAAAAAATGTTTCAGAAAAAAACTATAGTATGCCTGTTATTAGATTCTAGTCTTGTCCATTGTTTTTGAGTTTTATTATTGGCCTACAATTTGGATTAAATCTTGAATTACTTCCTGGCTACGAGTCTCTAAAGAAGAACCTGGATTTAATTTTCTTCATGATATTTTTAGTTGACTCCCTAATGGAATAGTTTTGCCTTTGTTGTTGTTCTGGCATTTAAATTTTATTTTTAGTTATAATCCATACATGGATTATATTTCCACTATCTCTGGTTGTTTTCCTTCTTCTGAGGAAACTGAATTGATGATACTCTGAAGTCTAGGTACGATTCAACAAGCAACAGCAGCCATAAATCAATGACTCTGACAGAACTACTTGGGAATGAGCCTTCCTGATGATGGACACCTTGATACTCAAATTTTGATCATCAATGCTGTTAAGAAGAAAGATTTTTGATCAAAAGGGGGAAATGAGAGAAGAAAATCACTTTTATCTGAGGAATGCAAGCTATCTTAATTAACAGGCCCAGAGAGACATTAAAATGAAACAGCAATTACATCCTCCTAGTCCCTTTGCGCTATGTATTTATCTCTTGAAACTGCTTGCTATCACCATAAGTAGCTGTAACTTAACATAAAGATGCCACACTGGACACTATAACCCACACCCTAGAGCTAAACAATGCATAGCCAACCACTTGTCAATGTTATTTCTGTAAATCAGTGAGAATGCCTGACAAACAACTTTGTATCAGCTCACTCCTTGTCTCCCATTTTTTCCTTTAAAAATCTATTTGTAATTGCTGCTAATTTGAGTGAAGATTCAGAGCAATTTGAATCTATGATCCTGGCTTGCAATTCTCAAGCTTGGCCCAAATAAACTCTCTACTTATATTAATTTTGCCTCAGGTTCTTCCTTTTAAGTTGACAGAACAAAAAATTTAAAATGTCAAAATAGTATTTTTGATTTATTAAGGCTCAAGATAGAACAAAAATATTTTTTCTTTTAAAAATAAAAGCCTTAATTTGTTAAGTTTTTAAAAGTGATCTGTGAACAGGGTAATTCATAAGATAAGAAGGAGATATGTGTGTGTGTGTATATATATGTGTATGTATATATATATATACACACACACATACACTAATAATTTGTTGACAAATAAAGCTTTTGAATTATAATACATTTCCTTTCACTTACTGTGGTTAATTTTCCCTGTCATTTATCATTGTACCAGTAACACTATTTTGGGGGGGGAAAAGACAGTAAAATGCAAGCATTAAGGGACACATTTGAAAGTAAATATTTTTCCAATACCAAGCACATGATCAATCATATCTTCCATGCTGAACATATATTCTTCTCTCTGTGTGGGGGTGCCAGCTATTTAGTGGTACATAGAGAAACCTATTTTACCCTTAATCCAATAAATCTCACAGGGGACACCACTATAACATATGTCAGTGATTTTCTTTCTTGGAAATGGTCTACTATATATTTAACCCCTTCTCTTTATCTCTTCAGAAATTTTAAAATTTGCATAAAAATTTCAACACACTTTTACTTAATTATTTTTTTACTTGGAAAAAGTATAGCAAATTAGAATATTTAAAATATTAAACCCTAAATATGAGGACTTTATATCAAAAGAAATGTCATTAATAATCTAATATGATAAATAACATCAAAAGTCCTATTAATACATTTCTATCAAAATATAGACACTTATTATTTTTCAGTTGGATTGTTACATACCTGAGCTTCTGGTTGTACTGTTTGACCTTTTCCAGCGAGGCTGCATTTATCTGAGCTTGAAATTCTTCCACAGAAACATTGTCTCTGTAATAATATCCTTCCATGCTCTCCAGTGCTGTGTAAACAAGTAAACTTATTTTACAAGCAATTTTATAACTCAGTTTCTCCACATGTAGTATAATTTTATTGATTATTAGTAAATTCAGCAAATAGGACCAATTATCAACATATATGCAAAAAAACTATGTTAGGTCCAAAAATGAATGAAAACTCTTCTGCTCTCAAAATAAATATCAAACATTTGGTGATTTTTCTGTCCAATGGGCAAAGAAAATTTCTGGTTTAACTGTCCTCTATTTTTAAAACATTTTGTATATGTTGTGGGAGCCCAAAATATGCCACTCCAAAATATAACTGTAGGAGACCAGAATATATCACCCCAAAATATGTCTCATTGGCATAAGGATTATTTTGATCTTGTTATTTTGAGAAACTGCGCACAGACACAGGAGAAACTCTGAAAACCCAGTAGAAGTTTCCCTTTGATAAGGAAAATTTACATCCATAAAGGAAACCTCTACTTGTAAGAGTGTCTCCCCCTCTGTACTAGGAAGAGAAGGAAGATGATCACAGATAGTTTTATCTGCACAACAAATCTTACCCTTTTTTTATAGTGCTTTCCTGGTCACCTCCCCATAACTAGGTCTTCCCTAGACCCTCCTTCTGTTTCAGTGGAAAATGGTTATATTTAAGCCTAAGTTCAAAGCTACCTCTTTCAGATTTAGTCACTATTCCTTAGGTATCTCCCATGTATACATGAGGTAAACCTGTTATTAAACCTCTGTTTGTTTTTCTCTTGTTAACTTGTCTTTTGCTATGGGGACCATCCCAACTAAGAACTATGAAAGGTAGAGAGAAAATTATTTTTCCTCTTCTAAACATTCTTTGTGAAGCTAAACTCACACTTCCGATGTATTTGATATTTATACACACACGTCTATTACATATGACACATGTATGTACATATTCGCAACATATGTATGAGAGGAAGAACTGTGCATTAATGTATGTCAGAGGCCTGGCACAGTGGCTCATGCCTATAATTCCAGCACTTTGAGAGCCAAGGCAGGTGGATCATTTGAGGTCAGAAGTTCAAAACTAGCCTAGGCAACATAGCGACACCCTGTCTCTAAAAAAACAAAGTTAAAAAATTAGCCTGGCATGGTGGCATGCACCTGTAGTCCTAGTTACTCAGGAGGCTGAGGTGGTAAGATAACTTGAGCCCAGGACTTTGAAGCTGCAGTAAGCTAGGATCGTGCCACTGGACTCCAGTCTGGGGGACAGAGTAAGACTCTGTCTTTTAAAACAACAGTAACAACAACAAAAACATGTCAGAGTAAAAAAATGGAAATTTTCATTCCCCATGCATATTCACATTCTTGTATAACCTTAATTAAGAAATATTAATGTAATAAAAAGTATAAATTGAAATCTTAGAAAATCACCTCTACTCAAATTGTCAATTTAGTTATAATATCTCATTAATTTTAAATGTATTTTGAATAGCATATAAATTTCCTTTTTAGTAACATTTTTGATTCAGTCTTTTTCCTTTAACCTTTATGAGGTATCATTTAAAAAATTTTGGAGAGGAAATAAATCACAGGACAAGGGCCCAGAAATACAAGATTTCCTGTGGAAAGGTTGCCAGTAACAGGAATGGCTATGGATCCAAGTTGGAAATGTAAATTATTTTCCCTTGAACTGCATCACTACCTATGAGCCTCAATTTTTAATAAACAATTTCAAAATTCAAAACAATCTTCTTTCAAGACTGCTAAATGCACTAGTTTCTAAACTAAATCACGAGATTTCTTTAAAGTGAAAGAAACTATCACCATTTTGAGGGGGGAAAATAGGAAACTGACTGCTAATTTTATCTGTGCTATAGTTTTATTAAACTAGTCAGAATTCCAGAACACTGAAGAAAACAATGAAATTTTAAAGATCCATGTCAAATTTCCAGATTTTTTTTAAATGGAAATTTAAAAAATTGGTTTATAGTTGAGAAAAGCAATTATAGAAGATTAGAGAGAAAACATACTACATTTACTTCAGTACAGAAAATGAAATTTGTGTGCTTGTTTCACAGATTTTTAATTTGTTTATTTCTTATGGCTTCTGGGAAGGAGCCCAGGAAACTTTACCCTTAAAATATGACACTCTGGTATACTGATTACTTTAAATTAAAGGCTTCTGCAAGTCAACAGATATCGGATGAGGCTTTTCTCTGATATGCCCTATCTACCTTAAGACTAGACCTGCAAAAGAAAACACAATTGCTTTCCCTACCCTCCCTGGAAATCTCATTATCTATCCTAGAAAAGAAGACTGTGGAATGTAACCCACCTAGAAGGACTTCTCCCACAAGATAATATCTATTTCTCCAGCTCATTCAAATTCCAAGACAATCATTTACAAGTTAATTTCTGTCTCCTGGGCCCATTCATTCTCCCTAATAAACATTTTACTACCTCCTACATTCCCCACCTCCCCCATCGCCTATGAAGAAGGGTATATAAGTATCTGGACCTCACTGAGGTATTGGGTAATCACTCTCCCATGATTTTGCCCCATGCACATTAAATAAATTTTGTATGCTTTGTTTCCTTATTAATCTGCCTACTGCAAGTTCATTTTCAGCAAACCTTCAAAGAGAAAAGGACAGGCTTTCTCTCTTAGAGCCTACATCTTCGTTAATTAGAATAGTTGTAACTGGCTCAACAAAATTATGGTCCTGAATACACACAGGAAATAAAAGAAACTCTCCCTGATAAAATAATCCTTAAATACGTGCCATGTTCACAAGCTGCCATTTGTGAAAGGTAAATATCCGAGGAGAATTCAGTCTATCAATAGTCATACTTCAAGATAAATTACTCTTACCAGCTGGAAAGCTGATGTATTAGAGTAAAATTCCAGTTTCTGCTGTGTGACTTTGGTCAAGTTAATTAATATCTGAGATTCTCAGGTTCTGCATTTTTGACTTGCAACATAAAAGTACCTACTAATTATGGTTAATGAGAAAGAATTTAATTAAATAATAGTATTAGGACAGCTCACGAGTATTCTTACTTATTGAATGAGTTTTATTTACTAGGCAACATGCCAAATGCTGTACAGGTATTACCTAATTTAATTCCAATGAGATACTGATTATGCAGAATGTGCTTAGCCAAACACAAAGTTTGTAGGACTAAGAGAAGGGTCCATGCAAAAACACTTTGATTTGTGACTTAAAACCAGAAAGACAGGAAGGAGAACAGTGGGATGGCACAGCAGTGGAACTGCGAGGGGAGAGGGCTTGGGGGAAACCACCTGGGAACTAATTTTTGTAAAGATCTTGATGGTTCAACTTTGGCCAGAATGGCCAGTCCTGTCCCAAATTTTATATAAGAACAAGTATATAAACATAATTTAATATAATTTTAATGAATACTTCTACAATCTCATAAATTTCCATTTTCATTACATTTTTGACAATATTACTCCAAATTAACAAGGCAGTTAAAATTCGCAATCACATAAAATTTTTTAAAAATTGGAAAAGTGCCTAACAATTTTGCCAAGAGTCTTAGTAAGAATTCTGTGTCACATGTATAGGGTTGTGGGGAATGAACAAAAAAAAGATGAGTTTTATATTTAAAAACTAAAATTTGTATGACAGAGAAGAGGAGAGATGACAACATTCCCTATTTTAGCTAAACAACTTGTTTATTTATTGTTATAAAAAACCCAGAACAACATTCTACCAAATTAAATAACATGTTAATTTCAAACATGTTAAATTTGGCATTTCCTTGTCTAATTTCCTTAGTTCTCATCCATAAAATATTTCTCAAAAGCAGTATCAACATACTTGGTTGAATATTTAGTTTATTTACTTCTACTACTTTTCAAGTAGAGGAAGAAAAACATTCCATTAAATTTAGGTAGTCAGCAAAAAAGGAAAACCTAATGAATGTTAGAGAAAATTAAAGACTAAATTATTCTTAGACTGAAGCGAGCTACATTTCCACTTACTCAAAATACCTTTCAAGGCTTTCCCAAGAAAGGGATTAATCAGTAAAAACATAGAATCTCTGAAGAATAATTTTAAGAATAGTGTGAGTCTGCTAACACTTTCCTTTGACAGCACACTTGTTTGGTTAAATAAGACACGGCACATGCACTGCTAGAATTCCCCAGAAATGGTCACCATGGGTCTTAATTCCTCAGAATTGGTCCCAGTTATTGGGAGAGAAGCAAGATTTGTTGATCCCATTATGACATGTGAGAATGGCCGTGTGATACATAATCATGTTTTGTGATTCTAAATGTCTCGAAATGGAGTCATTTATGACAACTCACTCAGCCCACAGTGAAACTGCTGACCCTTCAAAGTGATAAGCGTATGTATGGTGGACTGAGGTGATAAGATGACACCTGCCGTGGCCAGGCACCTCTGAGACACCACAGGAAAGTGAAGCCAAAGGGGCTGAGATGATGACTACGGACACACTCCTGTGGAGGGCCATAAAAACAGCAAGAAACTGACAATAGTTGAGATGCCTGCAGAAGCTTTGCCAGGAGAACTCTGAGGCCTCCTCACCATTGGCAGTGGCCGCTAGAAGCTCTGCCAGGAGACGAGCAGGGACCGCCATCCCTTTGCTGGCCAGTGTTTCCAGGGAAATCCAGGCCTTCCTTATGCCTCAGCCAGCCTGCGGGCCTCCTGAGCTACTCACCATGGTTTGTTTCCCCTCTCTTTTATGTCTGCCTGTGTGCATTGAGTATATTTGCATGATTGTTGGTGTGTGAAAGCCTTGCAATAAACCATGAATTTGACAGCATTTAATTGGCCATTGAGTCATCATGAAACCTCCCATCCTCCTCCAATAGGAGTTGGCACAACTAAGCTGATTGGAACCGTGCTGTCTGAAGAGAGGTGGGTTTACACCTTCACACAGACTCCTAACATTTTGGAAATCTCCATCCTAGAAACGATTTCTTCTTTTGTAAAAAAGCTATATTGTTTCAATTATAAATATTGTGTAAAACCCAAATGGAAAACTAAAAGATTTATCTTTTTATTTATTTTTTTTTGAGAGGGAGTATCGCTCTGTCGCCACGGCTGGAGTGCAGTGGCACGATCTCGACTCACTGCAAGCTCTGCCTCCCGAGTTCACGCCATTCTCCTGCCTCAGCCTCCTGAGTAGCTGGGACTATAGGCGCCTGCCACCACGCCTGGCTAATTTTTTGTATTTTTAGTAGAGACGGGGTTTCACCGTGTTAGCCAGGATGGCTATGATTTCCTGACCTCGTGATCCACCCACCTGGGCCTCCCAAAGTGCTGGGATTACAGGCATGAGCCACCGTGCCTGGCCAAGATTTATCTTTTAAAGAGCCTTAAGAAGAGTTTAGGAGGAAAAAAAAATTGAATAAAGGGCACTTAGAAAATGACAATGTTTATAACAAAACGCTCCCTTTCATTTAAAAGAGAAAGCACTCAAGTTTCTATGTGATTTTTATTATTCTCGGAGCAAAGAAAGATACCTTGTAAAGAGGTAAGACTTAGGGGTGGTTGGTTTGGGTGGCAGCTTTTTTTTTTTCATAGGAGGTAAAAAAACGAGAATACTCAAGAGTGTGCTGGCAGAGACAAGACCAGCATCACATATCCTATTTGGTTTAAGGCAAACTACCATCAGGAGACCCAGGAAATAGGTATTTAACAACACTTTACAAGAAAGGGATGCTATACTTCAGGATGCTTTATATTCACTATATATATTCAAAGACCTGTATATGATGCCACATTCCTGAGAGGTAGAATACCCGGTTCCAGGAACCAAGGGTGAAAGCAGAAATGACCGTGCTTAACATCTGTCGAGGGTTGTATGTGCCCACAAAAAGATATGACAAGGTCCTAACCCCCGGGGCCTACAAATGTGTCCTTATTTTTGGTTTTGTTTGTTTTGAGATAGGGTCCCACTCTGTTGCACAGGTTGGTGTGCAGTAGTGCTATCACAATTCACTAAACCTCGGCCTCTTAGACTCAAGTGATCCTAGATCCAAGTGATCCTTCCACCTCAGTCTCCCGAATAGGTAGGACTACAGGTGTGTGCCACCAGAACCAGCTAATTTTTTTTTTTTTTTAGAGGTGAGGTCTCCCTATGTTGCCCAGGCTGGTCTCAAGTTCCTGGGCTCAAGTGATCCTTCCATCTTGGCCTCAGAAAGTTCTGGGATTACAAGTGTGAGCCATCACATTCAGCCTTGACCTTATTTTGAAATAGGGTTTTTGCAGATGTAGCCAAATTAAAATGAGGTCCTACTGAATTATGATAGGCCCAAATCTAATGATTGGTGCCCCTATAAGAAGAGGGCAATTTGTATGTAGAAACACAGAGGCAGACACACACAGAGGGAAGAAGACTGTGTGTGAATAGGGGCAGAGATTGTAGTTATGCTGCCACAAACCAAGGAATGCCAAGGACTGCTGGCAGACACCAAAGGCCAAAAGAGGAAGGAGGAAGCATGGCCTGAAGACATCCTGATTTCCAACTTCTGACCTTCAGAACTGTGGCAGAATACATTTCTGTTGTTTTAAGCCACCCAGCTTGTGGTAACTTGCTAGGGCAGCACTAGGAAATGAACGCATCATTTCCAATGACTCACTTGGGTAATGTGAGCTTCCAATCCCTGAAACACTTGGTCTGTGGGTTTCCAAGACACCCACAGCCAAGAAGATCAATCGCCACCTCAGCAAAGCTGCTCCAACCTAATCATCAGAAGTAGGTAGGGCTATTGTTACACAATGGGAGCCAGAAGGAATATGTTTGGCATCCAGGTATATACTGGGGTCCCTCTTAGTACTTCCTTGCACAAATTTGATGATAAATGGACAACTGCAGCAATCCTGGTCTGAGAAGGGTAGCGTAATCAGAGGATCAAGCCCCTTAGGGGATGAAGGTATTGGTCATGCCACAGATTAGCCACAGAGACCAGCAGAGGTTCAGACAGGGGGTGAGGCTAATCTACAATGGATAGCAGAAGAGGGAAAATGAGACTGTGGCAGCTGTAGACAAGCTGGGGCTGCAAGGGCTATAGCAAATCCTTTTAATTTTTCTCTCCTAAATTATCCCCCCCCCATCCAGAAAGGAGGCCCAGGGGAGTCCTGGAAAAGCCTCTCCCAGTCCCTACACAAAGACATGGGTCTGACAGGTGCAAAGCATGGACTACAGAGGATGCTCAAAGAGCCACTGGCTCGGATCCTCTCGCAGAAATGTTGGGCTCATTGCCCGGCTGCTGTGATAGCTGCAGAAGACATCTCTCAGCTGTTCACTCTCCAGCCTTTGCTGGAGAAAACTATCCCACTAGGATCACACCTCCTCCTAAGGACAGCCTGCATCCTAACGACCTAACAATGCAGAAATATTTTACGTTGTTCCTGGACCCCTTGCTTCAGCTCCCCAGAATCTAGACATGCTGAACATTTGTAAGATGAATTAGTCAAATTAAATAAAGACTAGCTGGATAATTGCACAGTGTTTCATAATCCACACAGGCCTAGAGTGGTTTCTCACTTTGGTGGACTCCAGAATCACCTGGAAAGCTTCTAAAATATCCTGGTATTTGGGCTCCACTTCTCAGAGATTCTGCCTTAATTGATTTTGCATGGGGCAGAGCCTGGGTATTCTCCAAAACCTTTCCAAGATCGTTAATGTGCAGCTAAGTACTAAAAACCACTGACAGATCAGGAAATTTAGTCAGTGGGGAGTGTGTAGAGAAGTGGCCCTGAATATTTATCCTCTTTGTACTCTCATTTTCTGCCAACTTACTGTTGCTTGCTTTATCTCACCGAAAGCTGATGGATCCCAACAGCATTCCCTGTCCTGTAGGAAGCACTTAGGAATACCAGCCAGAAGACTGTTTTATTGTGATGGGCACATTCTAGCAGTTTGGTTGGTTATGCTTTGCACTTACTTTCCCGTCCAGCTGTTTCTGTGTTCCTCACCTTGAAAATCTGTATCACTTTTGTCTGCCTAGGTTCCTGTTCTTCTGCAGTTCTTGCCTTCAGCAATACACATTGGCTGCCAACCCTGCTCACTTCCAACCCTGAAATTCCTGATCTAATAGCTGGTCCCATCTCTGCGGGATGCCCCATCAACTACTTTGCCCTCCTTTTCCCAGTGATCCATGGAGGCAAGGAAAATGAGAAAGGGGTGACACATTTGCTTCCTGTTCTACTCTAAGTATATGGTACCACAGACAACTTTAGGAGGGCTGACTTTGGTAAATTTCCTAGGAAAATTTTAAATTCATCCATTTCTTCTATTTTTTTATTTGCTAGCAAAGAGTCATGTATATACAAAACTAAAATGCTTTAAATAAACTTTCATTCCAGGAAGAGATGACATTTGGAATCTCTTTCATTTACCACTGCCTTCAATTACCAGATGGTAATCTCTACTCAAACTAGGTCTGATTTTCCTGTACTTCTCTCAATCTGATGAATACTAAGCTACTAATGATTCCTCGTGGGAGTTTTATAAAGGCAGAAGAACTTCTGCATCCCCCTTAAATAAACAACCTTATCACTGACAGATTTTTAATGGTACAGAATGTTTCCCATCTTGTTTACCTATCTGTGACCTCAACTGCAGAAGTATTTCTACTGTTACTTATTCAAATCATTTTTCATATTTTGCTGCTGTGAGCATACCAAAACCTAATGTTTGCTATAGCTTTTCTTTAAATTACATTTTAAAAGCTATAGTATATTCACTGAAATAATACATATTTAGGGATTATTTTTAAATTGGCTTTTGCCAAAGTTATAAAATAGAGGTTGCTTGCAAAATAATTTTTTGCCTATGTGTACATTTGCTGTTGGATATGATTATTCAGCTATTTATGGCTGATGTGTCACAGATGCAATAATTTTTTTAAAGATGCTTAGTGCCATCTGTCATCTCAGTAATAATTTCAAAGACAAAATTTTTAAGACGAGAGAAATAAAGGAAAAGAGAGAAATAAAGGAAAAGAGTCTTTAACAATTGTTAAGTCCTGGCTAAACCCTGTAAAAGTTAACATTCCAGACCAACGTCCATCCCTATCTTCTCAAACTATCTATCCCTGTAATGGCTATTTATTTATTTATTTATTGAAGCAGAGTCTCACCCTGTTGCCCAGGCTGGAGTGCAGTGGCACGATCTCAGCTCACTGCAACTTCTGCCTCCCAGGTTCAAGCAATTCTTGTGCCTCAGCCTTCCAAGTAGCTGGGATTACAGGCGCATACCAACACACCTGGCTAATTTTTATATTTTTAGTAGACACAGGTTTCCACCATGTTGCCTGGGCTGGTCTCTAACTCCTGACCTCAGGTGATCCACCTGCCTCAGCCTCCCAAAGTGCTAGGATTACATGCGTGAGCCACCACAACTAGCCCAACATATTTTAGATTAAATTATTCTTCTAACTTGTCTCCAAAGGTCCATTTTTGCCCATTGCTTCTTTTTTTTCTTCTTCTTCCTTTTCATTATAGAATCTGGATTACCTACACTGACCCTGTCTATAAATCACAGTCCTCCAAAGAGAAATGAAAATACCTTCTAATAACTCCTAAAATCATCTCTTCACTGCAATCTTCATCTGTTAAAATGTATTCCTGCCAAGTATGTTTGAGGTACTCACAGTTTTTAAACTATGGTAATTGAATTCAGGGTTTTAAAATAATATGCACGTGGTACGTATTAGTCTGTTTTCACACTGCTGATAAAGACATACCAAGACTGGGCAATTTACAAAAGAAAGAGGTCTAATGGACTTAGAATTCCACATGGCTAGGGAGGCCTCACAATCATAGTGGAAAGTGAAAGGCAAGTCTCACATGGTGGCAGACAAGAGGACAGGGCTTGTGCATGGCAACTTCCATTTTTAAAGCCATCAGATCTTGTGAGACTTATTCACTATCACAAGAACAGCATGGGAAAGACCTGCCCCCATTATTCAATTACCTCTCGCCAGGTCCCTCCCACAACACATGGAAATTCAAGATGAGATTTGGGTGGGGACACAGCCAAACCATATCATGGTATAATGCAAAATTTTCATTTAGTAGTGAATTTAGATTTCATATGCCTGTCCATTCTTTAGTTATACAGATAGATGGATTTTATTCCCTCTGCTCTTCTCATTTTTTATTAGAGCATTGAAATTCCACAGCAAAACCAATGTAGTTCTTGAAAACTCAAAAGAAGAAAAAAATAAAATTCCCTATGGTATCATTCAGAGAAACTGATACAATCTTGTGACATGACACTCATTTTTTTTAGAATGTGGAGGGAAATAATAGACTAGAGGACACGCCACAATAACCAAGACTTCTGATCTTTTTTAGGTAGCATTTTATGACCCCAAAATAAGAAAGATTCAAGACTTTCCCTCAGAAACAGAGTTCACTACAAGAATTTTCTTGCTCATGCTAACCTTAATTTATTCTACTGCAGATGTTGATAGTCACTCTTGGAAAAAACAAAATGACAAAGGAATATATATTTTCTGACCAAAAAGAAAAGTTGACATAAAGAATTTTAAAAGCATCAATTTAACCACGCATTGATACTGAAAACATTTAACATACATATATGTAGGTATAGACATAAATGTGTGATATAATTGAGACTAAAGTATAAATTCTGTTTAATAATCTGCATGCATATATTAACTTTTTCTAGCTCATAAAATATTTTACCCATAAAACTGTAATGATTTTACCATAATTTAACTTACTTCAGCAGTTTATTTAACCCAAATTATTTTATTTTTATTTACACCACTGATGTCTTATTTCTCCATTATAAATAATGCTGCAATTGTATTTGGTAAATATTTAAATCTTGCATTATTTCCTTAATAAACATTCCCAGAAGCAAATATATTAGCTAAATAATATTTTCAAATTAATTTAAAAATCCCAACTGTTAAAATCACATTTATAAAAGCATTAATAAAGATAAAATAATTTAAGTATAGCAGCAATCAAAAGAAAAACAGTTTACCTTGTGCAAAAAGAACAGGATGAATTTTAAACCCTCCTCCATTTTTCAACCGTTGAGGAAGTTGTTCAAAATGATAACTATCAATGTAGAAGTAAACTTTCAGAGCTTGCCGACTTCCTTCTGCTTGATATGTAAGAGGAACATCTAAAATGATATTTAATAGTATATTACTTCCTAAAATAAGGATATGCTAGATGGTACTTTTGTTAACCTTCAGAAAGAATCCTGAGAATTACTCGACACCAATATATTAAACGTGATCATGTTTATCAAGTTGGGATTCGACATACAGTGCTATTCAGTGAAACAGTATTAAATCAGTTCTCATTAGTTAAAGCAATGGATGTGTTACTATATTATAAAAATTCCATAATAGGAAACTTTGTTACACTTTGACATATCAGATGTCTCACTTAACTAAATGAGGTGTTTAGCTGCACATGGTTTGGATTCAGAATCTCCCAGGGAAGCTTCTTCATTCACATTTTAGTCAGAATGAGTCCTTGGGGTATACTTCTTAAGTAGTGTGCAAGAAATTGAGTACATAGCAACCACTATCAAAATTAGCATGGGTTCTGCAAGCTCTATTCCCCGAGCACCAGATCAGAAATATATTATCCTTTGTTGATGCCCCACAGTCATTAAAATTGTCCCAAGTCTTGTAGCTATTTTCAAAGATCCTAAGTTTAATTACTTAAAAAAAACCCAATCAACTTGAAAACTAAATTTCAGTAGGAGTATTTCACAATGCTATCATAAATCCTCCCATTTTATGATACTTATCCATGACAAATATTTCAGTCTCACTAGAAAAGAATGTAAAATCATCCTAAAAGGCTGAACAGTCACAATAACCACTTAAAAATTAAGGACAAACAAATGTAATCGGCATTTAATACATGTTCCTCACTCAGTATTTATAACTTCTAACCTGCTTCTTGAAATAAAACTATATATAAAAGTAGAGTTCAAGGTTAAATGGCATTTATGATCACAGATTCCAGGCTCCTTATGAAATCTATCTATTTCATTCTGCACACCAATATGGGAAACATGTCATTCATATCTATTTATCTCCTTTATGCCATATAAAGTACTTATCTTATTTTTGTTACTATTTTTTTAAATGAAGACATGAAGCATTTGATTTAGAAAAGAGAATGAACAGGTTTCTCACCCAAAGGGTTGAAAATTAATAGCATTTTAATAATTGGGAAAATCCTTTTTTTCTGATTTCTAAAATAAAGACTAAAAGAACTATGGACACTAAAGAAAATACAGATTTATACCTACTAAATATCTGTATCCTCTAGTTCCCCTTTTCACACACTGTCTCACATATATATTTTAATTTGTGTTAAATTCCATACCCTTCATCTTTGGCATCAATATAGGCAACCTATATGCTAACAAATGGATAATGTTATTGAAAGAAAAATGGTGATAATGATACAACAGTTGGAGTTTCATATTATAGAACTAACATAGAACAAATAAAGATGTTATATTAGGAATCAAGGAACTAAAACTTAATGAAAATTATAAAGTATATTAATTTAAAGTGAAGTTCAAACTAAGAGCACTAAAACTCCTGGGCTCAAGTGATCCTCCAGCCTTGGCCTCCCAAAGCATTGAGATTACAGGCATAAGCCACCACACGCAGCCCATTACCACTCCTCTCAACATCATACTGGAAGTCCTAGCTATTGCAATAGAACAAGACAAGAAAAAAGAAACTATAATAATTGGGAAAGGAAAACATCAACAAAAAAATGCTCCTGGAACTAATAAGCAATTATAGCCAGGTTGCAGGATACAGGTTAATATAAAAAAGTCAATTCCTTTCTTATATACCAGCAGTGAACAAGTGGAATTTGAAATTAACAACATAATACCATTTATATTAGCACCTCCCCAAAATAAAATACTTAGGTATAACTCTAATAAAATATTACAAGATCTATATAAGGAAACTAAAAAACTGATGAAAAAATTTTTTTAAGAACTCAGTAAATGGAAAGACATTTTATGTTCATGGATAGGAAGACTCACTATTGTCAAGGTGTCATTTCTTCCCAGCTTGATCCACAATGTCAGTGAAACACCAAGTAAAATCCCAACAGGTTATTTCTTGGATATTGACAAACTAATTCTAAAGTTTATATGAAAAGGCAGAAGACCCAAAATAGCCAACATAACATAGAAAAAGAAGAACAAAGTTGGAAGACTGATACTCCTTTAATTTAAGACTTACTATAAAACTACAGTAATGAAGACAGCATGGTATTGGCCAAAGAACAGACAAATAGATCAACGAAATAGAACAGAGAGCTCAGAAGCAGTCCAACATATATATAGTCAACTGATCTCTGACAAAGGAGCAAAGATTAATACAATGGAACAAAGATAAGTCTTTTCAACAAATGTTTCTGGAAGAACTGGGCATCTACATGCAAAAACATAAATCTAGACACTCACCTTATATCCTCCACAAAAATTAACCCAAAATGAATTATAGACTTAAATATAAAATGAAAAACCATACGATTCCTGCCAGATTATGTAAGAGAAAACTTAGATGACCTTGGAAATACTGATGACTTTTAGAAAGAACACCAAAGGCACAATCCATGAAAGAAATAATAGATAAGCTAGATCCCATCAAATGCAAAAGACATTGTCAAGAGAATGAGAAAACAAGCAACAGACTGGGAGAAAATATTTGCAAAAGACACATCTGATAAAAACTGTCATCCAAAATACACAGATAACTCTTCAAACTCAACAATAAGAAAACAAAAAATCCAAGTGTGTTAATCCATAAAAATATCTGAGTGAGTAATTTATAAAGAAAAGAGGTTTAATTGGTTCATGGTTCTGCAGGCTGTACAGGAAGCAAGATGCTCACATCTGCTCAGCTTCTGAGGAGGCCTCAGGAAACTTATAAACATGGCAGAAGATGAAAGGGGTAGCAGGCACATCATATGGCAAGAGCAAGAGAGCAAGCAGGAAGGTGCTACACACTTTTAAACAACCAGATCTCATGAGAACTCATTATCATGAAGACATTACCAAGGGGAAGGCACAACATCATTCATGAGAAATCCACCCCCATAATCCAATCACCTCCACCAGGCCCCACCTCCCACATTGGGGATTACAATTAAGCATGAGATTTGGGTAAGGACACACATCCAAACTATATCACCAATTTTAAAAATGGGCTAAAGACCTCAACAGACAACTCTTTCAAGAAGATATAGAGATGGCAAATAATCATATGAAATGATGCTCTTATCATTTGTTATCAGGGAAATGCAAATTAAAACAGTACTGAGCCACCACTATACACTCATAGAGGGGCCAAAATCCAGAACACTGACAACACCAAATGCTGACAAGGATGTGGAGTGATAGGAGCACTCATTCATCACTGGAGGGAAAAATGCAGATTTTCCACAAAATAAATTTCATTATATAAAATTTAACCCTTTGGCTAGTTTAGTCCTCTCTCACTAATTAAATAATATGATATGGGAGTACCTTGTAGTTTCCTTATCACTAAAGTGGTTAAATTGCCCAGTTATGCCTTTGTATTTCTCACCAGTCTCCACACGCATAGCCACTCTGGAAAACAGTTTGACGCTTTCTTGCCAATCTAAGAAGCTCTTAACATACGATCCAGGAATCATGGTCCTTGGTATCTACCCAAAAGAGCTGAAAACTTATATCCACATAAAAACCTGCACATGTGTGTTTATAGCCACTCTTCATAATTGTCAAAACTTAAAAGCAGCCAAGATGTCCTTTGAATGGATAAACTGTGGTACATCCAGCCAATGGAATTTTCTTCTGTGCTAAAAAGAAATGAACTATCAAGCCATGAAAAGACACGAAGGAAGCTTAAATGCATATTACTAAGTGAGAGAAGACAATCTGAAAGGCTACCTACTGTATGATCCCAACTACATGATGTTCTGAAAAAGGCAAAACTATGGAGAAGGTAGAGAAAATCAGTGGATGCCAGGGGTTGGGTGCAGAGTGGGAGGGAGGAGGAATGAACAGGCAATCCATATGGGATTTTAGGGCAGTAAAAATACTCTGTATGATACTATGATGGTGGATACATGTCATTACACATTTGTCCAGATCCAGAGAACGTACAGCTCCAAGAGTGAATCCTAATGTAAACTATGAACTTTGAGTGATTTTGATGTGCTAATATAGGTTCACTGATTTTAAGAAATGTACCTCTATCGTGAGGGCTACTGATAGTTGGGGAGGCTGTGCATGTGTAGGGACAGGGGTATGGAAAATCTCTGTACCTTCCTCTCAATTTTGCTGTGAACCTAAAACTACTCTAAAAATATAAAGGCTTTTTAAAAAGTGCATAATACTAATGTGGAGTTGAAAATTGTTGCCTTTTATTTGTGGAAATGTATTAGCTATAAAAAACAAACTTGATAATTAGGACTGTATAATATTTAAAAGTTTCAAAACCAATATTGCAAGAGGAAAAGGTCTCTGGTAGCATCCCATAGAGGGATTCATCCCAGAGAGGAGTTTCAACAACCCATCCTTGTAAACACAGCCTCCAATCATTGAATGGGCCCGTGAGTTTCAAAATAAGTCTTTGACTAAGAAGCTGTCAGTTCCCTCTGCCTGGGTTGCTCTTCTCTGACTTTCTGCAGGGTTGGGTCTTTCTTATGCTTCAGTTCTCAGCTTAAAAGCTACTTCTGCAGAGAATCCTCTACCAGTCACTCCTTGAAGGGCTGCCTCACCCTTTTTCTTTATGTATCTGCTTATTTCCTTCATAGGATTTATCACAGTTTTATCTTTATGTTGATTTCTTATTGATTGTTGATTATTCATTCCTCATTCATTATTGATTCCTAATTCCTTATTCCCAACTAGGCTGTCAGCTCCATGAAGACGGGAACCATGCCTGTCTCATCCATAATGGCACCCACACCACCAAGCACAATGCCTGGCCCATATAAGGATAGTGGGGACTCAAACATATTCATTCTCCTAATTATGAACTACTATAAAATGACCTATATCACCATTGAAAAGGAGAAGACCTGCTGTCATTACATTATTCTCCTAAACTGATGCAGATTTTCCACAAAATAAATTTAATTATAGACAAGCTTACCATTTAGCTAGTTTATTACTCCTTCACTGATTGTGTAATAAGACATGGGAAGCACCTCGTATTTCCCTTATTACCAAAGTGGTCAAATTGGCCATTTACTTCTTTGTATCTCACATTAGTGTCTAAGCTCCATGCCAAAAAAGGCTTGTTTCATTTGCACACCATGATATCCCTAGAACATAGTTCAGTACTTAGCGTGTTACATATATTTAATAATTATTTCTTCAATGAAAATGAACTGTCTTTAATCAAGACATTTGAGTTCTACTTGCTTGGCATGCCATAATTCTTCAGAATCTCATTATTCTTTTCATGCAAAAGTGAGATTATAGGTGATGCTATACATATAGCTTTTGAGAAGAATGCAAAGTAATAAAGTAAGAAGGATGGATTCAAATACTTACTGAATACTAGCACAGCCATATGTAATGCTAGAGTCTTTCAAATATATTATCTTATTTAAGTCCCTTAACCCTGTGAGTTAGGGAAAGCTACAGTTCTCATGCTTAAAGATAAGCATGGAGCCAAGATTTGGACTTGGATTTCTTGACTTCAAAGCCAATGGGGTCTTTACACCTTCATGCGTCCCCCTTCTCTGTACTTAGTCCTCCCTCAAAGGCATGCAGCCAACTAGTCTCCATCCCAGTGATACGGAATTAATTAGTGAATCTGACTTCTCTGCATCTAAGTAACAGAAAGATCAAACTACATGCAATGCATAATAAAGCTTCATTTTCTTACACCACTTAAATAAGATGTGATGACCTTTGAATAGAGAATAATTTTCTTATTTCCTGCACCAACTTAAAATAAGAATTATATTCCTATTGTCACTGTTTTCAGTGTTCAATAGTGCAGCATTGGAACCAGCCCCTCACTAGAGAACTATTTTCAGAAGTTGAGGTTACACTTTGAAGAGATACATTAAAATGTATTGCCAAATATATTCAGAATGCCTGTGTCTGTTATAGTGACATCTACATTTACATACTATTATTACTTACATGGTCTCAATTATTTTTTATATTTAGTATGTGTTCCAAAGTTAAATCTTTCACAGTAGATAAGCAATAAAGAAGTATTTTATCAAGCTTATGATATTGGTTCTTCTCCTACTTGTTCAACAGACCATTTGCCAATAATGTCATAGAAGAAC
Organism: Pongo abelii; assembly: GCF_028885655.2. NCBI lineage: Eukaryota > Metazoa > Chordata > Mammalia > Primates > Hominidae > Pongo > Pongo abelii. The sequence goes on along the minus strand of NC_071992.2, from coordinate 83,270,822 downwards.
CATGGAAAACAGTATTCCTGTGAACTTACAGTTCCTCAGGCAAAGCTTTAAACAACATATTGGGTTATATCATCAAAATAGAGTTCTCTCTGCCTTCAGCAAAACTATGCCCACATTATTCAAGTAAATGAAAATATATCCTATTATATACATATCCACAGAAAACCACACACTTTGGTCAAATATTATCCTTATCAAATAATACCCTCTGCCAGAAAAGTCCTTGAATAAATATAACCTAAATTTCTAACTTTGTACTGCTTGTTCTCTTCCTCATTCATCAGAGAAAATGAAACTTAAATAATATTCTATCCTCTCTATTTTCATAAATTAAACAGCATTGACATTGCTTTATTTTTAAATAATCTCCACAGCTACCCTCCAGGCCAAGTCACCATCCTCTCCCACCTGGGTCATTCAGTAGCTTTCTAACTGATAACTGGGCTTCTGCCCTTGGTCCCAGAATAGTCTATTTAACACAGCAGTCAGAGACAGCCTTTTAATATGGAAGCCACACCCCATAATTCATCTGTTCAATGGCATGGTTAGGAAGCAAAGCTCTTTCAACAGCTGGCAAGCCCTGCATAGTCTGGCCTCCTTGCTGTTTCCATCTCTTTTTCTGTTCCCCTCACTCGCTCCACTCCACCTATACAGTCCAACTTGCTATCCTGAGAGCATGCTATGTCTGCTCCCAGCCTCAGAGTCCAGTGAGCCTGGGACACGGCTCCTCCAATACCTCCACAACTCCCTCCCTCAACCTCTTCAGGGCTCTGCTCTTTTAGGTAAAGATTCCTCCCTACCCCATTCATTATCTGCAACCTTTCACCTGCCCCTTCATTGGTATCCTTTGCTCTCTTTTGTTTCCCTATATATCTTTCACATAATTGCCTTCTAATTTATTATAAAATTATTTTGCCTATTATTTATCTGTCCTCACCTTAACTTAATCCCCATTAGAGATATCTATCTGTTTAGTTCTCTACTGAATCCAACACCAAGAACAGTCTTGGCAAGAAATAGGCATTTAAGGAGCTTTCAATACATGAATAAATGAATGATTATCATCTTAAGTCAGATCATTAATCAAATGAAAATGTATGGAGTCCTTATTTATTGTACTAGACATTAGGAATGTGAGAAATAAAACCTGAAGAAGCTCACACCTTCTAGCCTAATATATACGATACTCATACTTTTGAAAAAACAAGAGACATATAAAAATAATAAACTACTGAAGATTTCTTAGACAGATATATTTTAACGGTATTTATGGGAATGTGGAAATAGTAGATAATGATAACTTGCAGAAAGTAAAAGATACGGACATTAAACCATACATATTGCTACTTCTCTGAATATATAACTTTTAAAATACTGCCTTTGTCAGATTTAATGATGGAAAATTGCTAAATCAAAAGGATACATTTCAATCATTCAGTTCATAAAATACTTATCAAATATATTAATATCAGAGTTATATCACATATAATTATTTGATGCCAAATAAATTTTTTAAATACCTAATAACTTACTTGCAACCAGGGGTTCCTCTTCTGATGGTTTAAAGTAAAAGGAAACCTTTTCCAAATCAAATAGTGCAACCAGTGTATCTTCTAACATGGCTTGTTCATCTGTCTACAAAGAAAGAAAAACAATATATAATATAAGATGATATAAAGCAATATAACATAACATGACATAATGTAAATTCAGACCAAAATAACTTTGCTGTGTTTTATTTATATACAGGTACAAAACAAAATTATAAAGACTTCTCTAATAATTTACTGCCCAAAATGAAATGAACAAATCTCTCAAAGTTGCAAGTTTATGGTTTTATATTTTCCCTTTTCTCTATTGTTTAAATGGTTGTTATACACACATTTTTCAGTCTATTTTGTAGCTGGATTCTAATCATATTGATTTCTTTTATTATTTACAAAACACAAAAAGCATGCTATTTGCCTCTAAACTTCTAAAATCTTATAAATATAACATCTGAAAAGCAAAAATGTTGTTTTATTTAAAAGACAAACTACATAATGGCCATCCTATTTTATAATAAGATAACTTATTCATATTCAATTTGCTATTTTTAGTAACTGTGATTAAAATCAATTTTAATGTGTGATTATTTGGCTTCCAAAGAGCTTCGGAGCAAGAATCATTTTCACCTCCCTTGTCTTTATGGAGTCTTAGTCTAGAATCTTTTGAGTATCAGATCTGGTTTGTTTTAATCACTCATCTCATTCTTATAGCATATAGTTTTATAGCTAAGGCAAGTAAGGCCCAGACACTAACAAAGTCAGTGTGTGTCTCAGTGATGTCATCTTTCTGGTACTAGATTCTGGCCTTCCTATTAGCAGTTTAATGCATTATTTACAGGGTCTTTTAATAGTTTTGTCATGAAAATATAATTAACTTTGTCATACATAGCTTATCTTCTAAAGGTAATATTTGTTTCCTTAAGAATGTCAATGGCCAGGCACAGTGGCTCACACCTGTAACCCCAGCACTTTGGGAGGCTGAGGCAGGAGGATCACTTGAGCCCAGGAATTCAAGACCAGCTTGGGCAACATAGTGAGACACTGTCTCTCAAAAAATCAAAAAAATTATCTGGATATGGTGGCATGCACCTATGGTCCCAGTTACTTGGGAGGCTGAGGTGGGAAGATTGTTTGAGCCCAGGAGGTTGAGGCTGCAGTGAGCCAAGACTGCACTGCTACACTCCAGCCTGGGCGACAGAGCAAGACCCCATCTCTTAAAAAAATAAAATGTCAATGATCCTTTTAAACAGTTAGTTTAACATGTTGTATACAGCATTTTTAAAAGTTGCTGTAGGCCAGGCACGGTGGCTGACGCCTGTAATCCCAATAGTTTGTGGGGCTGAGGTGGGTGGATCACCTGAGGTCAGGAGTTCAAGACCAGCCTGACAAAAATGGTGAAACCCTGTATCTATTAAAAATACAAAAATTAGCTGAGCATGGTGGCACACGTGTGTAATCCCAGCTACTCCGGAGGCTGAGACAGGAGAATCACTTGAACCTGGGAGGCAGAGGTCGCAGTGAGCCGAGATTGTACCACTGCACTCCAGCCTGGGTGACAGAGCAAGACTCTGTCTCAAAAAAAAAAAAAAAAAAAAATTGCTGTAAGCTCGTAGCCAAATCTGGGGGCAGCATCAGTAGAATATGAAGGAGGTGGTAAAGAATTTCCATTCTGTGAAAAAGAATCCATGGAGGTAGCCCCAGATCCCAAAGGAGGGCAGCATGGAGACACAAAGAGGTTGGAAGAACTGTCACCTTTGTACCTTGGTGTAGTTTAATATAGTGCACAGTACACAGTAAGTACTGGATAAATGTTTATTAAACCATTATCTTAAAAATATCCTTTTGAAGCAGCGAAAAAATGTCATGACCCTAGAAAGAAAGGACAGGACTGAAGAATCAGTGTATTTTCTGGTAGACAGAAATTCACAAAGCAAGAAATGTTCCAGACAGCGTGGCCTCTGAGAGCTACAGCACAAGCCATGGTGTTCCAGCAAACATTGCCAAAGCCAGGCCCAAGTGACCACTGGCTGTGCCTCGCACTCAGGGACACACAGACCACCAGAGCGCTGCTCCTAGAGAGCCATTCACACTCCTGGGTGGATGTTTTCTTTCTGCCTTTGTGACAGAAGCAGAAAGACTATGGGTTTCTTGAATTTTTCTTTCCTTAGCAATCTATTTTCTTTTTAAAATCAATTCCTTAAATAAATTTAAGGGTTTCACAAGACCAGCTGAAAAAAAAACCACACCGCTTCATTGAGCTATAACTCACATACTGTAAAATTCACCCATTTAAAATGTATAGCTCAGGGGTTTTAGTATATTCACAGAGCTGTCCAGCTAGCACCATCGTCTTTAGAATATTTTTATCATCCCCCAAAGAACCCAATACCCAATAGTATTCACTCCTCATTTTCCTGCCCCCAACCATCAGCTGTAGGCAACCACTAGTCTACTTTCTGCCTCTAAAATGTACCTAGTTAGTACATTTCACCATAATGGAATCAAACTATATGAGGTCTTTTGTGACTGGCTTATTTCACTTAGTATAATGCTTTCAGTGTTTATCCATGTTGTAGCATGTATCAGTACTCCATTCCTTTTTATTGCTGAATAATATTCCATTATATGGACACATCACATTTTGTTTATCCATTCATCAGTTGATGGACATATGATGGACATATAAGTTGTTTCCATTTTTTAGCTACTATGAATAATCTTGCTAGGAATGTTTGCATACAAGATTTTGTGTGAATGTAAGTTTTCATCTATTTTAGATGTTACCTAGAAATAGGATTTCTAGGTAATATGGAAACTCTATGGTTCATATTTTGAGGAACTGCCAAACCAGTTTCCAGAATGGCTGTGCCACTTCCCACAAGCAACTTAGGAGGGTGACAAAATTTCTCCACATCCTCCCCAAAACTTGGTACTGTCTTTTGTATTATAGTCATCCATATCACACGCATTGTGGTATTTCATTGTGATTTTGAGTTGCATTTCTCTAATGGCTAATGATATTGATCATCTCTTCATGTGCTTTTTGGACATTTTTATATCTTTGGAGAAATACCTATTCAAATCCTTTGTCTACTTTTTAATTGGTTATTTGTCATTTTACTGTTGAATTTTAAGGGTTCTTTATATATTCTGCATATGTCACTCATCAAATATATGATTTGTAAATATTTTCTCATATTCTTTGAGATTTCCAATAAAATTAAGTTTAAAGTAAAAGCACCAGCACTTGATTAGACAATGGCAGTTTAAAAGTAAGGAAAATAGAATAGAAATAAAGCCTTACTCATTTACACATTCATTCAACAGATAATTGATGCCTACCATGTGTTAAAAAGTAGGCTTCCTATCATATGTAATTCACACACACACACACACACACACACACACACACACACACACACGCGTATTTGTTTTTAAGCTCAAACATGTTACTTGGTAGCTACATTTTCTATGTGTACTTTAACAGATGAAATAGGCTCTCATGTTTAAAATCAAGTTCTATTCAGTGATCACCTAACATTTATATATTAAAGTGAACACATTTGCTTTTAAACATGATGATAACTGTCCAAACCACAGGAGGTATACGTGAAAAAACTCTTAAGTTCACCACAGTTTTATTTTTCAAATATTTCAAGATGCTTTCATCATATCCACTGTGGAAACCCAATGCATAAACATAGAATATTCTACAGTAATTAAGGCAATGCTCTTCGATTTAACAGGACAAACATGCATACAAAGAAAAGAACTAAAATTATTTAACATATGCAAATTTTAAACAGATTGTCAGGCAGTATGGTATTTGAGCTCTCTGAGCTTGGCTCTCAAGTCTACTCCAGGACATCAATCTCAATAGGAGCTTTGGTTTCACAGCAGCCTGTGTCCTTGGACTGGGAATAAGGAACAGCAGCAGAAAGACCCTTTTTCTTCTGATGACCTTCTCCAGTCAGTGTGTAGGGATACAAGAATTAGTAACAGATGGAGGCTTTCTCAGCTTTTAGCAGCCACAGAGAAGAGATACAAATCAGGAAAGAAGGAATACATTCTACATACTTATTAAAATTTGAAGGACCACAGAAAAATGTATATTTTTAAAGTAGCTGAATGCATGCACATTCATAGAGATAACCAGGGGGAAAGAAATAACTACTTCTTATTTCAGAACATGTTACAGTGCAGGTTACAGTTGACACAGACAGTGGGAGTCATGTGATTTCCTTACCAAGTTTGGTGACAGAAGTGACTGAAAGTGAAAAAGAACACCTGCATTTGCTATCTGGTCCAGCCACCTCCTGCTGGCTTCCCAAGTTTCCATCTCATTTTCCTTGCTGTTGTCAAACATCTGGTTCAAGGCCGCCATGAGCTGCTCAGAGAAGGCACAGACAGTGGCCACAAGAGTCTGGCAGAAAACCATGTCTCTACGGAGCTGTGTCTCACTATCTGTGATCAAAAAGAACATAGAGAATGCTTTGAAAAATGTTGCAGATGGTGAAAACCAATGCGTTAAGCATCTACATTCACTAGCATTTCATCTTTTCACTAAACTCACACATGTGAAAAATGTGAATTTGAGCTCTATAAATGACCACACACATTTTAGCAAATATGCTTTACAGAAAACACTAAATATCAAAAAATGTTAGAAATATTAAAATATTTTTTCCTAATCAATATTGTGACTCTATTCTAGAATCATTAAATTGTTTGATAAAATCTGAGGGAGAGAAATAAAGCTTCATTTATTTATATTTTCTATACCTTATGGGACACAATTTGCATTTGCTGCAATCACATTTTCCTAAACAAAACTCAAAGTCCAATTCATCAGTTTTTGTTGGCAAATTAAATACAATAGTATTAATACAATTTTTAAAATTAACAACTAAACCTACTCAAATATTAATGTGAAATACACATGGGGAAAAGAGTATACGATGTTCAATTGTTTGCAGTTATAAGCAAATCTGTCTCTCCTGAATGGAGTTATTAAACTTCATGAACTATAAGTATGTGCTAATATATAAGAATATGAATTCCTATAATTCTTTCAAATAAGTAATATATTTATAGTTTTAGTATGTATTGATTTGTATATGTTTACCAGGGTTCTTATCCTGCAATTGACTGGAGTTTTGGTTAACCCACTGATATGGTTAGGCTTTGTGTCCCCACCCAAATCTCATCTTGAATTGTAATCCCCAGGTGTTGAGGAAGAGACCTGGTGGAAAGTGATTGGATTATGGGGGTGGTTTCTCCCATGCTGTTCTTGTGATAGTGAGTGAATTTTCACGAGATCTGATGGTTTTATACATGGCAGTTTTTCCTGTATTCTGACACACATGCTCTCTGCTCTCTCTTGCCTGCCACCATGTAAGACATGCCTCCTTCCCCTTCTGCCTTCTCCCATTCTAAGTTTTCTGAGGCCTTCCTGGCTATGCATAACTGTGAGTCAATTAAACTTCTTTCCTTTATAAAGTACCCACAATCTCAGGTATTTCTTTATAGCAGTGAGAAAACAGACTAATACACCCACTTTGAAGATATGTTTCCACTGTGAAATTCTGAACTAGAGATTTTTCAAATGGAAAGAAGCTAACACACAGAGTTCATTTCTTCAGGTGCTTCGATATATACAAACTACAGAAACACAAAGCTACACATTCCACATATTGAAAAATCACTTCCACTAGAAGTGGAAACAACAAAGGGAAAAATAACCTCCTCTCAAATGTGTACTAAATATTTCAAGGGTTCATAGACTCTTCTGGAATAAAGAAGCATTCTCAATATTAGTGTATAACGCAGAGATAAATGCTGACTTTATTCAGTGGTGAGCTCCCGTTCTATAGTCTGACAAAAAAGCCGTAATTTTTAAGATTTACCAAGAACACTGAACATCTGTTTTTAATAACCATCAAAGGCATGTGTACACGTAATTTAGTTTCTATGTTACTCGGTTTCACTGTGAAACCTACTCTTGAAAATTTTATTAGAAAGATAATTAAATATTTAAAATATTTAATTTTGTATCTGAATTTTCATTTATTAGGCTCAACTATAGAAACATGCTGCTTTGGTAGGTTAAAATGGCGGAATGTGGCCATTCCATATGGCTCAACTTACTAATTTAACCAACAACATGTGTTAAGCGTCTATATCATGTGCCCCATGCTACTAGATAGGAAAGGACATTTGTAGGTAACTATAAAATCTTTAAACTGGAAATGAACTTTGTCCAATCCTGAAGAAAAAAAACTAAACACCTATTTTGTTGTGCAAAATTTCTATCACAGTAGACATTGAACAAATGTTTACTAAATCAATGATTAAAATAAAGAGTCAGTGGCACTAAAAATAAATAAAAAAGTGAAATGAGAAGACATGAGTTCATTCTCTGGTTTCTTGAAATATCTGGATTTAATTTTACTTAAGAGGCTAATTCAGATAGCTTGTTAGCTCCAGTGTGCACCTAGGGTACTGAGGTTCACAACAGAAACTAAATAAGTAAAATAAATTGCCCTATGTCTTTGTTGTACATTATTATTTTGTTTTTCAGATGTTCTACAGTGAAGCAGAAAATCTGGGTGAATTTTTAAAAATACTTCAGTAGATTTGGCAGAAATACTCCCACCCATACCTTGAAAATGATTTAATAAAAATCTAATTGGAAAGAAATTATGGATATTGAGTGAAAAGCAAAAATCTAGAGAAAGAAGGATCTGCACTGCAAGCTTTAACAAAAATCACCAGGATTAATAACTTTGCCACTGGTAGAAATAATTATTTCCAAGTTTCTTTTGTGAAAAAGTTCTTTTCTATTTTTATCCTAAAAAGAATACTTAGATGTTTATTCTATATTCTGCTACTATATACCATTTGCATTTAAGCTAAAATAAGATTTTTCTTTCAACCTTTTTATCAAATCAGAACTGATTGCAATTAACAGTCAACTTTTCAATGTGCAAAACCTGTTGATAACTTGAAGTTGTTTTCATTCATCAATTCAAATGTTTAACACTGAATGAATACCCTACAGGAATTGACAGCTGCAACAACTACTAGAGGATCCAAGCTGGGGCCTCAGCCATATTGAATAAAAATTCATATTTCATGAGATGATTTTCTGTTGCCACCTTCCTATTTTCAACAGAGAGTAGATGAATTGTTTGCACAGATTCAAAATGTACATATTATATCAACAGCTTTTCAAGTTAACTTTTTACAAACTATCATCTCACAGTGAATAACAAAGTTAGAAAACAGTGGCATAAGCGGGACCTTGTGACCTATCCCCGACATATTTACAGCTTCTCAACATACCACTTCCCTCCATTCATTCCACACTACAGCAACAATGTTCACAGAATTATTGGGAGAGCACATTAAAACAACATATCTGAAAGCAGTCAGAAGTGTGGGGTACACAGACCTGTCTTCTTTGAGCCACACAGTACTGCTCAGCAGTCCTCAAATACCAAATGCCCTGTGGCCTACACTGGGCCTATACCTTTCTTCCAGATGCATTGCATGCCCTTGTCCTTCTCTTCTGCCTAGGAAACTTTAAATCAATCTTTAAGAGTCAACTCATCAAACTATTGAAACTCATTGAAAGATTATCTCCCCTTCTGAAATTCCCCTCTCCCCAAGAAAGTACTGGGGCTCTTCTTCTGGTCACCATAGACTTGGGGGTATCCTTCTACTGGAGGGCTAATTATATAGCACAGTGGGCATTCATTTATGAGTCTGTGTTCCCAAGGAACCATCAGCACATCAAGGCCAGAGAAGTGGCATGTGACTTAGGCTCACACTCCTTAGAGGCATATCATCTGCTTTCAACTACCCATTCTAAGTCATATTTTAGGTATCAGATCCCCATGTGGAAAATGGGGTTCATTCCTCCTTCTTAGGTCTACAATAAAGATAAATGAGATAAAAAGTATTTAAAGCACTTAACAAAGTAAAGTGGTGTAGCATTATCATTGTGATTCTTCTTTTTGTTTAGCATCTAGCACCGTGCCTGGCACTGAGTAGGTGCTCAGCTTTATTTCTCATGGAGAAGGAACAATTTGTTACATAAATACAACAAAATCTACTAACTCTAAGCAAAAACATCCAGGTCTTTTTCTTTCAATTATGCAACCATTCAAAATTTACAACTATCCATCCTTTACCAAAGGTATTTTTGTTTTTTGTGTGTGTTTTTGTTTTGTTTTGTTTTGTTTTTTAAGAGAGTGCGTCTTGTTCTGTCACCCAGGCTGGAGTACAGTGGCACAATCATAGCTCACTGCAGGTTCAAACTCCCAGGCTCAAGAGATCCTCCTACCTTGGCCTCCCAAATAGCTGGGACTGCAGGTGTGTGCCATCACATCTGGCTAATTTTCAATTTTTTTTTTTTTGTAGAGGCAGGGCCTCACTATGATATCTAGACTGGTCTCAAACTCCTAACCTGAAATAATCCTCCATCCTCAACCTCCCAAAGTGCTGGGATTATAAACGTGGACCAGGACACACTGCCTTCATTTCCTATTTTTATGAATACGAAAGAAGTACAGCAAAAATCACATCTGCTTTCAGCTACTAGCAAAAGAAGAAAAACAGAGATTTTGAGGGGTTTTTTTTTTGCTTACTATTATTGTAGAGTAAGATTTTTATTATTTATTTTTACCATAGAGTAATATTTTTCTTATAGTGAGAGTACACTCAAAAGAAATGGTTTTTGTACCTATCAAAGGCTTCAGTTTCATTTCAGTATTTAAGCACCTATTTAAACTCATCTTCTAACACATGTTTTAAATTACACTATTTAATCTTGGCTGTTTAGAAGTTTAAGATCTGTAATTAGCTAGCTGGTCTAAAAAGAATGAGATGGTTTCTAGACACACAAAAGCAATCTCAGATATTATGCTAACACAGAGATTGCAGGGAAAATAAAGCAAAATAAACAACAAAAAAAGGAGATTAGAGAAAGAGAAAGGTAGAAATAAAAGGAGGTTAAGAATATTTAAAAGACACAGTCTACCCTTTTCAAATAAACAATTTCATAGCCAAAAATATGAAGTATTTTGGCTACTGTTTTGGTGTCATCCTATATAGAAGAGGGGAGACAGAGTGAGCAAATAAAGCAGGAAAATAAAGAATTGTAAGAGGAATAGAAAAATAAAATTGAAATCAAAATAAAAATCTACCACAGCATCCATTTCAGCATTAATGAATAAAATGAAGCATCCCAGAATCACCTCCGGAATTGGCAAACCTAAGTTTGAATTTCAAAACTGCCACCTACTATTTATTCATTTATTCAATAAGGCATCAATATGCCTAAACTTCTAGATACTCCAATGCCAGTGTTGACTGTATACTATGTGCTGGTTATTATTAATCTGCCAGAATGTCAATTTCTTCACCTTTAAAACTGTGGAAACAATAATATTCTCACATGGTGGGTTGTGGGGACCCAATGAAATCCAAGAAAATGAGGTCCATGAATTGTGTTATTAGTAAAACTCAGAAACTGTCAGATATTTTTGTCATTATTATTAATCAGTCAAAAAGCAAGTCAAAAACATTTTTCATTAGGGCAAAAAACCAATGGACAAATAAAAAAGCCCTGTTGGTTAACTTGGTTCATTCATAATTTAAAATTTCCAAGTGTGGTACTTTGGAAAAGTGGTCACAAATTCTTTCCCTCCCTGTATCCACACTCTTGTAATGTAATTTTGAGACCCTTTCCTTCAAAAGTAGAATCTATGTCTCTACCCCTTAAGTCTGGCCTTGCCAGTTACATGCTGGGGCCAGTAGAAGGTGGCAAGCTCTTAGACATTCGCACTGTCTTCCTGGAACCCTGCAAATCCACCATGTGAACAAGAACAGGCTAGTCTCATAGATGACGAGAGACAGGCTGCCCAGGCAGCCCTGTTACCTCAGCTAACAGCCAGCCAAATGTTACATATGTGAGCAAGGCCACCCTAGGTCACCTGTGCCTAGCCAACCCACCACCTGACTGCAGACACATGGGCAAACCCAGCCAAGATCAATAAAACCTGGCACAGACCAGCAGAAATGCCCAGATGACACTAGACAGGTAAGCAATAAGAAATGGTCATTGTTTTATGCCACAAAGTTTGGGGATTTTTTTTTTAACACAACAAAAGCTAACTGCTGTCACAAGTAATCATTCAGGTTATATTTTTTAGGAACAAATCCCTATCAACATCTAGTTAATGTAATAGAATTTCTGTGTATACACATACACATACTTCATGGGAAATAGATTAAAATAATAAAAGTAACTCATTCAACATATCTATATATCTCCGAATCTACAGAAAGAGATGCACAGCAGGCTAACATCAAACTGTTCACTGTAATTAAATGGCATGTAGTTGAGTTTTCCCAATCTTTACGATCTATTTCCTTGTAAATGCATTTTGAATGAAAACCTTGTTGAAATATTTCATACATTTTTTCCTTTTTTCATTCATATAATTTTTCATTCATTTTTGCCACAAATATTTGTTGAATATCTATATGCCAGCCACTATTTTAGGCATTTGCTGATGATCAAAATAGACATAGTGCCTGCCTTTATGACATTTACAGTCTATCATCTGCAATTTAGAATCTCATCAAATATTTAATTGTCCTTTGGTGTCATTTTCCATTACCAATATTTTTTGAGCTCCCACTAAGTGCATGGTAAAAGTGTTTTAATGTAAGATTTGTAAAATGTTTACATACATTCATTCTTGTTCATTTTTTTGTGTGTATGTGTGTGTTTTTTTTTCTTTTTATTATTATTATTATTATACTTTAGGCTCTATGGTACATGTGCGCAACGTGCAGGCAAGCTACATATGTATACATGTGCCATGCTGGTGCGCTGCACCCACCAACTCGTCATCTAGCATTAGGTATATCTCCCAGTGCTATCCCTCCCCCCTCCCCCCACCCCACAACAGTCCCCGAAGTGTGATGTTCCCCTTCCTGTGTCCATGTGTTCTCATTGTTCAATTCCCATCTATGAGTGAGAATATGCGGTGTTTGGTTTTTTGTTCTTGCGATAGTTTACTGAGAATGATGATTTCCAATTTCATCCATGTCCCTACAAAGGACATGAACTCATCATTTTTTATGGCTGCATAGTATTCCATGGTGTATATGTGCCACATTTTCTTAATCCAGTCTATCATTGTTGGACATTTGGGTTGGTTCCAAGTCTTTGCTATTGTGAATAATGCTGCAATAAACATACGTGTGCATGTGTCTTTAGAGCAGCATGATTTATAGTCCTTTGGGTATATACCCAGTAATGGGATGGCTGGGTCAAATGGAACTTCTAGTTCTAGATCCCTGAGGAATCGCCACACTGACTTCCACAAGGGTTGAACTAGTTTACAGTCCCACCAACAGTGTAAAAGTGTTCCTATTTCTCCACATCCTCTCCAGCACCTGTTGTTTCCTGACTTTTTAATGATTGCCATTCTAACTGGTGTGAGATGGTATCTCATTGTGGTTTTGATTTGCATTTCTCTGATGGCCAGTGATGGTGAGCATTTTTTCATGTGTTCATAAACAAAATTTAGACACAATTAACTTTAGCAAAACCTACTCCCTTTCTCCTGTTTAATAATATTTTGTTTAAATCTATATGCATATATGTTTTCATGGTTTTGCTTATAAGAGAATACAAGTGTCTGTGTATATGTATATGTGTATATATATATATTTGCATTTTTATTAAAATGATGTGAGTACTTTTTCTAATCTTTCCAAAGGTTTGGAGAAGGTAGGGATCATATTTCTATTTTGTAAATGGTTGAAGGCGTTGTCCTCAAATTTCAAGGCTTTATTATCCTGGGCCACAATCACTTAAATAGCAAAAAAAAAAAAAAAATGCAAAATGTTACCTGAATATTCAAGAAGAGCCAGGAGTATCCTACACTTTACCTCTGCAGAGAAAGAAAACACATCAGTTAATTGTTCACTCTTTCTGTCACAAATACCATATTTTAACTGTGTAGTCAAAATTAGTACGATCTTATTGTACTAGGTTCATGCAAAAGTAATTGTGGTTTTGCCATTACTTTCAATGGATGGTAAAAACAGCAATTACTTTTGCACCAACCTAATATTAGATAATAAAAATCCATTCACTTGACATGTTACTCTTGCCTGTTTGCCTACACAAATTCTAACCAGTGTTCAAGATCCTGAAATGTCTCTGAATTATATCAGTCAATGAAACACCATTCAAATCCTGGCAGCTTTTTAGGTCATCCTTAGCTGTTTTAGCCTGCTTGGTGTTCTGCAAGCTACAACTGTTGTAATCACTAGCAATAAACTGTCAAACAATATTTTTGCTACTGTTATTTAAACTTTCAAAGTTTACACATGTGTGTATATATACACACACGTATATATGTATATATATTACACACATACATATACACACATACGTATATATATACACACACATACGTGTATATATATACACACACATAAGTGTATATATATACACACACATAAGTGTATATATATACGCACACATACATGTGTGCGTATATATATATATACTCTTCTTCCAACTCCAACCCACACAGGGTCAATCACAGATGTTTGATAAATGTGTATGAATTTCATACTAATTGCTATGTGTCCAATGAGTTACATGTCCATTTGTTTCCAACTAATAAATAATTATAGTTTATGTGCAATAGGTAAATTTAAAAACTTACAAAGTTCCTGCTAAATGCCCAAGATTATGGGAAACAAAAAAGATTAAGTTATATCCTATTCTAGACAGATTCACAGTAGAGTCAGAAAGACAGAATTGACTGAAAAGAAATGCAGGAAATACTTTAAAGGGCACCACATTTTACAAGTGAGACTGAAAGCAGAAAAGGATTTCAGAGGCAGCAAAGTACAATAAGCTAAGAGTCAGAAGACTGCTGTTATATACTAGCTTTGTGGCTTTAGAAAATTGCTAAATTACTTTGAGTCTCAATTAACTCATTCATAAATGAAGATAACATCTGCCTTATCTATTTTACAGGTCTGTGTAAAATATAAGTGAGAATATGTATGAAAAGTCTTTGAAAATTGTTTAAAATCCTATATACAAGTGAAGACTGTTATTATTGTAATCTGAATCTGGCCCAAGTTGGTATAGAATTCTAAATGAGACTAGAAAATATTTCATAAAACTTTAAATTGTCACTGTCAAGAAAAGAGATACATATTCTAAGACTGAGAGATTTTGCTAGCAAAGGAATATAGTAGAGAATGAATAACAATTATCTAACAATCTAGCACACAGAGATTTTATTATATCATTAAGAGACTGAGATTGGGATATGATTAGAAAGCCCCACTGAAAAATGGCTTCTAACAGATCAATGTGTTTAGTCTTACCTAACAGAAAATCACTGCAAGACTCTGTGACACAGTAGTGAAATTATGAACACGATATTTTAGGAAGATAAATCTCGTAATGGTTTTAAGAATCAGAAAAAGATAGGGAGAGGGAGGTTAGCCAGAAAAATCATTGCAGTTACTGAAGTGTGATGAAAAAGGGAAAAACTGAAGAGACACTCTTTAGAATATTGGGACAAATGCAGGGAAAAAATTTTTTAAAATATAGGTTGCTAAAAAAAATATGAGATTTAGAATAAAGCATTTTTCTTTTTAGGGAACAGAAAGTTGAAAATGTGTTCACTAATAAACATCTGAATTTAAGGTGATGGTGGGCTACTCAAATAAAAATATCTTCATTCAGCTGATAACATGAGGCCATAACTTACCTCAGAGTTTAAGCAGGAGACAGGCATCGTCTTAGTGACACCATACAATTAATCTGTCCTCACTTAATTCACTATCTTCTCTGCTCTCTTCTACACACAGTTTAATCTGCTATGAATGGGTGAGTATATAATGATACAATTTTTGAATAGCACTGCAACAGATCTAAATAAAGATCATAGAATTATGACACCTCGATATCACATGTGGTGTATAACGGATGGGGTATTTTGAAATTGGAGACTAGGAAAAGCACTAGAAATGGGGTCATCCCAGCTACTTATATAAACCAAGAAATTCTGGTCTGGTAGCGCCAGGTTAAATTAAGTCCCAAGATCTAACCTTTCATTAAGTCATTCACTATATAAAGACAGTCTAGGAAGCAGAATGAAAATGACTCAAGTTGAATAGGATAAATTCATGCTTAACTAGTGAAATTACTCAAAGTGCCTCCACATAACAAGCAACTGATTTCAATGATCCTGAAGCTTTTTTAACTCCTGACAGGACCGGACATCACACGGATTACCAGGAAATGATAGCATGCCCTCTCGCTTGCATAGTCCATTGAGATGAAGCAAAATGGAATCATTTTTAAAGACTCACTTAACATGGTGACCGTCACAGCTCTTACCCAAACAGCTCACTGAAACTCACTGAAATTTGCAACCAGAGATGCAACTTAAATTCTACAGAGAGCCCTCCCCACACCATTGACTATAAGACTCTCAGCCCATCCAACCACACTCAACATTGGACTCCCATGACCAAGAGTGGCACCCAAATTCACAACACATATCAATCAATCCACCAATCAGTATGTATATAGTTATCATTCCTATAGCTTCTTATTGTGACATGAGTTACAGAGAATACAAAAGCAGGTCTTGAAATGAAAATGTAAGATTCTTAAAATGAGTACTTTTTGAAAAATTAAACTTTTTATCCTGCATTAGAAATATATTTTTTTAAACTTTTAAGTTCAAGGGTACATGTGCAGGTTTCTTATATAGGTACACTTGTGTCATGGGGGTTTGTTGTACAGATTATTTCATCACCCAGGAATTAAGCCTAATACCCATTAAGTATTTTTTCTGATCCTCTCCCTCCTCCTACCCTTCACCTTCTGATAGGCCCCAGTATGTGTTGTTCCTCTTTGTGTCCATGTGTTCTCATCATTTAGCTTCCACTTACAAATGAGAACACGTGGTATTTGGTTTTCTGTTCCTGTGTTAGTTTGCTAAGGATAATGGACTCCAGCTCCATTCATGTTTCTGCAAAGGACATTAGCTCATTCTTTTTCATGGCTGCATAGTATTCCCTGGAATACATGTACCACATTTTCTTTATCCAGTCTACCCCTGATGGGCATTTGAGCTGATTTCATGTCTTTGGTATTGTGAGCAGTCCTGCAATGAACATACATGTGCACATATCTTTATGACAGAATGATTTATATTCCTTTGTTTATATGATGAACCTCATTTGTTAATTTGAGTATGTTGAACCAACTTTGTGTCCCAAGGATAAAGACTACTTGATCATGGTAGGTAAGCTTTTTGATGTGATGCTGGATTTGGTTTGCCAGGATTTTGTTGAAGATTTCTGCATTGATGTTCATAAAGAATATTGGCCTGAAGTTTTCTTTTTGTTGTTGTATCTCTGCCAGTTTTTGGTATCAGGATAGTGCTGGCCTCCTAGAATAAGTTAGGGAGGAGTCCCTCCTCCTCAATTCTTTGAAATAGTTTTGATAGAAACTGTACCAGCTCTTCTGTGTACATCTGGTAGAATTTGGCTGTTAATCCATCTGGTCCCAGGCTTTTTTTTGGTTGGCAGGCTATTTATTACTGATTCAACTTTGGAGCTTGTTATAGGTCTGTTCAGGGATTCAATTTCTTTCTGGTTCAGTCTTGGGAGGGTGTATGTGTACAGGAATTTATCCATTTCTTTTAGATTTTGTAGTTTATGTGCATAGAGGTGTCCATAGTTATGATATTTATGTGTAAATGCACATAACATGATAGTTATATGTATTTCTGTGGGGTCAGTGGTAATATCTCCTTTGTCATTTATAATGTGTTTGTTTGGATCTTCTCTCTTTTCTTCTTTACTAGCCCAGCTAGTGGTCTATCTACTTTTATTAATTTTTTGAAAAATCAACTCCTAGATTCATTGATCTTTTAAACGGTTTTTTGTATCTCAATCTCTTTCAGTTCAGCTCTGATTTTAGTTATTTCTTGTCCTCTGGTACCTTTGGGTTTGATTTTCTCTTGCTTCTATAGTTCTTTTGGTTGTGGTGTTAGGTTTATAAATCGAGATCTTTCTAACTTTTGGATATGGGTATTTAGTTTTACAAATTTTCCTCTTAACATTGCCTTAGCTCTGTCCCAGAGAGTCTGGTATGTTTTACCTTTGCTCTCATTAATTTCCCAGATTTATAAAGCAAGTTCTTAGAGACCTTCAGAGTCTTAGACTCCCACACAATAATAGTTGGAGACTTCAGCAACCCACTGTCAGTATTAGACAGATCATCAAGGCAGAAGATTAACAAAGATATTCAGGACCTGAACTCAGCACTGATCAAATGGTCCTGATAGACATCTACAGATATCTCTATACCAGTACAACAGAATATACATTCTTCCCATCACCACATGGGACATACACTAAAATCGATGACATAATCAGACATAAAACACTTCTCAGCAAATGCAAAACAAGTGAAATCGTAACGATCACTCTCTGAGACCATAGCACAATCAAATTAGAAACAAAGGTTAAGAAATTCACTCAAAACCATACAATTACATGGATATTGAATAACCTGCCCTTGAATAACTTTTGGATAAATAGTAAAATTAACGCAGAAGCCAAGAAGTTCTTTGAAACTAATGAGAGCATTAGAAATTTCTATCTGAAAGACAAAATTGTTCAAAACAAAAAAGTGGGGGAGATGATTTAAGGATTTCTCCATTCCTAGCTAATATGCATTTACCTTAAAACAAATATAAAATCTCAAAGATGATAACAACTGCAGAATTATAATTTCTAGTAGTGTCATAATACTGGCATCTATTCAGCAGAAATGTCTTTTATTCAGTAAAGTATATACTTAAATTTCTAAAACATAATTGTTTTTCAAAAATGCATTTAACATTTATGCTATTCATATTTTGGGGAATTTTAAATTCAGACTTTTCATTAAATATTATGTTATGAAGTATCACAGATAAACATTACATTAGGCCATAAAATAAAAATATAGCCAAGAAAACCAGCTGTCAAATACAAGATTTTATCACAAGATAGAATCACTATGATTTATTTGGGGAAGTAGTCCATATCTGTACAAACTTCCTTTCTACTAATCTCTAAACATAAGTTGTTATATTTGAGTATAAGTCTATGCAGAAGACTTAGTAATCACAGAACATTTAAGCCATCTCTGTCATTTAATAAATGTGGAAGTTGAAGCCTAAAAGAGTTAAGTGACTAACTCAGACTCCATTTGATATAAGGGGTTGTCTTTTGTCAGCAAAATTTACAGCTCTCTTTAATTTGCCCCACTTAAGGTAATAACTGCAGTTACACTGTAATTCTGCTAAATACCATTGAATACTATTGACCACATCCAACTGACATACAAATGACTGAGGAATAAAAATATAAACACAGGAATAGTATTTATTGTGTGGGTTTCTCGACCTTAGCACTATTAACATTTTGGATCAGAGAATTCTTCCTTGTAAGGAACTGTCTCGTACATTCTAGAATGTTCAGCATCATCCCTGGCCTCTATCTAGAGGTCAGTAGCACACCCACAATTGTGACAACCAAAAATACCTCCAGATGTTGCCAACCACTTGTCTAATCACTGGGAAGAAAATTGCTGAGTTATATATCTAGATGAATTCTCATTTTATCTTTTTCACCGTAATCATTTTTGAAACTCAGAATTTTCACTTAATCACACTGATTCTAAACAACATGCAATCTATCTCAATGAAGTCATCTCAAAGTTATATATCTCCAATTTACAGGTTTTACCAATTATAGAATGTCATGTAAATAATGTTATGGTAGTTAATAGCAATCAACTTAGACAAACACTTCTGATATAAAAACTTAAAAATTAATGATGCAACCTACGTGATTATTTTGATTTTCATACAGCTTCACAATTGAATTTTTTTTGTGGATAAACTTTTGCTTCATGCCTTTTTGTAAATCCTTCAGAATTTGTTTATGATATTGTCTCCTATTAAAGAGTCTTAAATTCTCTTCATGTTCTATTTGTTTTCATAACTTTGAGCCCTTATTTTATTCACTGAGAATATTCTCCATGATGTTTATAACCTTGGGACACAAGACCCTATAATCTTATTCCTTCTTGCCCTCTTCCTCCCTCACCATTTTCAGTACTTTTATTTTCTTCACAACAGGAAACACTGCAAAAAGTAATCAGGCATTACCACACTTTTGGTTTTAGTGGGTTTTAAATTGATTATTGCTAATATCATGCAACGTTCTTTGATTTTCATGCTGACCTTCAACAAATTTCCTGATGTTCTGAGCAAGAGTCCGGACGCTGCTGGGAAGATTCCAAGGATCTTGCTTGATATGAAGCCGTAGCCTTTTTGGACAACTCAGCTTTGGTTCCATTTCCTGTTGAAATTCTAAATAAACACAGAAAATCTCTCTTAAGTCTCAACTAATTCCTAAACAATGAAGCCTTTCGGCTTCAAAACCTTCTTCTGTCACTGTTGTCCTAGACTATTGATATGGTGGTCATTTCTTTTGCCACACCATCAGAAAATCCGTTAAATCTAAAAAGTCAAACCTTAATGTTATTTTCTTATAAATGTTTAAACAAAGCAAATTTAGATGAAAACTCTACTTTCATTATCCCAAACTAGTTACTTGTCAGAGTGGCAGCTCCATCCTTTCCATTCATCAACTCTCATTCCCCACATCCTTTCCTCACCACTGGTAAACAGCCAAGAAGACATTACATTTGGTTTCAGCAAAATCAACTTCATGTTTATGTATCTTCAATTAACTCATTTTTGCTCAGCCTGGCCCCTATAGGCATTAAACATTTTAAACTTTCAAAGAAACAGACATGTAAAAATTCCTATGCTGACTTTTTTACATATTCAAAAATTATCAGAATAGAAGTAGTGTTTGGTGAATTATGAAACATAAGTAACTGGAATTGTTCCTCTTATGCAATCTGCTTGCTTCACGACTATATTGTCTACCACCTTGTTTTTCTCAATTGCTTCTACTAGTTAATTTTTCAAGGCTTACCTTGCAATCCTCGGCCTGGAGTGAGATACTTGGTTTGGTCAAAGGCCCTCACAACAGCCTGCCCTTTTAGGAGATTGGTAATTGAATCCACCTATCAATAGTAGAGATTTCTGAGTTACATATTTCTCATAGTACATGATACATATTTCTAAAAGTAAATCTTATAAAATATTTTTTCTTAAAGCAACAATTATTTTTGAAACCCCATGATGCTTGTGAAATCGATCTTTACATAAAATATTGAAATAAATGCACCTGATAACATTTGCAATGACATTTCTTACTATCTTACCATATATTAATACAAAATATAAATTTACTATATAAGTTATTGGAATCCTTTTCAAAGTGGTAAAATCTTCTACTACAAATTTTGGTTATGGCTATAAATTTTGTTAATGTAAAACAACAAAATTAGCATCCAAGGCAATATCTTGTGCTTTTTAACATTAGAAATAATGTTGAGCAAGAAATATCATAAAGCTTTCTGAAAACCAAAAACAAACAAAAAAAATACTAAAAAGGGTAACTCCTATGTGTATAACAGTAATTTCCCCAAAACTGTAAAATACTTGATATTCACAAAAATCCTTTAGGTTAGTTGGCTGAAGGAATGTTTATTCCTAGTTTAAATGTCAGAAATTGAGGTAAAGGAGGTAGAAGGACAGATTGAGGCCCTTCTGTTCTAACTCTGAACTCCTTTTACTGCATCTGAAAAAGGGACTCCTCACAGTTTAGTTGTGGAACAAAAGCCCCACAAATGCCCGATTGTACCTGGCTGAAAAGATGCTCAAGGCAACTATGTATCTTGTCCTGTTTATCATGAGATATGCGAACACTTAGGGGAAGTTCATCACCTAGATATCAAAACAAAAACAAAACCAAAAACAAAAATCACTCATCTTATGTTTAACGTACCAAAATATTTTAATATTAAATAAAATGTAAAAATTAAACACAAGCTCTTATTCCATGCACAGTTCTCATGTTCAGAGAAAGAGTTCCAAAAGATTTAATAGCTCCTGGGATGTTGCTATTTCTTCTGAAGGCAGAGTGCCTCCCAGAAAGGACACTTGTTAAAGATTCTTTCAAATGATGTTCCTCCAATGGTTGAAGAGTTGACATAAACTGCATAATCAAAAATTAAGATTTTCCCTAATTGGAATGAAAGGTCTTTGTTCTTAACACACACAAGATAATATATTTATAAGATAATTATATCAATGTGTTTCTCTCATTACCCTCAATCCTCAACATCCACATATAAAGTTAGCTTAGGTGAACCTGCTGTCTTAAATGCTTCAAACTCCACACCTGCCCATCCCCATCAACAATGCCTAATACTTTCAGTATATTTCCTGTGTACCCATAATCTTTCATAGAACCATAGAGAGATAATGGAGCATATCTGAAGATTACAATTAGTTTGCTTATTTCATTGCTTTTTAACTCACTCCCTTTAAAATGGGATTGGGAAATAGACTATCAAGCTCATAAAACTGAAATGCAATATGTGTGGCCACAGAGAGTGACTGATAAAAGGTAAAAATAAAAATTCACATGGATCTAAGAAATTAAAACCTTAAAGTTATCTCCTATAAGACTAACATCAAAAAGCCCACAGGCCTTCACCAATGAACACACCTGAGTCCATTTCATCACTGTGGAAATACGAGCTGCACTGGCTGCTGCAGATGCTGGTGAAGGAGGCGATGGAATTCCTATTGCTGTTGCAGTCACTGAAAACAACAAGTTTCATGTTACTGTAAGAGTGCATCTGCCCAGGTGTCCCTGCAATTTCTTATGACATAAACTTCTATCAGTTATATTTATTAGTATGTTTTAGAGAAAACTATGAGAAAGATAAACTTGTTCAACTCAGTCTATCTTACTTTTTAAAGATGGCATATTTTCTGTCTTTTTTTTTTTTTTTTGGAGACGGAGTTTTGCTCTGTTGCCCAGACTGGAGTGCAGTGGCACGATCTCGGCCCACTGCAAGCTCCGCCTGCAGGGTTCACGCCATTCACCTGCCTCAGCCTCCCGAGTAGCTGGGACTACAGGCGCTTGCCACCACACCAGGCTAATTTTTCGTATTTTTAGTAGAGACAGGGTTTCACCATGTTGGCCAGGATGGTCTCCATCTCCTGACCTTGTGATCTGCCCGCCTCAGCCTCCCAAAGTGCTGGGATTACAGGCGTGAGCCACCGGGCCCGGACAAAGATGGCATATTTTTGATTCAATTATATTTCAAATTTTCTTGTATCATATAATCTAATCCTAAATGATTTTTTAAGGGCAGTTAGTTATAAAACTAGGAGTCACACCAAACTTAAAATTCTTTATAATCTGTTTCATGATACATGCCGGTAATTAGATAACTTGCTAATAGAGACAAAATACTGTTCTGTGATTTCTGTCCCTTTCTGGTAGCTTAAATCATAACTTATTGGTAACACTCTGAGCTTCCTTAGGGAGGATAGGAACCTTGTCTGTCTCCACCTCAGAGCTTTTAGCACAGGGAAGTGCTTGATAACGATGAATGCCCAAGGAAAGAAAGGTTCAATATGTTTGTGTGTGAACAGGGACAAATTTCAGAAATAGTGCAGGAGATAAAATATTTTCTTTCCTCTCAGAATAAGTAAAAAGGACATCCTTAACTTTAAATTTACATTTAAAATTTCTATCTTAGCCTAGAGGGAAACTGTCAGGGTAATTTTAATTATCTGATAACTAGAACTTGAGGTAAGAAAGTATTTTTAGACATGTAATTTCCCACTGGGAAAAACCCTACAGATTCCTATTAAAGAGCAGGTTGGGATGCTTAGAAGTGAAAAGTAAATGAAGTGATAAAAGTGGTTAATCTGTCTGATCTATTATTAAATCTCTAGAATAACTCTTATGTGTTCATTAAGATCCTTTTTGGAAACACAGAAATTGGAATAGTAGAGTGGTTAAGAGACAAACTGGGAAACCAGACCACCTGGTCTCATAGGTAAATGGTATCAGCCCTCTGGGCTTCAGCTTCCTGATATGTAAAATGGAGTTCCTATCAGAACCTGCCACCGAGGCTTGCGGTGAGGATTATGCAAAATC
Source organism: Pongo abelii (assembly GCF_028885655.2). Classification (NCBI taxonomy): domain Eukaryota; kingdom Metazoa; phylum Chordata; class Mammalia; order Primates; family Hominidae; genus Pongo; species Pongo abelii. The sequence continues at coordinate 83,247,051 of NC_071992.2, read as the reverse complement.
CTCCTCTTCCCCCATGTGTTTGATAAAAGTATATTTTTAATGTTAGCTCCTAGTTTGTAGCTAGTTATACTCTGATGAGAACTTTGATTACTATTTCATCAATATCTTTTCATTGCAAAACGCTGCATAATAAATGAGTGAAGAAGATAGTTTTTGCTTTCAATTAATATAAATGAAAAATATGTTGAAGTTGTATACACAGCTTATGTGGCTGGTTATGATAGTCCTCAGTGAGGTATCAGGTGATACATGGATTCAAGGAACAAAAAGCAGTTTGAATTAAGGAAGTTCATGTGAGGAGACATCATTTGAAAGTCTAGTAGGAAAACAATAACAGAGTTTGGAAGGAAAGTATTTTGGGTTGAACTAGGTCTCCCAACAAAATTCATATGTTTGAAAAGTGATCCCTAGTACCTCAGAATGTGACCTTATTTGGAGATAGGGTCTTTACAAAGGTAATCAAGTTAAAATGAGGTCATTAGGGCATGACCTTAAGCCACCCTATAAAATGTCCTCATAAGAAGGGAAACTTTGGACACAAGACACACATGGAGGGAAGATGACGTGCAGAGACACAGGGAGAAGATGGCCGTTTACACATCAAGGAGCCAGGCCTGGCACAGATCCTTCCTCCACAGCCTTCAGAATGAGCCAACACAGCCCACACCTTGGTTTCAGATTTTTGGCCTCCAGAACTGTGTGACAATAAATTTCGGTTGTTGAAGCTGCCCGGTTTGTAGTAATCTGTTACAGCAGCCCTACAAAACTAATACAGAAGGTATCCAAGAGAGTAAAAACCACAAGCCTTGTCTCCGAGGTAGGCAAGGAACATTAGTCCAATTAGGTTGGAACATAGAAAATGAAAAGAAAAGAGAGAAAAAAGGGCCAAAAGAACTCCTATTCACTACCCAATAACCCAGTGACAGAAACAGATAATTGAAAAAAATGTTAATCCTGTATAGGCACAATTTTCTTACCTCCTATCTGTGTTTCACAATCCATATACAGAACAACTCTCCCAAATTAGGCTCACACAACCAGCGAAAAAATGCTTTTTCCAAGCTATTCATATTAGAAAAGGGAAGGATTTGAAATATTACGCTGTCCCACTATGCTTTGTCTGAAGTCAGTAATAACAGGTGATTATTGTGAAAGACCAATTAAAAGAAAAACAATCAAAAACTTTTTTCAAGATCTTTGTGGAAAATCCAGCATCATATTTGACTTTGTTAAGAAAATGAGTTTGAGGAATTAGTGAATTACCTGTAAGAGTCTCTGTTGCTGATGGTATCATGACCAGAATCTTCCTGTTCATCTCCTGCTACATTAAAACATACCCGTTTGCTGTTTCTTTCTCCCTTCTCATTGTCACTGTCTGTTGGTATTATGCCCTCTGATGTCTTACGTTCTAATTTAGGAGAATATGTTATTGAAGACAGAAGGCTGCAATGTAATATTAAAAAAAAATGCACATTTTCAAACTGTCTGCTATATATAACTACCTTATTTGTTGAATACAATAGGCTTACAAATATTTCTAGAGTGCTTCAATGTTTCATATCAAGTAAATATTCTATTGCATAAAAAGCATGTCAAAGTTTACTTGTTCTTCACAAAATAAGTCACACAAACAGCATACAATTTAGACCAGAAAGCTTCATTGAAATCCAGGTTGTGCCATGTATGACTACAGCTAAAACAAAGCTGTGATAGTTTTATTTGACATTTGTGAAATGGAGATAATGAGAATAACTGGCTTCCATGACTGCTGTGAGAATGAATATTCCTGGTGCATAATGGGTGTTACCTCTAGCCCCTGGCCATTAGCACAACCATCACCACCTTATGAAAATACTCAGTAATCGGCCGGGTGCTGTGGCTCACACCTGTAATCCCAGCACTTTGGGAGGCCGAGGCAGGCAGATCACCTGAGGTCGGAAGTTCAAGACCAGCCTGACCAACATGGAGAAACCCCGTCTCTACTAAAAAATACAAAATTAGCCAGGCATGGTGGCGAATGCTTGTAATCCCAACTACTCGCGAGGCTAAGGCAGGAGAATCGCTTGAACCCAGGAGGCAGAGGTTGTGGTGAGCCAAGATCGTGCCATTGTACTCCAGCCTGGGCAACAAGAGCGAAACTCCAACTCAAAAAAAAAAAAAAAAGAAAAAGAAAATACTCAGTAATCTTTAAAGGGCTAGCCAAATATTAAACCCAAACTATAAATGGGCCTTAATGTCCTCACTGGCTCATATTCAGTATTAAAAACCCACCTACCCTCTATCTGTGCCTTGGGTTTTGCCCAGGCATTCCCTATTTGGCAGGGAGAATATTGGATTGTCAATCCGTCTCCCTGCTCGTACAAACAGGAGTCCTGGCCTTGGGGATTACAAGACACTAAACAGAGTTACATACAATGTGAGGATGGGATAATTACAATCTCATCTGCAAGCCAGCCAGGATGAAATGTCCCAAATCTGCCCACAGAAAGAGCTCCTCCACTTGGCTCCAGGCTAAAATGCCGCAGTCAGACTGAACTGTGTGAAACCTGCTGAGGACTTTGAGTAGCTGCTGACTCCAACACTCTAGGCTTGAACATTTGGCTGTGGCATGTTTCTGTTACAACTAACTCAAAATTAGGCAAAAATGAAATTGAACTTTATTATCAAACAGCATGCTAAAAAACTTGCAAAATGAATTAAACCGTCTAAACAAAGGACTCATATAGGGCTTCTCAAGCCAACAGCCATCTTCACATTTACTAAATACCTGTGATTTTCAGTTCCAACCAGTAGCACATATCTTGATTCTCATTTTTCCATAGCAATGTGATGTTTGTTATTTCAAGATGGTGAAGATATCTTATACCTCTTACGCATATTCCATAATGTCAAACCCAATGCTGTGCATTGAATAAATACCTGTTAAGTGATTTCACTAAACACATTTATTATACCATGCATTGTTCTTGGTGCTGTGGATATAGTAGTTTATAAAACACACAAAAGGGCCAGGTGCGGTGGCTCATGCCTGTAATCCCAGCACTTTGGGAGGCTGAGGCGGGTGGATCACGTGAGGTCAGGAGTTCGAGACCAGCCTGGCCAACATGGTGAAACCCCTTCTCTACTAAAAATACAAAAATTAGCTGCATGTGGTGGTGGAAGCCCGTAGCCCCAGCTACTCAGGAGACTGAGGCAGGAGAATCGCTTGAACCCTGGAGATGGAGGTTGCAGTGAGCAGAGATCACACCACTGCACTCCAGCCTGGGCAACAGAGTGAGACTCCATCTCAAAAACCAACCAAACAAACAACAACAACAAAAACAAAATACAAAAGCCCCTGCCTTCTTGGAGCTCAAATTCTACTGAGAGAAGACAAGTAAAAACAAGTAAACTTTCTAGTATATCAAACGGCAGCAAATGGTAAGGAGAAAAAGAAAGCAGGGAAGGAAGCGTGAAGCTGCCATTTCAAACAGTGGTGCAGTCAGGTCAGGTCTCACAGTGAGGTGAGATTTGAATAATATTTTGACATTTTATAGTTTTTAGACACCAGTGAAAAATTGAAGGAGCTATGTTACATTGCTTGAGGCACTGTGAACATTTTTAATAACCAAAAGCTATGGATGATTTTAAACACAGTTTTTCTCTTTGGAAAGATACTTTTATGTCTTGTAAGGCAGACTGTCTATTTATTCACCCTCTCCACCCAAAAGATTAAAACTTTAGACTAACTCCAATTATCCAAGCTCCATGCTGCACAGACAGATGAACTCTGAATAACAAAGAGGGAAAAAATGCGGGAGTTCTCATTTGGCCAAGAGGCCTCTGTGCTTATGTATCTTTTCAATTAGAAGTCATGGGGCTAAGCATAATTTTTTTCAAAGTTACATGAATTGTATTCAGATATTTGCTTTTTATTTAAAACAGCTGCAATCATGCTTGCGTTGACCCTGTGGGAACAAGTGTTAGGCTTATAAACAAATGATAGAAAATCTGTATTTTTAACAACATGTTTTGCATAAAATTTCTAGATTCTGAAAAGCAACAAGGCATCAAACCATAATATTTGTGCTTGCAGAAATCCCTTCACTTTCATTCGTATAAAATATTAAGTTACCTATTAGAGATCCATTAATTAAAACCTTCAGCAGCATGCAATTCCAGGTGAATCTCTTCCTTGTGCCATTGATAAGAAAGATTTTTGTACACAGTATGTTGCAATGACCTGTGTGTTTTTAAACATCATCATCATTGCTAACATCTGTTCAGCTTTCATGACAGTCACCATGGTAAGTCCTTAACAGGTATCAATTCATTTAATCTCTAAAACCACCTTATGAAGTAGGTATTATTATTTTCCCCATTTTAGAGGGGGGGTAGGCAAGACATATCGTTACATACATATCCTGTGCAAATTAAGCAGGATTTCCTCTCCCTGCATCTAACTTGCACACTCTGGAGGGAGTAGGGTGCATCCCGGTGTTTCATAACTCAACTCACAGAAGTACTGTGAGAATGAAATAAGCCAATGTATATAATAGTGTAATCTTGCCTGGCAAATAAGCATCTCTATAAAAAAGTTGTTTATGGTGTGCCCCTCTTTTTGTACATTTAGTAGCAAAATGCTTGGGGAAACCTCAGTGATTACTCTACCACCACCACCACCACCACCATTCCTATCTGTAACCCCCGGGTTACTAACTGTCTTAAAGTGTGGTTTGTTCATCACTCAATCCTGAGGCATCTGGCACCTGCAAAATGAAGTCTGTTCTCAAATCCCCTATGTTTACCAGTCCTCTTTCCTCCCTGTGAGAATACACAAATCCTCTATTTGAAAACCCTGTCAAAGGTTTTGGACATTAATTATTTTTCCTTTTACTTATTTCTTGTACTTAAGTGTCATTACCCAGTAAACAGCCCATTGCAGGGCAAAAGTCTTTAACTTTCCAAAGTGAAACTGGAATCACAAATCCTTGATTAAATTCATTACATCATCTTACCTCATGTTACTAGACAGCTAATTCATCTCTAATTCCATCTTTGGCTCTGAAGCTAAGTAGGAGGATTTAGTGAAATGCCTATGTGTTAAAGGAAACTTCATTTCTAAGAGAGGTATTCCCAGGTGACAGAACAACCAGACTTTATGATAAGACAAGCTCAACCCCAGGACCTTTCACAGGGATGAATAACTTCTAGAAAAGCTAACACTGAGGTGTTATCAGGCAGTTTCTCTTAAAACTTGGCAACACATCCGAGATCTGCTTCTTCACTTGCAAAGACATCTCTGTCCAGGAAAAATTACTATAGGGTGAGAAAAGTGTTCAGATACTAGATTTTTAAATAATGTGTTAACCTCGACTGCACGGCAGCATCTCTGAATATTAAAGGCAAGGGGGAATCCAGGCACTTAAAATAATTGTACTGTTTTACAGGGATTATATTGCACATTAAGTTGTGTGGAACCTATTTATACTTAGAATTAAATTATGTGGTGTACCCAAAGGAGACCAAGGTGGTTTCTCCAATCATTTGCTCACTGTGTGCCACTTTTCTAATAAACACACTCAGTTGGGTACAGGTTTTTAGAATAACAGGGTGGGGAAATCTTCAGTGAAAAACAATCATTTTAAGTAGTTTTAGTTAATAAAAAAATAGTCTGCAACTAGTGCCTTAAATATAAATATTTTAAACCAAGTAAAAGGAGCTCCTTGGGTTTACATATTTTTCCTGAAAATATTTCTACATTACCTGAACCTTAAAAAAAAAAAGCCAATAAATTAACAAAAACAAAGTCTGGAGGATTGCAAGGCAGTGCTAGATCATCAATGCATTAAAGATTAGTCCCTGAGCAGTGTCAGCTGAGGCACATCAATAATCTTGCCATTGACAAGACTCATCCCAAAATGGCAATAACAACTCTTGGAACTGAAAGTATGGGATTGGTCCAGATGTTTTCTTAAAATCCCTTTGAGGCCTAGGAGCTATGATTCAATGACACTATTTATTGCCTTATTAATAAAAATTCTATATACTTCATAAATACCTCTGGGAGACAATAACTGGTTTCTAAAGTATATCATGCAATAAAATCTCATTTATTAAATGAAGTAAAATATCATATCCTAAAATATAAACTGCTGTCCCAAGGATTCCAACACAATTCAAAAATGTCATGCAATTGCTTAAAAAATACTCTCCTTTTCTCTTAGCAATCTTGAACTGTTTAATTCATCTGCAAATGGGAAAAGTCACAGTATAATATACAAAACTAGTATATTATAAATAGAAAAACAAAATCTTAATTCTAAATCACTCATAAAACTTCAGAAAATTAGCGAACACTAAATATTGAGGATAATTTTTAAAATATGATGCACCTAATATGATTTTGATCTCTAAATTTCAAAAATGTGTAAAATGAGAGATCATGTCAATCATGACTTCATCCATATAATGTCTAATTACAACAAAGGCTTGGAATAAGTTCTAAATATTTTGTGTCAAAACTGAATTATCCATGAAGTACAGGATAATAGGTGTGTGTGTGAAGTTAAGAGGTCACATCTGTAGCCATTTAAATCAACAACTTCATGAAGAGAGTACAATAAAAAGAAGATAATGGTATTTCTATTATTTTCAGAATCTGCCAATTTGGGATATATTCAATAATTTCCCTGAATGGATGAGCAAGCATTATATTAGGCAGTGTGCTGATTACTTTCTATATTAATTTGTATAATTTTCATGACCACAAACTTGTAATTCATTATTATTACTCATTCACTTCTGTAGATGAGAAACTGAGCTACCTCAAACCCCATGCTGTTCTGACTATACAGAGCTGTCTGGACTAGATGTGAAGCATCGTCCTATACCATGATGTGACAAACCATCCTACCAAGCTCAGGCAATTCTCCAACCATCAGATTCTTAAATAAGAATTAGAACTGATTTATTTGGAAAAATGCTCATTAACTGCCTCCACCTTCTCTTGGTTAAAAATACTGGCACAGGTATTTGGGTTATTGCTTAGCAGGCCATGAATTCAATCAGAACAGAAAAAAGCATTTGTCCTAGAGATACATAATTTTGCATTTACTCATTTAACAAGTATGTTAAGCATTTATTATACTTTATGTCTTTTATAAATATCTATTGAGTGCATATTCACCAAAATTTGCACCCTGAACTACAAAGAATACAAGGAAATCCTCATACAAAACTGGTATTCTTTCAAATATATCTTTCAAGGTAATATTTTTACACTGAGACTCATTTAGCATCCTTGTATAAGATAGAATTTTGTCATTCTCTTCCCTAGTATTAAATGCTTACTTAAAATATATACCTATATGTATTTTTTCCATTAAAAAACATTTTTAAGGTTTTGGAATGAAGAGGATCTATATAATCAGCACAAATCTCCTAAATTTCCAATAACTAAAGAGAGAATGATTGAATTTTTCTAAGCCACATTTTTACGGCTATTTTATTTGGCAAACTTAAAAGTGTAGTACAAAACACTTACTCATCTATTTGACAAACACACATCTCCACCTCTTTCAGTGCAGTCTGAAGTTTGCCCAGCAGTTTCTGATAGATGTCTTGGGTTTCTAAGTCTTCTTCTTTTAGCAGATACCTGAGACCATGGCCATCCTGCTGTCCCAGAGACAGACCTGAAGGGGCCGCCATGGTTGTGATGGTATGCTGAATGTACACCATAGGGCTCAGTTTCCCTGAGGAATTAAAGTCATTCCTTAGTAATATGTATCACCTTTAACTTACGATAACAATCCAGTCCAATTAATTTTATTTACTTTTTAATTGACAGATAAAATTAAATGTATTACATGTACAACCTGATGTTTTGACATATATATGCATTATGCAATGACTAAATCTAGGTAATTAACATATGTATTACTTTACATAGTTATCCTGTGGGTGCTGAGAGCACTTTATACCCACTCTCTTAGGATTTATCAAGAATACAATATGTTAACTATACTCACCACGTTATACAATAGATCTTTTGAACTTATTCCTCTTATCTGATTGAAATTTTATATCCTTTGACCTACATCTTCTCAATCCCCCACCCAACCACCCCAGGCCCTGGTACTCACCATTCTACTCTCTACTTCTATGAGATCAACTTTTTTATATTCCTCATATAAAAGAGATCATATAGTATTTGTCTTTCTGTGTCTGGCTTATTTCACTTTAACATAATATCTTCCAAGTTCATTTATGTTGTCACAAATCACAGGATTTACTTCTTTTTATGGCTGAATGGTATTCCATTGTGTTTATATACCCCATTTTCTTTATCCAGTCAAATTAAATTCGAGATTCCATAAAATAAAATGCTGATCCAATGCTGAATTTAATTCAGAAATTAGAGCCTGTGGGGAGTTGTAATTAAAAACTAGAGGACAGTTTGATCCCTTGTCCTACTGTGATGGTACAGAATGGCACTATGCATTGCTGCAGCTGTTCCTCAGGTATTGTCCTCAAAGTTTCAGGGCCATTTCAGATCAGCAGCTTTCACAGCAAGATGAGCTGTGCCTATCATATGCATAAGGAAAGCAAGAGCAATCATCCTTCTTAGAAGAAAAATAACAAAAATGCCTAACTCCATTTTCATTCAGTATACGCTTAGGCATAATTATCCAAATGATTACAGCAAGAAATCCTTCCTTTATAAAAGTTCATGCTTGTTTGCACACCAGGTATCTATTGAATTTCAGGGATGCACGAATAGCTATGATTGCCTAAATTGCTTTTCATGATTTGATAAAGTTGCAAAAGCTAGCATACCTTGCTCCAAAGATTTGTTTTCTTTATCATGAGAATTATGCTTCCTACTATCCAACTGAACACCAAATGCACTTCCCAAAGAGGTTGATGTTTTGGGATAAGAAACTTCCATCACATTGACATGGCAGTTGGTAGGGCAGAAATCACTGCTGTGCAGTGGGGAGATTTTAGATTTGGCCTGTTTAAAAGTAGGCCAGGCTCTATTCTTCAGCACACGAGAAAACTGCAAATTAAAGAAAACATAAAAAGCAGTTGAACACACAGTAATAACTCAGGCATCTTTTTTTCACTTGCATCATTGACAACAAAATCAAAGGCAAATTAAATCATGTCAACTGGAATGAGTGAAATAAATTATATGTTGTTAGAAATTCCATTGTGATTTCAAAACTGAAGAACTCTTAATAAAGCCAAGCAATATAAGCAGCAAATGCATATGATTCCTTTGAAACTGTGATTGCAACTTAGGTGTTAAAAGAAATGAATTTCTGTGGCTAGCACAATATACTTGGACTCAAATCCACAGGCTCCCAGCAGCTGAAAGAGCCTGACAGGGCAAGTGGCATCCCAGGACACCAGGAGAGAATGGAGATCTTCCAAACGAGGCAAAATGGCAAAACAGGGTAGCTGCCAGGTCAAGGGTGGAGGAAGATGGGATGTCCCAAACACAAGCATTAAGGTAATCCAAAGCACCAGTCTGTGTACAGGTCAGATAGTAGGGTGTGGAGGCTGAGGCCCAGAATGGCAGGACAAATCTGTTTCCCATGCCTCCTGCTAATCACTGAGTCAGGATCAAACTGAAGACTAGTGTGCACTCTGCCTTTACGGTTTGAGAATAAAGTGATACTCACATGATTTATATGACTTCCAAGGTAGCCACTCCACTGCTTCAAACCTTGCCATGGGTTTCCATTCAAATCCATCTACTCCTCACCAAGGTCTCCAAAGCAGCCCAAGTCAGATCCTCACCTAGCTTCTCTATCGCAAGCTTTCTTCCCCTTGCTCCCTAAGCTCCTTCTGGCCCTCACTTAGTTCATCTCACACACTATCTACTCCCTATGACCCTTTCTACAGGCTGTTCAGTGGGCCTAGAATGTTCTTCTTCCTTCATTGCCAAACTGTTTCCTTTGCAACTTCAATTTCTATCAAATCATCAGGAGGCCTTCCCTGACTCCTAGTCTAGGTTTAATTTCCCTGACTACCGCTAAGTTCCAGCACACTGTAACCTTCCTATTATATAGGTATAAATAATTGTCTTATTTCTAGCTCCCCTGGCAGATGGTAAACCCCATGAGGCTAATACGTAGGTCTGTTCTGTGTACCATCAGTAAGAGTCTCGTAGAGTTAGACCAAATTGTAGTCTCAAAAGCAAAGGATTCAGAGTCACTAGCTACCTGTGTCTTAGTCACAGCTGTCACAATAACTGATATGATGTCAGGCAAGTCAGTGTCTTTTTTGCATTCTTCGTAAAACAATGGACATGGATTAAATAACGTCTATATTCTCTTCTCCCTTGAAAACTATAACCATGATCCTATCTATTTATTCTACTAGTAGAGTAATAATTTTGGCATGAATAAGAATAAAAATTAAGACTTTGGTCACTATCTAACTTTTCTAGATTAAATTCAAGAATAAATATCAAAATTCACATTGCATAAATATAAGCTCACCATTAGAACAGGGACTCTCTTATATGTATATGTGTAGATTATATATATGTGATATATATACATACACATGTATAATGTGTGTATTAAACTATGTCTTCAATTCACGTGTCAGAAGCTGTGTAGCTCAGCCATGTGCCAGCGCACAGTAGGAATCTAAATGGAACTGAATTGAAATGCAGGAAATTATTAACAAAATGATGAGCAAATTTAATAATAATGGACAGTGAAAATTTATCCTAAACATTTTTTAAAGAAAGGAATTTAGAGAACTCCTGACCTATCCCATCACTTTACTAACAAAGAAACGGTGACTTGGAGGCTTATATGGGACATAGAGTTTAAGGCTAGATGCAAAAAACTTTCAGTCAAAAGTTCTTTCCCACTGTTATTGCAGGATAAAGGTCTCACAAGGCACCCATGGCACAAATAAAGGCACTGAAATCAATGTTATTAGGTAACAGCATCCACCATAATAGGAAGTTATGCTTCTCTTGCCTTCTTCCATTTTAAATAATTATTCATCCATTCAAAAGCAAGAAGAGAGGCATCTATTCCAGACTCTGTGCTCAATGCTGGAGATATAGCCCTTGCCCTCCTGGAGTTCATGGTCTAGTAGGCACCACAGGAAAAACAATGCAATACTATTGCTATATACAATTGTTTATTGCAATTACTAGGTTGGAGCAAAAGTGATTGCGGTTTTTGCCATTAAAAGTAACGGCAATGTGCCATATATATAATACTTGTGCCATATATATAATACCGTAATGCATTGCTTAACAACGGGGATGTATTCTGAAAAATACATCAGTAGGTGCATCTATCTGAACATAGAAAAAGTAGAGTCAAAATATAGTAGTATAATCTTATGAGACCACCATTTTATATATATATACATATATATGTGTATATATATGTGTGTGTATATATATGTATATATACGTATATATGTATACACGTATATATATGTGTGTGTATATATATACATATATATACGGTCTGTCATTGACTGAAATGTTATGCAGTGCATGATTGTATATATACAATTATATAATACACATAAAAGCCAGATAGTTAGAAATTTTGGTACAAGCTGAAAAGGAAGTGAATAGGTTGATGTCAAGAAGTGTTAATGGAGTAATCGGGGAGAGCTGGCAGAAGATTCCCTTGCTAGGGGGACTGACTTTCCAACTTGTAGCTCAATACAAATGCCTGTGAATACAGGATGTCCCCCTGCCCATATGGTAGGAAGGGCTGTGTACTGTGTCTAAAGGTGCCTGAACTGTCCCAAAGGGTAAGAATCAGACAGGGGCCCTCTCTGCTAAGAGCATTTCTTGAGAAGGAAGATCCTCAGGAATGCAGTGCTGTCTTCCATCCTGGGATATTCCTAAGAGAGGAGGAGGCAGCAGGAGGAACCCCATAGTCACAGGTACTGGAAATGTGCTGCTTACACTGTGAAGATCAAAACTGTGCTCCCAGACAGCATGCCGTGCTGTGAAACTGTAAGACCTTTCTGAAGCTTGAACCTAAAATATGGAAGGTACAGTTCTTGAACTGATGGTGGTCCATGCATGAGAACATTCTGATTGTGTAAATGGCCCTGTAAACATCAACCTGCCTATCATTTTAGCAACATCAAAGGAAACACTGAACTCATTAATCTGCTTTGGAGAAACTCCCAGGGAAAGGTTAAAAAAACAAAAAGATCTTTTCCCCAAATAAAAACTGCAATTTTGCAATAAAAAAATACACAGGGTGGGTGTGGAGAGAGGTGTATTGGGAGGGACAGGACTTTAGATCTACTATGGATACTACAAGCCGAAACTTACTGCCACCTTTATTCATTTACCCAACAATGACTTGTGGAAGGCTCTCTGTGCATCAGGTACTGTCCTCAGCATGTTGGGGAATGTCAGTAAACAAAACAAAGATTCCTGCCTTCCGGGAGGTTACATTCCAGTGAGAGGAGAGGTCAACAGCGAATACAGTAAGTCAATTATGTAATGTTGATAGATGGTAAATGTAACTGAAAACAAAATTGAGCAGTGTAAGAGGGTTGGAAGTTTCAGAGGTGAACTGAAGAATGGATTACCAGTTGTAACCAGGATGATCAGAACAGGCCTCACTGAAGCTGGCATTTAAGCAGTCTGGAAGGAGTGGAAAGTTAGAAATGTGAGCATCTGGAAAGGGGTCATTTCTGGCAGAGGAACAGCCAGTGCAAAGCCACAGGGCTGGTGTGTCCAAGGAACATCAAGAAAACCAGTGTGACCAGAGCGGCAGTGAGAGGGAGGCAGAGGAGGCGGGATTGGAGAAGCAATGCAGGGAGGGAGGTCACAGATCCTGAAGGCCATTGAAAGGATTTGGCTTTGACCATGAGTGAAGTGTACAGCCACTCAGGACAACTGTAGGTTGGTCGGGAGCAGCAAAGAGACCACCTACAGGAGAGATGGCAGTGGCTCACCCAAGGCCACCAGCAGTAGAGGTAGGGAGGAAAGGCTGCATGTTTGAAGGTAAAGCCACAAGAATGGTTTGAGAGAAAGGGAAGTGAAGAGTGTATTCGAGGTTTTAGGCTGAGCAATGGGGAGGATGGGCATAAGCCCGAGACAGAGAAGACAGCAGAAAAGGCAAACTGCAGGGGCACTGGGGTGGGGCAGGGAAAGGATCAAGAGCTGATTTGGAACACGTGAAGCATGAGATATTGATTAAACCCAGTTGCAGAGGTCAAACAGGCCGGGACGCTGAATGAGATCGCCAGGGGATTGAAAATGGAGAAAGAAAAGGAGAAGACGGAGTCCTGAGCCCTGGGGCTTTACCAAGGAAAGGGGAGGGAAGAAAAGGCGGAGCCAGCATAGGATACCACAAAGGAGCCCCCACAAGAAAGGACAAAAACCAGGCATATGTGGGGTCACAGAGAACCACCAAGTAGAGGTTTATGGTCAACTGCATCAGATCCCACTAAGACAAGGAATGCTATCAGGACAGTCAATAGACTTTGGCAAAATACAGCCATTTCAGTTACATAGAGGGAAGAAGAGGCCCACTGGAGTATGTTGAGGGTAATGAAGGTGAGACAGCAGGTATAGACAGCCTTTTCCAGGAGAAAGATCAAAGAAAGGGAACAGTGTGGGGTAGGGGAGGGCTATTTCTTTTTAATGTAGGTGATATAAAACATATTTGTACACTGACAGGAATAAACAATTTCTGAAGATGGAACTTCAGGTTTTTAATGCATTGGTAGCTAATTCGTGAATTATTGACTATGGCAGCATATTTTAATCCAACTATAGTCACTTAACTAAATGAAATAATACAATGGTAAGCTATTATTTTGCAGACAGCTTCCTATTTCAATTAAGCATAAAATCTTTTTGGCATGGGGTTATAGAAGTTTTGTATTGTACCCTTTTGAGGGAAGGGGACACGGGGAAGATTTTTTCTTGCAATTTTCCCAGTCCATATATCAGTGTGAGAATTACATGGCATTAATAAGTAAGGAGGGACTTCAGACATTCAAAGGAAGACTTCCAGTTCCTGCATGTAATATTTTTGTGTAAACAGGAACTATCTCTTGAATATATGTTAAATATTTCTATCTAGGAAGTACTCCCAATACCCAAAATAAGCCCAATTATGGAATTATTCTAAAGCAGAAGAACGAATGTAAAACAAAGAAGCGTTTCCAGGACAATTTAGGGAGAAAGTGTTCCTCCCAACAGGGCATAATTTTACTTCTGAATTGCCCCCAAATCCTGCTTCACAGAGAAAAACATCTCGCTTAGGATTCATCCAGGTCATCAGTAAGGTCTGACCAGGTTTCACACATGTGCCAAAAAACATCTGTGGCCTGTACAACCAGTCAGGAAATCTATTATAATTGCAACAGTCTTACTACAGAAACTATAGCAATTAACTGGTTTCTATTTTTAAAACCTAAAACTTTCAGAGTCAAAATAAGTTAAAGCCAGCATCTTTGAGATTTTAGTTTCTATGGATACATTTTATTTCACATAAAGAAGAGTGTTGAAGCCTTCATCAGGAAGAAAAATATGTTGCTAATAATAGTTTTAAAGTACATGTGTGAAAATTAAAAATCTATATTCACAAATGCTATGGGTTCTGTTGACATGCATTTGATACATAAATGGAGCTAATCTTACATGACCTATTAGGACTACCATCTTAGGCCCCTAAATCTTATTCAAATTGAAAAGATCCTTGCAATATTTTCTTGCTAACCTTGCTTCTCTAACTAATGAGAAAACCAGTTATTTTAAATATGTTTATGGCCAAATGGCATGATGACAAGGAGAGCTTTTAAAGCACATAGGCCCTAGGTGACTACACGTCTCTTTTTTATTTCTAAATTAAATGTAAACACAAGTGAGACTACATTCCATAGGAACCTAGTCTGTTAGTTGGCACCTACGTGACCTTAAGCAAATTCTTAATCTCCCGAAGAAAGAGGCAGGATGAGAGAAGAGTTCATACACATGGCTGTTTTGAGACTCAACTAACACTAATGTACATAAAAGAGCTTTCTATAATTCGGTGACATTATTTTTATCATCTAACATCATTGCCCATTAGCCTGCCCATCTGTGCCTTAAAAGCTTCTAGGATCTCAGTTACCTATGACTAAATGGAACATACTTCTCACCTTCCAGGGTGACTATTGAGGATCTCCGACACTTATTTAAGCCTGTGTTCTCTTGGTCCTTATTCTTAAAGCAGCTGCATCAATTTGCTACCTAATATACCCTGATCCTAAGATTATGTTTGTTTATATAGTTTACCATTTTCCATGTATACTTATTTAAGCTACTTCTACTTTTTTATTGCGTGAAAGAATGAAGAGAGGAAAACAGGAAGAAAGCAAAAGAGAAATGTCCCAGGCACAGTGACCAGTTTGACACCCAGAATCTGCCTGAACCTGTATCACATCTTCTTGTACAGATCCATTTCTAAAGTAGAACAACACTCTTTTTCAAAATTTCTTTGAAAGGAGAATACTGATTTGCATTTGTTTAGCATTTTTGTTTGCATTTGTTTAGACCTCTTACTTCAATTTTACTTCAAAGCACTGTCACGTTTTATAGAGAAAGGAGAAGTAAGAAAAGAATCTTTTGTCCTTCAACTCCAACAAGGTACATTCATGGAATCTTCTCGAAACTCAAATAGGTGAACTGAACTCAGCAGTCATGAAAAAGCAGATTAACAAATGTGGCAGGTAAGCAGCGACCCTGAACATTAGTTTTCTTCATGTGAATAACTTTTTAAAAGATACAATAGTAATGCAATCTCAACTCAACAACCCAAACATTACAGGAATTGTTTAAAGGAAAAAATCACGATCTCTTTTCTCTTGACTCATTTAGTTTAGGTAACCAATGTTGTGAGTTCTTTGGGTATTAATTTATGCACATCCCTATTCTCAGGCAGCCAAATATAGACATATATGGGCTTATTTTAATTACCATATCAAGAACATAAAACACATATACTTAACACATATTCATATACATTGAGATAAAGAACTCTATCTAGTATGGCTGCACCGAATTTTAAGCAACCAACTTCATTTGGATGGAAATAATTTAATCAATTAGTCTTTTATTGGTATAAATAGAAACAATTTTTAAACTTGTTTTAGCATGTGTTTTAGAGATGAATTCCCATTAATTCTACCTTTAAAATATGTCTCCAAATTCATCTAATGTTTTTTGTCTTCTTCATCTTCAATGTAGTCCAAGCCATCAACATCACTCAACTGGGCCATTGCAACAGCTTCCTACCAGTCTCTATTTCTCCATTTCTGCCCCCTTGCAATCCATTCCTACAAAAGCATGATTTTTCAAAAGCCTAACAGATGAAGTCACCCCCCTGCTTAAAACCTTCCAACTGGTTTTCATTAATATAAGAATAAAATCCAAACTCCTTCCCAAGTTCCAAAACGTACAGGAGCTGCCACAGCTCTTCACAACTGGCCCTGCCTAAGCCTCTGACCTTAAGCCCGGCCACCAACCTCTGGCCACACTGGCCTTCTTTCTGCTTTGGGGCCTCAGTACCAGCTGTTCCTTCTCCCTGGAGGCTTCTCTCTCCAGTTGAAAGGGAGAGTTCCACTTGTCATGCAGATACACGCCTTCTCAAAGGGGCTTTCTCTAGCCACAGAGTCAAAAGGATCAACCTGGCACTTAAACCATACTTCCCTATTTTGATTTCCTCATAATTCTTCTCAATATTTGATTCCCCTCACTTTGTAGGGATTTATTTACTTATTTGCTGTCTCTCCCACTTGAATGTGAGCACCATGAGAGGAGAGAAATTGTCTCCTTCCCTGCTATATTCCTGGAACCTAGAACAGTACTTGGCACATAGAGGGTGCCTAATAAATATATGTCAAATGAATGACTTAATCAATTAATTTTTAAAAGCCCACAGTCCATGTACTTTCTGATTGAGAGTTTTCATTCTCTTAGTTGGGAGAAAAGAAAAGAAGAACTATAGTATAATTTTAAATTTTGACTTCAGAATTAGGTGGTCTGCATTCAATACCCAGCTCTATCTTTTACTAGAAAATAATTTAATTCTTTAGGCCTCAGTTACTATATTTTGAAGATGTGGGACAGTAACATAACTTACAAGTTTGCAAAGATCAAATGAGGTAATGGATGTTAAGCCATTTTAAAACTCTAAAATGTTATATAATGTTATCATTTCAGTAAAATGGTACCTAACAAATATGCAAAGAAAATATCAAAAATTGATTTAAATTTGACATTTAAATAATAATTTCAACAATAATTGTGCATAAAATCAATAGAACCCTTACCTTTTTATAACTGGATATTCTCTGACATATGTGTTCAATTCTTTCACTGCAAAGGGCACTGAATTTACTCTGAAGGTCAGTAGGAATCACTTCATTTAGAGAATTTAGGCTGGTACAGTTTTGTACAAAATGCTCATCACTTTTAGCCAGGGCTTCAAGAATCTGCAATGACAAACACACATGCACACCCACACACACAAACACACATACAGACACACACATAGAAAAACAAAACAAAACAAGAAGAAAAACTTCAAAAGTAGTCACATCAAATCTTCGTTAACAATACAGGGCAACTTTCCTATTTTGTTCTCTGGGTAGCTGCCAGGGAATTTCTACCTTCAGTCAGGAGGCACTGTCAGTGAAGTGATCTGACTTGTCTGTTTGAAATTTCAGGTTTTCCTTCTGCTAACTATAGGAGCCTGCTTGGTGAGGTAACTGGACTTCAAAGACTTCCCTGCTGGATACATCAGTACATTCTGCTGTGGGACACTTCTATATTTTAGTTAGAGTCACGCAGAACATTTTTTTTCTCAATTTGGTAGAACAAAAAAACATAAAGGAATCCAATACCATTCTTACTTGTTTCTTAGAGTCTGGCAAGTGCAGAAAGAATATATTTGACAACTGCTTGCTGAAGAAATGAATAAATGAAAAGTTATTTCAGTAAGGTAGAAATTAATGTTACTTGCAGCATCTGAGCTCTTCCTGATAAAAGCATTAGATAAAAGTATTTATGTGATGTCTTCAATCAGTAAATTCTTTTGACTATTTGAATCAATTGTAATAATATGTGTTGATGGGGAAGGTGTACCATCAATCACTAAGAATTTCCAATGACCTGAGAATTAATTATGTGAGATATATATATATATACACACATATATATGTAGTATTTCTGATTAATCAGACATTGCAAGAATTGATTATACCCATTATCAATATTTTATAATATTCTGTGAAACATAAAATGTATATATGTTCTGGTTATTTGAGCTCCCTCACCACCTCCACTTCCCTTTTATGCAGACTATGGAGTATGAGTTTTTATTTAATCACTAGTCTAGAACTTAGAGCTAACTTTATCATTAGCAGGGTGACCTTGGCTACATTTCTTTCTTGACTGTTTTTTCTTCATGTGTAAAACCCAAGTGATATTTGCAATACTAGTTCATATGCTGTCATATATAAAATAATTCATGTAATTCTGCAAACTTGAAATAGCTGGAAAATGAGAAAATAATTATAATAACCTGGTTCCAAACTTTTACATGGATCCCATTAATACTATAATGTAGATGGAAAGAGACTGCATTTTAAAAATATATGTTTTAGATATCAGTAGATATATAGAGAGGTACAATAGCATCAGAATGATGAGATTTTTAAAAAGTTAACTTTCAGAATATAAAACCAAAAGATAATTACTTTTAAAATAGTTCATTTAGATGTCTATATTACTTCCTCCCACTAAAATTTTAAAAATACATGTTAGAAATGCTACATCTATCTCAACCATTCATATTTTAAACAACAATTCAAACAGAGACATAAAGGTAGGAAAGCTACATCTCATTTTTCTTACTTGTGATATCTGAATTCTCATAGAATATAGACCAGTATGAAACACTAAATCCAACACCTGTGGAGAATACAGTAGGAGTCTGATGGAT
This sequence comes from Pongo abelii, assembly GCF_028885655.2. NCBI lineage: Eukaryota > Metazoa > Chordata > Mammalia > Primates > Hominidae > Pongo > Pongo abelii. The sequence goes on along the minus strand of NC_071992.2, from coordinate 83,228,059 downwards.
TTACCCTGTAGGCAGGCCATGAAAAGCCAGCAGTTGCCTCTTTACCATGTATTTTATTAACTTGGATAAAGGCTCCCTTCCTTCCTCTCCATCTTGTTTCAGCCTAAGGACCTTTGCAAAGGTGATGTCCTTTCCAAATGAGAATTACATAAATATCAGAGGATCTATTCATAAACTATCTCTACAGTTCCCGAAATTTTATGAAATAAACATGGCACTTGCCAAATTTTAAATTTCTTATAATGTATTTCACGACTTTGAATACTCTTCAGAGGATTATGTACATTTAAAAAAAAAGTAGCATCTGTCATGAAAACCATCTGAATTGCATTCACAATAATGAATTCACAGACACAGCAAACTTAAATGCTGTGAAGTCTTTGCCATATCAATGAACACCTGCCTAAGCAAGGGTTTCATCTAACTTAATACTGTGCTCCAAAAGGATCAATAAAAGGAAGTTGTATGCATACCAAATAGTGGAGGAGGGGGAGAAAAATAAGAAATTGAATGAGGCTGGGCACAGTGGCTCACGCCTGTAATCCCAGCACTTTGGAACGCCAAAGTGGCTGGATCACTTGAGGTCAGGAGTTTGAGACCAGCCTGGGCAACATGGTGAAACCTCGTCTCTACTAAAAATACAAAAATTAGCTGGGCATGGTGGTGCATGCCTGTAATCCCAGCTACTTGGGAGACTGAGGCATGAGAATTGCTTGAACCCGGGAGGCAGATGTTGCAGTGAGCCGAGATCATACCACTGCACTCTCACCTGGGTGACAGAATGATATTCTGTCTCAAGAAAAAAAAAAAAAAGAAGTTTGAATGAGCTGACAGCTGCAACATGTATAGCTATTTTAATTTTTTTAAGTGAAGGAGGGGGAGGATTTCAGTTCCTTTATTTAGAACAAAAAATCTTATTTCTTCAGCATCACTCCTACCTTGGCAGTTAAGCTGAAGAAACCTTTGGGCTCAATCATCTTTTCCACCACATTGCACTTGATGCCAGCTGTGCTGTCGTACTCATACACGACACCATATTCCAGGTGGACATTGTCCACTGTCAGACTCACATGCTCCTTCTTCCCATCAATGATGGCCATAGTGTTGAATTTGTCAATAACCTCTGGAATAAAGACAATTGTAACTCAGTAAATTCATGAAGGGTTTGTTAATCTCCTCAAATAATTTTGTGTCTCTTTAAATAATTTTTAAAGAGTTCTTTAAGGGATAGTTAAATCTGATGTGTTAAATGAAGCATCTATTCTTGTTAACATTTTAAAAAATAACATTTCGAGAAAAGCATATGCTTGAGTGATCCAAACCTCAGCACTCTAACATGACTAGTCTTATCTTTGTATATCTACTTCAATCTGTGGACCATATGTCTACCTATTTATATCAATATAAATACTATACATAAAGTTTTTTATTAAAGACATGTATGACTTAAAGTCAGGATTTCTAAAACTGCCTCAAATGTTGTATGAATATTTTCTTAAAGCAGGAAAAAAATCCATAAAGCAAGCCATACTGAAGAAGCAGAAAGGAGATGCAAGAATCATTTTATTTTGGCAGACAGGGTGCCTGCAGTTTCCCAAACAGCAACTTACAGAGAGTGCTCATTGAGAAAATTTCTCATTGTTCACTATAATAAAATTTCCATCTAAAATGTCTGCCTATAGTTTTTTAGCCTACATACGGTACATCAGCTGGTGAAAAATACCTAAAATCTCAAGTAAGAAACTCCTGGGAAACCTAATAGTAATTAAATAAACAAAACTAGAATATTAGTTTACTTAGAACGACAAAGCCCGAAAATAGCATAAACAGTAAATATTAAATAGGCAAAAGTAGAATATTGATTTATCTTAAAGTAACTAAGTCCTAGAATAGCTACAAATCAATTTCCAGAGCATTATAGCAACCAATCTACCTTTCAATGTGGCACCAAGGTTGATTTATTCCAAATTAGGAATATAAACCTCAGAATAAGGTCCTGAGATTTGTCCTGTTTTGAATAAATATTATGTATTACCATAAAAATCTTATTGCTCCAGTGAGTTGAGATGTTTCTGATATTACCCGTGACTTGGGTAGCATCCAACCAAGTGGCCTTCTAGGAGTGCAGAGAAAATAGCTTTTCCTAAGTACCCCCCATATGATCAGTGTTTATAGGGAATATACAGTAAGAAATATAGGCCGGGCGCCATGGCTCATGCCTATAATCCCAACAGTCAGGGAGGTCAAATGGGAGGATCACTTAAGCTCAAGAGTTTGAAACCAGCCTGGGCAACATGGCAAGACCCTGTCTCTATCAAAAATTTAAAAAATTAGCTGGGTATGGTGGCACGCGCTTGTAGTCCCAGCTACTGGAAGGGGTAGGGAACTGACAGCGGATCACTTCAGCCCAGAAATTAGAGGCTGCAGTAAACTATAATATAGTACCACCACACTACCACACTCTAGCCTGGGTGACAAAGAAAGACTCTGAAAAAAAAAAATGGAAAGGAAAGGAAAGGAAAGGAAGGGAAGAAAGAAAGATACACACACACACACACACACACACACACACACACACACACACACACACACACACGTATGTATGTATGTATGTATTTGGCCCCGTTCCTGAAATAAAGCTTTTAAATGCTTGTGATTTACTGAGTGATAGAGGTGACAGGAATGTCTTTTGTTATTTATAACAAGCCCTTTTAGAACATAACTGAGTTTATGTGAATCAGGTGGCACTTGGTGAGCCCACAGCTAGCATCAGGATGGGGGCTGGTTGTCAGGGGAACCAACCATGCGATTAGGGGGTAGGAGCTTTCAGTCCCACCCCTGGACCTCTGGGGAGGGGAGAGAGGCTAGAGTTCAAGTTTAGTCACCAATGGCTGATGATTTAATGAATCATGTCTAAGGAATGGAACCTCCATAAAAATCCCTAAACGACAGGGATTGGAGAGCTTCTGAGTGAGTGAACACACCCACATGTCTGGAGGGTGGTACACCCCAACCCCTTACAGAGCTTCCCACTACACAGTTCAGTGCTCAGTACTCTTCCAGACATCACCCTATTTATCTCTTCATCAGGCTTTTCACTTCTTATCCTTTATAATAAACCAGTGATTGTAAGTTTCTGGGTTCCCTGAGCTGTTCTAGCAAATAACAGAACCCGAGGAAGGGATGTGGGAACCCACTAAATATATAGCCAGTTGGTCAGAAATACAGGTGAAAGCCTGGAACATGTGACAGGTGCCTGAAATGGGGGCAACCTTGTGGGGCTGATCCCCTAACCTGTGTGTCTGTGCTAACACCTGGCTTTACAACTAAACTGAATTGTAGGACACCCAGTTGGCGTTAGGAGATTTGGGGAATTGGTTGGTATGGGGGAAAACCCCACACATATAGGGTGTCAGAAGGGTTTTGAATGAAAACACCTCAGAATAGGGAATTCTTCTCCAGCTGTGCTGGTTGGGAGGAACCTAACAGTGTAATAAAAATATCCAGAGACATCCACCAATAATATGAGTGGAAAGACACCAAGAAAATATAAGAGGTGATTCATGGGCTTCTGTGAAAAAGTTTTGAAACAATAATTTAAGGTATTTGTCAACTGCAGACATAAACGTAATTGCCTCAGTCACCCTTGGCAAAGAAGCCGCTGAATAGAGCCATTTGCTGGTTTACTCCATTGAGGAAACAGAAATGATAACTGTCCTTATCAAAAGATCTCTCTCTCCCTCTCTCTCTTTTTCTCTCTCATTTTCACACTACTAGTTTGCTCCTTTCTTCACTGTCAATGTTAGAATACAGTAAAAGTAAAAAAGATCTTCTAGAGCAGGACTTCTTGAATTTTAATATGCATACAAATCAAATCTAGTTAAAATGCGGATTCTGACTCAGTAGATCTGGGGTACAGCTGAGATTCTGCATTTCAGTCTAGCTCCCAGGTGATGTTGATAATGCTGCTCTGTGAGGCACACTGGAGGCCAGGTCTAAACAACATTGAAACTCCAAACAAGGAAACACATTATAACCTGGGTTTGAATCCTCACTCTACTACTTAACTAGTTTGAGCAAGTCCCTTAACCTATATAGGCTTTAGTGTTTTCTCCACTCAAAAAAGAATGATGATACTCATTTCCATTTTATGAGATTTTCTTTTTTGATGACTAAGTGAGATAGTCCAAAAAAACACTTCATAAAATGCCTAACAAATAGAATTTGCCAGCTACTAGCTATTATTACTTATGCATTTGACAGACATCTGTTTGGTGATAACGACTTAAGAATGTGGCTTCAACATGTACAGGACCTTCAATATTTGGGAGTAGGCACATGCACAGTGGAAAAGAATACTATAAGCACATGAAGAGGAAAATAAGAAACCTACCTTCTACTTTACAGTCAAAAGCATCCCCTGCTTCATCTCCAGGGGGCTTGGAGTGAGATTTTTGAAGGTCTTCTTGAGCACTCTCAATGCTATTATAAACCCATTGTATGGAATCTTGCTGGAAATGAGGGGGGAAAGAAACCTCAGAGGTATTAGTGCTTCCTAAAATGCATGCCCATTTGGAGACTTGACCTTATTTATTCCTCTAGTTTCTTTAAAAATAGTAAAGTTCGAAAGAGAGATACAATTAACATCAGAAACTAATAAAAACTCAAGGACAATTATATTGTTTAACAAACACACTTTCTTTCTTTTTTATTTATTTATTTTTTTTGAGATGGAGTTTCCTCTTGTTGCCCAGGCTGGAGTGCAATGGTACAATCTTGACTCACCACAACCTCTGCCTCCCTGGTTTAAGTGATTCTCCTGCCTCAGCCAACCGAGTAGCTGGGATTACAGGCATGTACCACCATGCCTGGCTAATTTTGTATTTTTAGTAGAGACAGGGTTTCTCCATGTTGGTCAGGCTGGTCTCGAACTCCTGACCTCAGGCGATCTGCCTGCCTTGGCCTCCCAAAGTGCTGGGATTACAGGCGGGAGCTACTGCACCTGGCCTAACAAACTGACTTTTTAAAGCTTCAAGTTTTATCTTCCAAGATATGTTCCAAAGATGTATGTTTTTAAATAGGATATATTCCCAAGTGTCTTACTTAAATGCTTCAAGTATATCGTAAGTAGGTTATAAATCACATTTTAAAATAATCAAATGTGGCTGGGCATGGTGACTCACACTTATAATCTCAGCACTTTGGGAGGCTGAGGTGGGAGGATCGCTTGAGCCCAGAAGTTCAAGACCAACCTGAGCAACGTAGTGAGACCCCATCTCTTCTTAATAAGACAACAAAATAAAACAATTGTGAGAGGGACAGTTGTCTGATGAATCAATTATCTATAATTGTACAAATCATTACATGTTCTCCTAATAGTCAGATATATTCTAATACATTTACTGCTATTTTAGAATCAAACAAATATGAAAATTGGAAGGACATCATTCATTTCATTGGTCTCCCAAGTAACGTAACTATCTTTTAATCCCTCCAAATAAAAAACATCCTATTTTTAAGGGCGATTTCCTTAAAAATTATCTTATATTTTAACAGCAGTTCCAGTCTTATTTAGAGAAATGAGGGAGATGAGATGACTACCAAACAAATGCTTCAAGGGTTACATTACTTTAAGGGTTATAGATTTTCTAGATAAGATGTTAAATCAAATTAAACTGCATTATTGAAGTGTGATACAATATGTATTATCTATTTTTTGTATTAGCTTCTCAAGTGTGTCTAATTAATATATTGCTACAAATCATTAAAATGCTAATATTTGATCATTCCATTACATCTTGGTGCCCTGTTGTGGCCACCAATGAGCCACACCGCTTAGTTTCCCACATTGACCCTGGGCTTGGCCACGTGATTTGATTTGTCCAAAGGGATACTAGCAAGTACAATCTAAGTAGAACGTTTATCACTTGTAATGTTCCCTCTTAAAATCCAGACACACACTGAAAAGAAAACCCTGCTAGAGACTGGAAAGAGAGGCCATGCAAAGGTGCTCTGGAGGGTGACCTGCCAGATGCAAACAGAGGCCACGAACAGGGGAAGCAAAAGTCGGGTCCCAGCAGAAGGCAGCCACATCAGTAACCTCATAGGAACCACCCCACGGCCTCCCCATAGAATCAAGACAAATAGTCAATTATCATTGTTTTAAGCCACTAAGTTTTGCAGTGGTCTATTTTGTGGCAATGGATATCTGGGAGAGCATGTTAGTGGATTTTTCTGCCCATTTATTGCTTTTCTTTAATTATTTCACTGATCAACACCTCTATAAGAGGGTAGGCAGGGAAAATAAAAAGAAATGAAACTCAAATTGATTTCTCTGCTTATTAACATTCTGGTAGAAAAGATTTGATCATTTCAGAGGAGACTTTAAACATTCATTCAATAATACAGTTCAACAAATATTTATCAAGCTACTATCAACCAGAGTAACCTATGAGCCTATGCATAACTTCCAATTTGCTATGCTAGATGTGACCTTCTCATTAAGTAAAACTGATCAGTTATTTTCATGTAGATTCAGTATTTTGCAGGCCATCAGCCCTGGCTTATGAGAAAATGGCCATTCATCTTCCAGGTTTGGACATAGTCACATCCTCAAATCCAGAAATGAGTACTTCATTATGCATGACAGGAAAATACAAGACTTCCGTAAAGTTCTGCCTGCATCTAGCTGATCACATTGCAGGAGTTTTCTCTTATATGCCAATACTCACATTTTCTTCATGAGATAATAGCTTTGCTTATGAATTATGATTCTAATTTTAGTTTTTTGTGGCACTTGTAGATCAAAGGATAGTGTTTTACAATTTTAGATAAGGCCAAGTACATTTTGGTATTTTCCTTTAAGAGCTAAATGCGGTTACCTAAATACATTTTGGTATTTTCCTTTAAGAGCTAAATCCGGTTACCTAAATAAATATACCTCGAAATCAATCACGGAGCTTATAAAACCCACAATTTTTGCTTTTTCACAGAAGTCTTCTAATAAAGAGTATACGTATTTATAGTTCATACATACAGACACAGACACAATGATTATATATTCTAAAGCAATCACAAGGGCCAAGAAAACACTTCAAACCTTTGGATTTCAATTTGATAAAACTCGTATCTCGATGAAAATGAAAATACTCCAGATCACTTTTTAAACAGATGGCAGTACTGTAATAATAAAATGTAACCATTTAAACACAATCAATTATAATTAATTATGCAGATAAAGCAACCTTTATGAGATTTATAATGCTGTGTTTAATTTTAAACTTAAAATTGGAAACCACAAACATCTCTGGCACTATCCCACCTCGCCCCTTAGGTCTTTATGCAAGTAGTCACTCAGATCCAGATTATCCGAAGGGCCACTTACCTTCATTGGCCGCCTGTACTTCCTGCAGGCTGTAACGTGTGCAATGACACTGGCATGTGTCTCTTTGCTGACATTGATTCCATTCACCTTGATAATACACTGTCCAGGGTGAAGGCCAGCTGCTGCAGCCACAGTTCCTATAAATACAAATGGGAAAATAACCAAAAACTAATTTCAGGAATAAGATTCATTTGTATGATATATACAATTATGGAAGCAATTTTAAAATATGATCAAAGTCTAGCTAGTATAATCTCGATAAACTTGGTTCTGAGAGCAATGCCCTCTCAACACTTTTCTGCTTTTTAACTTAACCTTCAAACTGTGATCAATAGAATATTTCTCACCTCCCTAAGAATTAGTTTGAAGGGATGTTGCAAAGTGACCTTTATAATACTAATCAGTTCTTTTTCCTTCCAAATGTCCAGTCAATCTTTCTAAATATGCATATACAATGGCAAAATGAGAAGACCAGAAACATATGCCTTACTTATCTTCCTTTATTCTACAATATTTCTAAATATTCAAATAGTATTCACTTCTGTTTTTTAAAATGACAACAATTTAACATGCACATAAAAAAGAAAATCCTTAAGAGAAAAATCAAGTCAAGAGCAACTATGATCGGACTGGTTTTTCCAAGAAAAATAAGAGTTTGACACATATACAAAAAGTCAGAAACAGGGGAATTTGTAGAGAACAGAATTAATGAGATAATATCACTCATCCAGTCATTTTGTTTGCATTGATATAGATTTAAATATGAAAGTAACATATCCTAACCAGTGAGCTAAGATTTCTCAGAACCTTCCAATTATTGTTATTTGATAGTGTGATCAAATCAATATTAACAAAGTACCATTAATAAATACATGTAACAAATACAATGCAAATAATTAATACAAATGATTATAAACTTGTAAATATGTTAGAAGAGACTTCTTTTGTGACAACAATGTCTCTCATAAAGAAATTATTAAACATCTTTAAGAAAATAATTTACATTCAAGTATATATCTTTGCATTTCTTCTTAATCCCCATAAAATTCATTCCTAGAAATGTTAAGTGGTTTTCTGCATTGAATTGAGTCTTAGGGGAAAATGGAAAATTATCAGCAGAAAGAACAGCCTGAAAAATGGCCTTGCTTCGTGAAATCACCTGGCCACTTGGAAGCATCCAAGCTGTTCTGTTTGTGTGAGCTTAGAATGGGAGTGGCTGGAAGAGACAGGATTGGAGAGTTGAATAGAGCCGGACTGTGAAGTCCTCACCTTGCCTAAGAGTCTCAAACTTGCTATAAATGGAAGACTCCAAGGGCTTCCTGTCTGAAAGGCTGAATTTGTCTGTAAAGCAGGAACAAGTTCATCTTGGGATATAGGAAGCAATTTTGAGGAGCAAAAAAAACTGATCAAGGACACATTTTAAAAAATGCTGAGTAGTAATACGGGCCCAGTAGAAGACAGTGAATTGGGAGACACTAATTCAATAACCATGACAGTTTTTTCTAGCTACAAGGGAGAAAGAGAGAAGAAGTGGTTAGGTTGATCCAAGGCTGAAGTGCAGTAGCTAGAATGCAGCTGAGGGTGGGAGGCAGGGGAGCCTGGGGATGCTGGCAAGCATGACTGCAGTGACCCACACGAGAAATATCTTTTTCTTGTGGCAAAATTACAGTGCCAAAAAATAACCAAATATCTTTTCATTTCATATACATCTGAAAGAGAAAGCACTGGAGCATTTCTGTCTTTTACCCTTCAGAAGCAAAAAGCACAGAAACCAGACGTAGGCCAACCCCATTACTAAGCTCCAAAGATAGAACCTTGCTCTTTAAATGACATTGTAATAAGGGAAGAGGTACAGCTTGATTCACTCAGGCTTTAAGCTATTTTATAGCACCATTAATGTGAATTATTACTTTTTGGCTTTGTGAAAATGCAGAAGATATTTGGTGCCTCAATATCCCATTTTAGTCTGACAATATTTAATGAGTTATTGGGAAGGTTTTAACTGTCTATCCATCTATATGTTTTAGAAATCTGAGAGAAAAGACAGCTTTCTGAAATCAGATGTTTTTATCATACATACAATAATGAAAGTGATGTTATAATATAATAAAGGTCTAGCTAGTATGTCCTTGATAAATTTGATTCTGATAAAAATGCCCTCTTAAAATTTTCTTGCCAAATTTTTGGGTGATCACATCAAGATACTTTACATTCTTTAGTAATAAAAAGCATGTATGTCTCTTGTTAGATAAACACATGACTTCTTACGCTAATAGTGACACTTCTTGCTATAGGCGCAAGTTACTTACTATGTTTAGCAATGTGGGATCTGACAGTTATTTCCTTCAATTATTGCTAGTGTCAATTTAAAATTTAAAAAATACATATGATAACAAGAGATGTCAATAATCAAACGAAAAAAGAATAAGTGTAAACATAACTTTTTAGTCACTAAAATTATTGAATTTAAAACGCATCTTATGATGAGATTTAACCACGATTTATAAAAGTACCTGAAGGAAGTGTATAGCAATAGGTTAAAAAGTCCACAGATCAACTTTAAACCTAAAAACTCACAACTTTGGATTACTGACAAAGAAACACAATTACTTGAAATCAAGAAAAATACAAATAGAAAATCTTAAATTTATTACATTCTTTGGATAAACTAAAGCATGCAGAAAAGTGAGATTTAGGCATAATTCTTATATCAATTTTTTAACAATGATAAATATGGCTTAGAATTTTTTCTTTTTTTAATGTTTCTGGAATGTGCTACCATTGAGTTAATACAGTGAAAATATAATTGAGAACCATAACAACATGATTCTGCCTGTTTTAAACACATTCCTGTTCTGTCGGGCACATCCCAAACCTGCTGGAAAGCTGTTTCCCTGCAAGATGAATTTCCTACCTCTTCCTACAGCATGCACAACAGAAGGGCCAAATCCTCGGATCTGGAAGCCAAGTCCATCAGCTGAATCTGGAATTTTCACTGTCCTAAATCGATCAGAAAATAAGGTAAGATGAATCGTAAGCATCACAACTGGTTAAAATAATCATCGTGTACACCTTTACACCTCTCAATAAATACATATTGAGGATCTACAGTGTGAAAGATGTTTGGCTAGAAATCCTTGGAGACAAACACAGGCACAAGGTGACACCATGCTTGGTTACTTTACCTTATTTTTTTCACAAACATGGGGTCTCCTACATTGCTTAAGCTCATCTTAAATTACTGGACTCAAGTGATCCTCCTGCCTCAGCCTCCCAAAGTGCTGGGATTACAGGTGTGAGCCACCACACCTGCTTAAACCTAGCCTTGAATCTTCACATAGTCAGTTTGTAGCCGGATAACTTGGATAAGCTCCTTAACTACTCTGACACAGAAAATTTCACAGAAAGATAACATTGTTAAAAGTTACTCTGCAGGGTATCTGTGGCAATTAAAAAGAAATAACCTTGGTAAGTTGCCCTGTACTGTGCTATGAGCTATACAGGTACTTAATAAAACAGAAACTTTTCTCCTGAGTTTACTGTTACAAAGAAAAAAATGAGGGACCTATGAAATTCTTTATAAAAATTAATGTAACAGAAATACAGAGTTAATACATTTCTACCTATTGGGAGCTTTATCAAAGAACAACAAAGAGCTAGTTATAAAGAACAGATCTGTCAAACATGGTATCAAAATATTTTAAGAAAATGATTCACTGTAGTATTTATGCAATGAAGGTTTAAAAGAATAATACATCAGAAGGCAAACCTGAATAAGAAAAGAAATCATTCCAATGAATCTACGTTAAAAAAAGAAAAAAAGAATATGAAGAGATGGGAAACTTGAGCAAGCTGTCATGGCAAACCAGTCAGGGATGTCCAATTTGGCACTCATAAATAAGATACTCCACAGAAGAAAGCCAGAAATCAGATAGCAACAATGAATCAGATAGCAGAGAGTGCAAGATGCGAGGGAACATCATAACAATAAGAGTATGATATCGCAGCCGGGAACAAAAACAAATGAATACAACGCAATAAATTGTGATAGATAGTCCTTGATGCCCAAGAAACAAAAGTGTTTCCCAAAAGATGAGTTAATCATAAAATAAATGTCAGCAGCACTTCAAAGGCATATTAAACAGAATCTGAAGGTAGATACAGCAGGACTTATCTGCAGCTTATGAAATCGCTGTGGGAGACAGTTTGAGCAAAACTAAGGGCTCAAACACTTCAGAAAGCCATAGGCTACATTTAGGCTTAAGGCAGAGAGGCTGGCACTGCAATCTCAAATATAATCTAAGCAGGCATTCAGGGATAGAAATGAAGATTTTCTGCTCTCGGAAAACTTGAAAGTATTATTATAAATTAGGTTATACACTATGAAGTTATCTGTACATATGTGGGATCAAGGTCACAGAATTAATGAATCCTTTATCCTTAATTAAATAGTTTTTGGGGTACAGGGCTGTATTCATTTCCTTTGAATAACACATAGTTATCAGTGTTTGTCAAAGTTTCACTTGAAAATGAAAGATAACTGACCAAAGAAAGAAAAAGGGAATGAATACATATTTTGGTGAGCCTGAAACAAAATCAGAAGCAGTTCATGCTTCTATATATTATGAATGAGAGTTCACTTCTGCTGAAACAACATAGAACTTTCAGGCCGCGGTGAATTATTGTTGCTTTTGGATTTTGAGTAATTCACAGTGGCCTCTCAATCTTACTGAGCAAGGTTTTTCTATCCTTCTAACACTGCTATGGAAGGTTGACTCTAATCTTTAAGAGAATTATTTTTTCCTTAATCGAAATTGTACAAAACACCATGACGTGCATTTTGGTCCAACTGTTGGAACCCCCTTAGTAAAATGATCTTTAGAAAACATGTTTCCCTGGTGAGAACATTATATTCCCTATTAAAAAAGAATTACATTTATACAAGATGGATGTTCTATTTCCTACAGAAAATGAGTGTACTAAATTATCTGCTACAAAGTATTTTGAAAAATCCCTTAACGTTATCTAGTATGAAATATAGCTAGAATCAAAAGAAAATTCTTTTGCATTTATCTCTCATATTTTTCCCTTTTCCTCAAAATGGGATACTACTTAAATTCCAAGAAGCTATTGTAAGAAAATATGACAGTGATTTATAGAACTCATACATTAGAATAAGGACATAAAGGAAAAGTCATTTATTTCAAACAAATTTTTTAAAAATGAGGATGCCATCCTCAAAAAAATGAGTATGCTATACAATGTAAAATATGATCTCGATATAATAAAGTAGCAATGAAACATAATAAAATGAGAAGACAACAGCATCATATATAGCATCACTGGGTACTTACTATGTACTGGACACTTCATTAAGTTCTTTACAAACCTAGTTTTATTCAACATTCCTTGCAGTTCCATGGCACAGGTACTCTTATCCCCATTTTATGGATGAGGACGTGAAGTTATACACTTAGCTAGCAAGTAGTGGAAGAGAGGCTTGAACCTGGAATCTAGAGTTCTAGACACAGCGCAACAAACACTAAGAAGAGTCAGAAGACACAGATTGCTATTCTGCTCATCTAGCAACTAAGTCTACGACTGAGGATTTGCTCCTATTTATTCAGTTTTGAAGTTGATGACCTCAAAGTCTCTAATTGTTGGAATGTCTCTGATCAGTAGATCAGTATTTGTAGGGTTAAATCAGGGGGCCCTAGGGAGGACCTAATGATTGCTTTGCACACTGCTCCCTTATTCCTTTCCAATCTGTCTTCTTCCTTTTAAATGCCCTCAAAGTGTCAGGAGATGGGCAAGCAGGACAGTCTTCTCCTAGACAGAGTTGAATAAAGGGAGAGGAACAGACCATAATTAGGTTTAGAGGGAAGACATTGCTGTGCTTCTTTCCTGCCCTCTAGCCCAGTCTTCCTATGTTAGTAAAAAGTGAGTGTCATGCTCACTCTTTCAGACCTCTTGGTAAACTATTGGTAGAAGCTAAAGCATCTGCTTTAATGAATTCACACTGCCTTGAAGAGACTCACTAGGGAGAACCCAGCCCACTGCACTGCACTTTGGCTCTTAAGATAAACACTGCAGAAGTACATCCAGCTATTCCTGAATATATATAACATATAAACATATTACATATAAATATGTATTTTTACATATTAAAATATATTTAAGGCAGGGAAGAATACTGCATATACTTATATTTTAATAGGTAGTTAAAATTTAAAAAATCTTATTTTTGAAGTGCTAAACTTCATTTGCTTTAAAACTAATGAAGTTTTTTCTCATGATTGACAAATGATACAAGTAAAATTTAAACAATAATTTTGATATATTATGCTAGTTTGTACAAATTATCTCAATTAATTAATTGGTTAAACAATTCAAGGTAAATATGATAAGGAAATACTAAACCATTGATGGAAATGATTTGCACAAGAAAAGCCCATGTCTTGCAAGTATATGCATGGTATATTATTAAAAAGTAGCATACAGAGCATGCTCTCATTTTGTGGGTACCTGATTGTGTATATGTGTACCAATACTTTAAAAACTTTCGTTAATACTTAATTTCAAAGGAACAACAATGGCTAGTTATGGGTGATATTATAAGAAAAAAAGTCTCCCTTTAGAAACATTTGTATTCTCTACATTTTCTATAACAAACATAACTTTTTTCTAATCATAGGTAGACAGATAATAGAATTTTTTAAAGAAATGGACAAATTACTAAGCACATGCAAGCATGGATTATTTTTCAGTCTTTTTTGCATCTCTTATGAGTGTTGAATTATAAATGGTATCTAATCATCTGATAGCACCAGAAATTCTTATAGCCGAACATGGAGAAACACTGTTCTTTATTCTCAAATGTTCTACTAGTTTTCTTCACTCATAGTAAAACCCAATTCAACTCAGACCAGGAAAATCTGGGCAGCAAAAGAAAAGCATTATTTCTACTAAAACTACATGATTCAAGTAACAAGTATTTTAGCATCATAAGCGAGGCAGCTTCTCCCATCATCTGTAAACCATTATTAGTGGTAGGTTCAAGCATTCCAAGCAATGAGATGCTTAATTCTAAGCATTTACTTAGTTATCTTTTCTGTGTTACTTATCTATGTATAACTTTTAAAAAATCACACATAAATCATACAACTTACTCTCTTGGCTTTGTGCTCACAAGAACTCTTAGAGGTTTTCTGCTGTTTAAACACGATTTCAGGAAGCAATCCACTTCATTGAAAGGTCTCATAAAAACTAGGTCACCATTAATAGCAAAAATCTTTTTCCCGACTTCCATGCCAGCCATCTAAGAGAGAAATTACAAAAAATAAGTCAAAGTATATTTTAATAAGAAATGTGAGTTTTTCACAAAATTAGAATATGAAAAGTTTCAGAGCTTATAGATATTGACATTTTAACACACCTGCAGTGTTTTTATACAAATTCACAAAGCAGAACTGTGGATAACATGGTTATCATTCTCTTTGGCCTAGTTTTAAATTTGAACACAGAACTTTACCAAAATTATCCCAATTTCCCTCCCAGACTTAACATCCTACTTCCCTATTCTGTTATATTTCACTGTTCTTTAGCTTATTTCATCCTTTTAACTATAATCAAATCCCAGGTTAATTTTTTTTACTGTGTTTTCCACCTATAGCCAATTAACTCAGAAAGTGTCAACTTCTGTATCTACATCAATGACACCAAAATATGCATCTCTAGCCTGACATAGCTCAAGCAGCTCCAGTGCAGGAGACAGAGGGAGCCTGGAATCCAAAGAAGAGAGCTCCAACCAGCATAGAGTTGTCAACAGTGCAAGCTGCTGAAAAGAGGACAAGGGAGATATTATTCCTCCACGCCAACCAGCACGCACTTCTCAACCAGCCTTATTGCCTATAAACTACCGCTGTTTTGACTATCAGCTAAATGATGAAAGCCTGAGAGAGGGCATTTTATTAGTGGCATAGTCAGATGCAGCTGTGCTCTAAGAACATCCTCTGAAAATACCTGGGAGAAACTATTTCCTTCTCATAGACAATTGCTAAAAATGGTCATTCGTTGGCCAGGTCCACTAACAGTGCATACGTTGATCAGAGTTATTTTGTTTGAAATTAGTGTGCTGTACAGAAAGCTTTGTCTTACATGAACCTGTGTTTTGATAAAACAGAGACCTTGGGCATTAGCAGAGAGGGGGATGGGTGACAGTTTACCACTAACTTAAACAGATTCAAAGGTAAACACCATACTTTGTTAATTTTCACATTCATTAAAGATCTAAATATTGAGAAGTTTGCTTGAGGATTAAGTGTCTTCCAACCAGGGGCACCAAGGTGAGGATACTTTAAACTAGATATACTTGGGCTATAGCATTGAAAAGTAGGGTCTATGAGGGTGGGGGATTTTGTGTCTTGTTTGTTGCTGTATTCCCGGAGCCTAGAACACTGCCGAGTATATAACAGGCACTAAATAAATACTTCTGAATGAATGAATGAATGCATGACCGAAAGTTTTTCTGTTTAAAAGGCTGGTGAAGTCACTGGGTGCTGTGGCTCATGCCTGTAATCCCAGAACTTTGGGAGGCTGAGGTGGGCAGATCACTTGAGGTCAGGAGTTTGAGACCAGCCTGGCCAACATGGTAAAACCCGTCTCTATTAAAAAAAAAAAAAAAATCAGCTGGGCCTGGTGGCACAGGCCTGTAATCCCAGCTACTCGGGAGGCTGAGGCAGGAGAATCACTTGAACCCAGAAGGCAGAGGTTGCAGTGAGCCGAGATCACGCCACTGCACTCTAGCCTGGGTAACAGAGGGAGACTTTGTCTCAAAAAAAAAAAAAAAGGCTGATGAAGTGAGAGAACATCAGGAGCATTAATCCAATGAGAAAAGAGTCACAGCATGTCCTTTAGTGATAAAAGTTATACTCATATAAAAGACTCAACGGTGATGGGAAAACAGAAGACATGGCTCTTGACAGAAAGGAAGAACCATCTGCCATGCATAATACAGTGCTACCCTATGCAGTCTCCATGGGGCTCCAGGTTGGAGTCTGTGATTAGTGAAGCTCCAGGGACAAAGAATGAGCCACTTGGCCTCCCAGAAGGTCAAGAAGTTCACAGTTGAAGAGCTCTAGAACAGCGGTCCCCAATCCTCAGGCTGCAGACCAGTATGGTTCCAAGGCCTGACAGTAACCAGACGCACAGCAGGAGGTGAGCAGCGGGCGAGTGAGCACAAACCCTGAGCTCCACCTCCTGTTAGAGCAGCGGTAGCATTAGATTCTCATAGAAGCGCGAACCCTATTGTGAACTGCGCATGCGGGGGATCTATGCTGACCACTCCTTATGACGCTCTAACGCCTGATGATCTGAGGTGGTACAGTTTCATCCCAAAACCATCCCCCACCCTCCACCCATGGAAAAATTGTCTTCCACAAAACCAGTCCCTGGTACCAAGAAGGTTGGGGACGGCTGCTATAGAATACCCACCACCTCCCGGCCCCTATTATCCCTGAGTGGCCAGACAGGACTCAGCTGCTGCTAATCCCAAAGGTATTCAGTAGAACTTGTAAGATTATCCAGAGACATTATGTCCGATAAAGATAATTTCAAGGCTGATTATCTTTAAAGGCAGATTTCAGTTTGTTTAGAATTTCTCTATTTTTATGTCATGACAACAAATTTAAATTAAAATGCTAATTTACATTACCTCAGCATTAGATCCCTTTTCTACCAACTTTATTATTGGAACTTTATTTTTGTCTTCTAGCCCAAAGCCATAGCTGCCTTCATTGGATTTAATCTGAAATGCAAAATATTAACATTATTGATAAAGCAACTATGAAAAAAATTACAAGTCAAACAGAATGAAGTAATGTGCATCACCGTCAAACATGTTGAACGCAGTCTTCTGCTAATGTCTAATCAAGAAGAAAACTTTCATAACATATCAATAAACTTACCAATAATGACTTAGCTATAACATTTTCCACAACTTTTAAGTCATGTTTCATAAGTCGATGTTTCATATTTGATCCTTCCATTTCCTCATCCGAAAAAAAACGGAAAAGTAGGGGTTCATCTTTGAATTCGCTTTTTTCAAGGACTACAGAAAAAGACAGATTCAAATTATTTCACTAATTCAAAGATCAAACTCATTTTCAATAGCAGTGACATTTATAAATTAATACCTGCACCCATAACCTCAACTTTATACTCCTAGGACTAGTTATATTCACAAGTAGCCCCGGGTTTTGTTTTTTTTTTCTCTTTCTTTCTATAATTTCAAGCCAATGTCTCCTTTCAATTACTTTTACCTACAGGATTTTGAATTTTTTAAAACAAATAGTATTTCTTCTAAGGCTAACTTTTTAAAATTTAACCAAGTCCTTCGCTTTCCAGATTAAAATCCAAATTTAAATAAAAGATTATAATGAATCCAAAAATGCTTGCCTCCAAAACATAGAAATTTATGGTGTTTTCAATTTGTAGTAAACACTTTAAGCATGTTTTTAATATCCAACACAATTATGGGAAAATTCAAATGGGTTAAGTGTTGCCTTCTGTGTGTGAACAACTCCCATTGTGTTCACTTTTGTTCCAACACTTAAAACCAGAAATATGTCTTCTGGGTGAAATGTGATTTTAGTTTCCACGAATTCCTTTTCTGTTTAAAAGCAATATTCTCAAATAACCTTATTTCTAGGAAGGTCTGTTTTTTCCCCCTTATCTGAACATTAGTATTTTCCCCCAAATCCCCTAAGATTCTTGGAATGCACTGATGAAATAAAGTTTATGTTTTGTTAGTATTTTAAAAAATAAGGCTAAATATTGATATGAAGAATTTGTATTCAGTGAGATCCTGACAGCTGTCAAAATACTTTACAAAAGAAAAGTTCTCTATTTCTTATTTGTCTGTCCTTAATACCTTGAAGGTTGATTCATTAAGCCAGAGACTAAAAGAAAGTGATCCCAGGGCACAGCAGAAAAAGTTAGGTTTTGTGATGAGACAGACCTGAGTTTAAATTCCAGGTCTGGAAGTGAGATAAGAAAGTTACTTAATCCCTCTGAGTTTCAGTTTCCTCATCTATAAAGTGGGGGCAATAAAACCTTCTACATATTGTTGCATAAAACCAAAATAAGGTAATAAACATAAATAACTTGGCATATAGTAAGCAGTCAAAAGGGATAGCTATTTGGTTTCATTATTTTTACAGAGTTCCAACAAATAATTGTTGACTGGATGAATGGCTTTATTGATCTTTGGTTGAAAGACTGGATGGCAACATGAGTTAACAAATAAAACTATCAACCACAAATTTAAAAAACAACGGAAGCCATAATTAGCAACAGAAGTGAGAATCTATTTTATTGTTACTATTTTAAATTTTCGTAGAGATGGGATCTTGCTATGTTGTCCAGGCTGGTCTCGAACTCCTAGGCTCAAGCAATACCTCCCACCTTGGCCTCTGGAAGTGCTGGGATTACAGGCGTGAGCCACTGTGCCTAGCTCAGAACCTATTTTAGATTGACTTAATGATCTAAGCAGTTTCCCAAAGCTCACACAATGTTTCTGCTACAGCTGTTTCCCTCCACCAAATTGTCTTTTAAAAGGAGCATGATAGGGCATCAATAAAGCCAGGCATGAGCCACACTGTTCATGCTTTACTGTCAGACTTTTGTATGAAAAACTTTTGATGTAACTCAACATTTTGTAATAAACGCTTAGATAAAATTACTGTGTGTTGGTGCTTTACTTTAAAGAAAAAAAATTGAAACTTTTGCAGGTTTTCAGCTTGATATTACAGGTTTAATCCCCTAACATGATGTAATTTCTTCCATTCATAGTTTGTTCTTCAAGGACCAATATTTCTCCACGACAACTCACAGAGTGATCTGGAGATAGGGAAACAGGATGGAATTTCCCCCAAAAAAATGATAACCAAGGATCTTCTCAAAATCACTGTAACCTTTGCTGTACTTCCTTCTTCATAAAAATGTAAAGATACTCTGAAAGTAACTGACAAATAGGTATAAGTGCTATCAAATACATGTTTATAAGCATATTATATTAATAATTAAAAAGAGGCCAGGCATAGTGGCTCACGCCTATAATCCCAGCACTTTGGGAGGCTGGGGCAGGCAAATTACTTGAGATCAGGAGTTCAAGACCAGCCTGGCTTGGTGAAACTCCATCTCTACCAAGAAAAGCAAAAGTTAGTTAGACGTGGTGGCATGCACCTGTAGTCCCAGCTACTCCAGAGGCTGAGGTGGGAGAATCACTTCAACCCACGAGGCAAAGGTTGTGGTGAGCTGAGATCATGCCACTGCACTCTAGCCTGGGTGACAGAGTGAGACCCTGTCTCAAAAAATAAATAAATAAATAAAAAGAGAGAGAAGACTGTTTGGGTTTATGGATTCTATATGATGTTACAAAGAGGAAAAGCTTACTCTCATTACCGTGATAAATCTAAGAACTTTATTTAAAAATTCTTGTTTGATGACTTACTTGAAGTCATCCCAGGGCATAGTAGAAAGAGGTTTTGTGGTGACTTACTTGAAATCATCAAACAAGAAAAAAAATTAACATTTAATGATCAAAAATAATTTTTTTCCTAGAGATCTATAATTTTGTTCTCTGAGGTAATTTTAAAAACATTTTTCTTAAAAAATAACAGTAAATAGTCAACCACATATGCTGTCATTTAATCATTCTAATATATACTGGCATTCAAAACAAAACCATAAGTCTAATCTGAAATAGTCTCAAAGAGGTTTATGAGCTTAAAAACAAAACAAAACAGAAAAACTTCTAGCTTAAGCCATTGCTCTTCTAGAATCAGCATAGGCTAGAAAAATAGGATAGTAGTCATGGCAATTGGTAGGTAACAGCAATTAGACATAGGAATGGCACCAGCAGTAAAACTGAATGCAGTTGTGGTGACCCAACCTGAACTCATGGCAAGACCCAGACAGTCTTGCTGGCTCATCTCTAAACAACCTCACTGCAGCACCGGGTGTTGCAGTAGCCTAAGAACCAACGTGATGAAATACATCTGTAAGCTCCCAGGATAAAAAATCCCTACCATGGTGCATAAATCCATTGTCACAGAGTCCAACGCCAAATATCATTGCCTCTTCTCTGGTGCGGCAGTCTCCCTGTTAACCGAAAAAGCACTGTGGGAGTTAATAAGCAACTAAAGTCTTTGTGGCAGCTTTGCTCCATTTAACATTCCCAGCACCAAATTCAGACAAAGCTTCGCTTATAAAGCATGCATTGCTTTATAAGACAGAATGCATCTAATTGTTACAAAACATTCAGTTGATTATGAAAACTCTTTTGGCATTAAGTAAAACAAAGATTTAATATTTCTTGAGAAATAAATATACTTTATTATACACAAAACTATGTAAGTAACAAAAATTTATTGCTACCATAAATGATGCCTGTTATTTCTTAGATTAGATTTCTTAGATTTTATATTCCAATTATGCAACAGGGAAATATCCTGTAAATTGACAACACTCTAATTAAACAATCATTATGTATGACCTCAGTCACTAACTATTCCCTTCCACCAAATGGCCTTGCCCTGTGAGGACCCCTGAAGAAACCTATTAATCTACGATGACTTGTAAGACCTTACGAGTAAATCGTTTGGCTGAGCTAGCAAATACAAGCTTCTCTTTCATATTTTGCCAAAAAAAAATCAATTCATTTAACTGAATCCAACAAAATATCCCAAAGCAACCTTTATCTTTTGGTTTTTATTTAGAAAACACCTATTTTATTCCTTTAAGTATGGATCCATGTATATGAACATGTGTGTGTGTGTGTGTTTGTGTGTGACCTTAGAGTTGTATTGTTACAGTTTAAGCAGCTTTTTTCTCACATATTATCTCATTTTTCCCCAGTCCTATCTTTTAGCACTTAGGTATGTTAACAAATCTACTCTCTCCTCTCTGGCTTCTATTCCATTTCTATGGTGTTTCTTCTTCTCCCTTCTAAATTACCATAATTTTTTCTGGACTCTTTCTAACAATTAAACTACTTTTTTTTTTTTTAAGATGGAGTCTCACTCTGTCACTCAGGCTGGAATGCAGTGGCTTGATCTCAGCTCACTGCAACATTCACCTCCCCAGTTCAAGCAATTCTCCCACCTCAGCCTCCTGGGTAGCTGAGATTGCAGGCACATGCCACCACACCCGGCTAATTTTCGTATTTTTAGTCGAGACGGGCTTTCATCATGTTGGCCAGGCTGGTCTCGAACTCCTAACCTCAGGTGATCCACCTACCTCGGCCTCCCAAAGTGCTGGGATTACAGGCGTGAACCACTGTGTCTGGCCAGAATTAAACTTTCTTACACAGAAACTCGGTTCCAAAACTTTCAACAGACTGTTCTTTCAGAATCATAATGTATCGAAATTCTCTGTTGGGCTTTTAAAACTTTCCATATCTTGGTTTTATGCTCTCTCTCCAGCTTCACTCTCCAAAGCTCAATACCATACCTCTTGCTGTAGGCAACTTGGCCTCCCTGCTGTTGCCTGAAATCTGTGCTCATTCTTCTCCTGCTTTCACTCATGTAATTGTTCATAGCTGCAATGCCCTTCTCTTTACCCTCCACTCACTCACATTCTACCTGTCTATAAAGGAGAAAAATAAAGGTCCTACCTCATGCTGTGACAAATCCAACCCTCACTAATCCTCCTAAGAACTACCAAAACACATAATCTGTAACTTCAGACTCTGCATCTGGCCCTCTTCAAAAACCGAGCTGTTTTGTAATTTTTACGCATTCATTCAAAAGATACTTATTTTTTCTACACATTGTGCCAAGTGATAGAAAAAATATATTAAACCACTCAAGCACAAAATAATTCCCTGCTCTGAGGTAATTCAAATCTAGGGTAGGATTTGGTCATTAAAAGGTAAGTACTTTACTAATAACCAATTTAATCCATATTCCCAATGAGGCAGATATACCTGGGGATCTGGGACCACAGAAGGTGACCTTGAGCCTAGGCTAGAGAATCTGGCAAGGCTTCTTGGGGGCGATGACGCTGCAGCAGAGCCTTAGAGGGTACATGAATATTAGCCCAATTGACCAACATCACTTCAAGGCAGAAATCATGACTGCTTCCTGCTTTGTTTGTGTATTCTATCATCAACGCACTTGCTTGAACATTAAGCTTACAAGAAAAGCTTGTTTAATAATCACTGACATTTGATTGCTTTATTTGATTAATTATTCAAATGAAACACTGGCCAGACTAATATTATTGAACATAATGGTGTAAAAAACATAGCCTAACATGTTCTGGGTTTCCTATGCTTTTTTAAAATCCTACTTGTGCCATATGCACCTGATGAGCATTTAGAAAAACCACAGTAAGACCGCATGGATGTGAAGAAGCAAGGCATTATTTAATTATGAACTATGAGTGATCCATACCCAAATCACAATGTACAGGAATTGAATGATGTTTTAAAGGTATATTACTGGACATGCCAAATAAGAATTTAACTTTGTGAAATAGGGTATTTTATTACAAACCATTATACTATAATAGAAGCTGCACAACAACAGTGAATGAAAAATGTATTCAGAAGAACACAACACTCATTTTGTTTTCCAAGATGACATCACACAATATATTGCAGAATAAGAGAAAAACTATAGGCTCTAGAATATACTCCAATCATAGTAGAGCCAGTTTTTTTACTCTGTTCTAAAACCGTCCAAATCAATTCAGTGTCTCGGTCCATATTGGACATTCAGTATTATCATTTCAGAGTCTTGGTAGAAAGAGATCCTTGCTTTAAAAACAAAAAACAAACAAACAAACAAAAATCTCTTCTTCATGTTAGATTAAGAACTTTAACTTGTTCTCTTTTTTTTAATTTTTATTTTATTTCATTTTTTAATTTTTTTTAATTTTATTATTATACTTTAAGTTTTAGGGTACATGTGCACAATGTGCAGGTTAGTTACATAGGTATACATGTGCCATGCTGGTGTGCTGCACCCATTAACTCGTCATTTAGCATTAGGTATATCTCCTAAAGCTATCCCTCCTATTTCTCCCTTTTCCAAGGCAGCCTATGTGGTCCTAATCGGAAGTTAAGCAATCAGAGTTGATTATATTGATACTTACATTAGGATGTTTTACAATATCAGAATCATAAAGTTTCAGTGATAGAAAAGAGACGGCATGTACAGCTATTGCAGTAAGCAGTAAACAGTTGTAAAAACTAAAATCTATAGAGATTGAGTGACTTGTCTAAGTTTATATAACTAGTTACTAGTGGAGCTGGCATCAGACACTAGGTTGTGAGTCCCAGCCAATGCAATTTCTATTATGTACAATTTCTGCAGACATTGTCATAATAAACCACGAAGAAAAACTGAAGAAAAAAAAATTGTGGCTGGGCGTGGTAGCTCACGCCTGCAATCCGAGCCCTTTGGGAGGCTGAGGCAGGTGAATCACTTGAGGTCAGGAGTTCGAGCCGCCTGGCCAACACAGTGAAACCCTGTTTCTACTGAAAATACAAAAATTAGCCAGGCGTAGTGGTGCGCACCTGTAATCCCAGCTACTTGAGAAGCTGAGGCAGGAGAATTGCTTGAACCCCAGAGGCGAAAGTTGCAGTGAGCCAAAATTGAGCCACTGCCCTCCAGCCCAGGCAACAAAGTGAGACTCGTCTAAAAAAAAAAGGCAACTTGGTCGTTTTTGAGCACCTTAATATATTCTTCTAATGTTAAACCTTGGAAAGTCAAAGTGCCAAAAAAAAAGTTGATACCTGATTTCCTGAGCTAGAACTTTAAAGGTTTACTCAGCATCAGTTTTTGCTTCAAATAAATTTTCTTTAAGTTTCTCACATAATCAACACATCATACAAGTTCACATGAATTCTAGAACTGTGTAATTTCTACGTGAAAGTCCAACTCCAATAATGAATATAGAAACCAATTCAAATGACACACATTGACCACAGTGTTATGAAAGACTCTGATGCTAGAAAAGCCACTGAAAATATAAATTGATGTTTTATCTAAAGGTAATTGTTTAGTTTCATCTAAAATCTTAACTTCTAAATGTAATAAATGTAAGTGCTATGAAATATAAAAATAGGTGTTCAAGAACTATTTTCAAGAAATAATATTAACTAATATAAATTATCAAAATATATGTGTACAGATGAACCAAATGTGGATTAAGTATTAATAACTGAAACAAAAAATAAACATTTTATGACAAACTATCAACTATTATCTACTTGAAACAAAGAAAGCAAGCCACCCTTAAGAAAAAGTAAAGGTGTGTATGAAATTGACTCACATAGCTAAACATAATGACTTGCATTTCAACCAAGCAATATCCCCTCCCCCAAAATAGTAAGTTCAGTTAAAGTGGGTATCAGTTTTCTTCATCTTTTCTTTAATCAGTGAAACACATTTTATCATTTACTAGTTGATCTAGTATGATAAAACATTTAAATATTTGAATACCAATATTTAAACTTTTGAATATTTGAATAATTTATAGTTGAATGTCTGTTATGATAGACTGGATGCCCTAATTTGTTTTACTTATAAGCGAATGACATTTTCTCAATTCTAGCAGTCAGCATCTAAAACCTGAGAAGCAGGCCAACAATAACAACAATAAATTCTTTTCTTTTTTAAAATGGACACAGGCAGACATTAAAGCTCATTATCAAAACACAATTATTTTCTAAAAGGGAAAAAGGTACAAGGAGATTAGAATAACTTGCTAGCATTAATAAACAGATACTTTAAAACAAAGTGTAAAAAACATAAAAAAAATTTTAGTAAATGAGCACAGCTATTCTTCAGATTCTCAAATTAGTGTTTCTTGATGGATCTCATCTGATATTTTAAAAATAGGAACATCTTCCTTTTGAGACACAGGATAACATAAAAGTGAAGTTTGGGGACTCTAAAATCAGATTATCTAGGTTCAAATCCTAATTCTGCTTCCTATTAGCTGTATGTACTTCTCTTTTTAAATGCCTGCTACACAGATGAAAAAGAGTAAAGGTCTTAATTCACATACTCAAAGTTTAAAGCAGCAGCAAGTGAAACTCAGCGACTTCTATTTATCTATTTACCTGTGCAATTAACCAGTCTATCAGTTTGTTGGCCATGACCACAGATTTGTAGGTCCTTAAATGGTAATCTTTATCTCTATAAAGGAAAAAATAAAAACAAACAAACAGCAAAAATTAAGCAAGGGGATATGTGAGCACAAGAAAATATTTTCATTTAGTATCAATATGCAACAGAAAAGTTTACCATTGTAACCTGAGTTAATTGCCCAAATTACATGCAAATAAGAGTTTATTATGCATGTAGAACACCTGAAAAATCCTCCACCAGCTTATACCAAGGGAAGAGACCCACAATGTTATCAAAACAGGACACCTCTTCTTTCACATTTTCTTATATCCAAATAGATTATTACTGCTATATTAGCTGGAAATAATTTAGCTGGAAATATAGTAAGTCCACACTTAACATTGTGGGTAGGTTCTTGGAAACTGTGACTTTAAGTGAAATGAAATACTGGATGCTGTAGGAACTTAACTCTTATTTATATCAATCAGCCTATGGCAAAATTGGTTTCATTATACGTCATTTCACTTAAAGTTGCAGGTTCCAGGAACCTATTGATGACATTAAGTGAGAACTTACTGTACATCGTATTAATAAAATAATAAAATAGAATTTCTTCTCTTTAAATCACAATAGATTATACTAAAAATCTCAAAATCTGTAAAGAAATGCCTTTTATTCCTGCTCCTGAATGCTCCAGGAAGGCTGGATTTGTTCTACAGTATTATTCACACAGCTCTGCTGTAGTGGAAAATAAGCAGGTCTGTCCTGAAGTAGACACACTGAGAACCTGTTATTCTTTTTGCCTGATCAGATCATGGACATAGTGATACCACATTCCCAGAGAACCAAGAGGATCAACTGGCTCTCCACCTCAGACTCTCCGTTCAGTAGATTTCCCAGAATTGAGAAACCATTCAAAGTTCCGTCAGATACCAACCAAATTTCATGATCAGAACTGAATACCCAAGGGCAGAAATCTATAATTCATTTATTTTCCAGACCTGGATCATTAAAATGAAAAAGTGGCAGTCTTTATAAAATGTCAAAAATTCTAAACCGCAAAAGACTTGAAGTGACTAATAATTACTAGCTATATTCATTGTTCTTTAAATCTGTCTCCACGTTTCTGACACCTCATCATCCATTTCATCTTGGTTTCCATAAGCATCGTAAGAAGAAAAAGCATAGTCTATTACAGACCACATGTGAGACGCGGCTCTTCATGCTAAGTAACTTTTCTTTTTGTAAGCTGAGTTCACACATATTAAAAGCATGACTATCAAACATTCCCTCTGTTTTATGGTTTTTTCCCATAACTTTTCTCTTGACAACACAAAAACAATTGTCATTTTTAGCCAAAGAAAAATTCCTTATCAGCTCTTACAGATGCAGCTTTCTTGATAAGAAATCTCATATGGCTAAAATATATTTTCAGAACACATTTTTGCCCATATAAAACCTACATATACACAGGTTACATGGTGCACTAAACATTATTGTTTTCTCTTAGTTTGGCAGAAAAGAATTTTTAAGTACCCAATTGCTATTAAGTACTTAATATTAAGTTATCCAAAATATTTATGGGTATCCGTGAAAGAATTATGGCAGAGTCAACAAATATTTATTCTTTTTCACCTTTTTCCACTTTGTGAAGCCTACTTATGAAAGTAGATAGGGCACTTTCAGGAATGTGGGTAAGATCCTGCTTTCTCCTCCAGGACGTGCAAACAGTGTGTTCTCTATGCAGTATAAGTGGGCATTCCAATATACTTAGCAACATCTGGAATCTTTATTTTTTTAAGCTTTGCATTTTCTTGGAATTACAAACCAAAGTGAAAAATAGAAACACTAAACATTTGGATTTTGTAGCCAAGATTGAAAAGCATTTTTATTTATTCTGAAAATGGTACAGGCATATTTTGTTGTGGACTATGATTTAGTCAGTAAATTCCAAATAATATTTGACCATTTCAAATTAGTTCAACATTCTATCAGTTAAGGTATATCAGTGTATATTGCAAAAGTACAATTTCCTGAAGATCTACTCTGTTAGTAATCATAATACAAACCTCAAAGTTTTCTATTGTCTTTCTAAAGAGATAAACTAAAAATTAATCCTGATTCCTCTTTTAAAACAAGTGTGTCTCTTCAGAAGGAAAAACATGATAAAGAATAAAATTATAAAATTATACTTATTAACTTCAAAATAATTCTTAATTTCCAAGTACAAAATATTTTCTTGGGAAAAAAGATTATGAGAAGGAAAATTATAAAATAAAATACATATTCAATATTTGATTATACAATTTAATGTAAAAAGTTAATATACAAGTAATAATAATGGCAAATATGTAAACAGTATTTCCAAATCCTCTCCCAATCAATCAACTATAATTTATTAAATATTAACTGAAAGTGGATTATTTCAAGTGTATAATTTACTATGAACTAATGGCAAAATAATTTTAGAAATCATAACAAAGAGTGGAAAACACTGTATAATTAGAATCTTAAGAAAATGTAGGGATATTTTACAATAAATTATTCCTTAAAATAATATTTTAAAGTAAAGTGAAAAAAAACAAAATAAGCCAACAAGTTCTGGCCGAATAATAGTTACCTAAAACATAGTACAAATATTTCCATTTAAGTTTCCCAGAACTTAAAAACCAGACTCACCTTATCACTGGAGTAAAAAGGCTATGAAGACGACAATATAATCTTACACCCTATGTAAAATAGAGATATATCAAAAACAAGTGAGATCACCCAAGGGACATTTCAATGAAATTTTGAAGTAACAAATTAATTCACTGTCAATATTTTAGAATCATCACAAAATCTAATCCAATTTAAAAATTATTCAAATATCATGATATATCATAAAAATAATATGATTTAAATCATTAAAGAATAGGATTAAAATTGTGCTATAAATTCCTCATATATGACATACACAAATATTTTTCTAAATTATCTTTCTTAAAATATAAAATTTCTCACATAAATTAAACAAAATATACCAATACAGTAATACATCTATAATAATTGTTCATCATATATCAACAAAGTATTGTCAACTGTACAAAAAACTGGCATTACATTTATTTTACACATTTGTATTTTTTTAAATTCAAGTATTTTGACGACATGTTGCTACATGTAAAAGGGTTTTCCATGGATATAACCTTATGAGTGATGCAGCAGTACTACTACCATTTAGAATTAGGTAAGAGAATGAAAAAACAATTGAACATTAGAATTCTTGAAATACCAAAAATAAATAAAGAGGCTTGCTTGCATATATTGTCGAAGAATTTTCTAAACTAGAAAAATCTTTTGTTTCTCAACTATCTTTTATCTTCTGAAGAATGACAACATGCATTCTACTATTGGAGAGGTTGTGGGAGAGGTCGTTACCTTTGAAATCACGTCCTGCATCTCATTTCTTGGATAAAATGTTCCATCATCATAGCGAAATCTATATAACATCTGTTCTGGTTTGAACTGATGTTTATCAGTAACTAAGAACATAGAAACACTATATTAAAATAACGATACTCTAAAAAGGGGCAGATAAACAGCAAATAAATTTATTAAATATGTATTCCCAAATACTAAAACTTTTAGTTTTACAAAAAGTATTTGCTTTTCTAACACAGCAATACCAATTGAGTATTTTAACAGCAAGATTCATGATAATATTTTATTTAAAATATTACAATTTCCATATAACAATTTGAGAAATAAATTGACATTTGCAACATTCAGCTAGCATAATATATGTATTTATATATGTACATAAGTATATAGTATGTATAAAGGTATACGCAATGTGTACATTTATATAAATATATGATTTTGTGTTTTCTGTTTCTTCACAATGCTACAAAGCTGAGCAAAAAGTGCCCTTCAAAGAGCAGATACTCAAACTAGTGCATTGTGATTTGATTCTCGGTCTTGCAAATGAATTTTACCACGTATTTGTTTTATCACACTGTGATCAGGCCAAGACCACACATACACCAATCTTGACCATTTATCCTGTGTTTGGACCTCCAGAGTAGCTTAAATCAATTTAGTATCTAACTGATGCCAAAATTGTAACTGTGCTTACATTAAGAATTGCTTTTTACATGTCAGTTAATTTTTTTTCTTATTGGAAAACAACAGTGTTCATTCTTTATTACCATCCTCAAGATAAGACTTTCATATCAATAAAGACTCCTATTCCCAGGACCTGATGCCTTCACTGATGAATTCTACCAAACATTTAAAGAAGAATTAATGCCAATCCTTCTCAGACTCTTCCAAAAATAAAAGATAAAGGAACAGTTCCAAAACTTATTTTACAAGGCCAGATATGAATACTACAAGAAAAGAAAATTACAGACCAATATCACTGATGAACATGGATGCCAAAATCCTAAACAAAATACTAGCAAATCAAGTTCAATAGCACAATAAAATGATCATATACCATGATCAAGTGGGATTTATCCTTGAGAACTAAGGGTGGTTCAACATATGCAAATGAATAATTATGATGCATCACATTAACAGAATAAAAGATAAAAATCATACGATGATCTCAATAGAAGCAGAAAAAGCATTAGTCAAAATTCAACAAGCTTTCATAATGAAAGCTCTCAACAAATTTGGCATATACAAAATGCACCTCAACATAATAAAGATTATATATGACAAGCCCACAGCTAACATAATACTCAATGGTCAGAAGGTGAAAGCTTTTTCTCTAGAATAAGACAAAGATGCCTACTTTCTCTACTTCTGTTCAACATAGTACAAGAAGTCCTAGCCAGAGCAATTAGGGGAGAAAAAGAAATAAAAGACATTCAATTGGAAACAAGTAAAATTGTCTCTATTTGTAGATGGCATGATCTTATATACAGAAAACCATATAACTTCCACCAAAAACTAATTCAGTAAACTTGCAGGATACAAAGTCAACATTAAAAAAATCAGTAGTGTCTCCATATACTAACAATGCACTATGGAAAAAAGAAATTTTAAAAATGATCGCATTTAAAATAGAATCAAAAAAATAAGATGTAACACTTAGGAATAACATAAGAAGGTGAAAGATCTGTACACTGAAACCTGTAAACCATGAAAGACATAATAAACTATAAACTATGAAAGAAATTAAAGAAAACACAAATAAATGGTAAGAAATCCCATGTTCACGGAAGGGAAGAATTAATATTGTTAAAATGTCCCTGCTACTCAAAGCCATCTACAGATTCAATGTGATTTCTATCAAGATTCCAAAGGCATTTTTCACAGAAATAGAAAAAACAATCCTAAAATCTGTGTAGAAGCACAAAAGACCCACAAAAGCCAAAGCAACCTTGAACAAAAGGAACAAAGCTGAAGGCATGATATTACTGACTTCAGACTCTGCTACAAAGCCACAGTAATAAAAACAGCACGGTACTGGATAAAAGCAGACATATAGACCAATGGAACAGAATAGAGATCAGATCCCAGAAATAAATTCACAGATTTATGGTCAATTGATCTTCCACAAAGGTGCCAAGAGCACACAATGGAGGAAGACAGTCTCTTCAATAAATGATGTTGGGAAAACTGGATATCTACATGCAAAATAATTAAATGGGACCCTTTATCTCACACCACATATAAAAATAAACTCAAAATAGACTAAAGATTTAAACATATGATGTAACACTATAAAACTACTGGAAGAAAAGATTAGGGAACAGCTTCTTGACATTTGTCTTGGCAATAATTTTTTGGAGAAGACCCCAAAAGTACAGGCAACAAAAGCAAAAATAGACAAATAAAAATAGACAAATGCAATTGCATCAAACTAAAAAGTGTATGCACAGGAACTGAAAGGATCAATAAAATTAAAGGACAATCTATGGAATAGGAAAAATATTTACAAACCATATATTCAATAGGAGGCAAATATTCAAAACATATAAGAAATTAATTCAATGCAATACCAAAAATAAAAATAACCCAATTAAAAATGGGTGAAGAACCTAAATAAATACTTCTCAGAAAAAGAAATAAAGACGGCCAACAGGCATATGAAAAGTTGTTCAACATCTCTAATCATGAGGGAAATGCAAATCAAAACTATAATGAGATATAACTTCACACCTCTTAGGATGGCTATTATCAAAAAGACAGAAGTGTTGGTGAGGATGTGGAGAAAAGGAAACCCTTGTACACTGTTGGTGGAGATGTAAATTCATATAGCCATTTTGGAAAACAGTATGAAAGTTCCTCAAAAAGCTAAAAATAGAACTACCATATGATCCAGCAATTTTACTTCTGGGTGTGTAATTCAAAGGAAATAAAATCAATATGTCAAAGAGATATCTGCACCCCCAAGTTCACTGCAGCATTACTCACAATAGCAAGATAAGAAATCAGCCTAAGTTTCCATGGATGGATGAATGGATAGATACAGAAAATATGATATAATGTATTCCATACTTGAAAATTGCTAAGAGAGTAGATCTTAAATGTTCTCACCACAAAAAAGTGATAACTATGTGAAGCGATTAATACACTAATTAGCTTGATTGTGGTGATCATTTCACAATTTACACATATTTCAAAACATGTTGTACACTATAAATATTTGTCAATTATACCTCCATAAAGCTGGAGGGAAGGGGAGGGAATCTCCTACTAAATCTCTATGCTTTCTCTTTTTCAGGCTAAGTTGTTTTATACACAGTCTAATAAAAAATGTCTGTTTTAGAAAGTGAAAACCTCAAAGTAGAAGTCAAAGAGTTTATATTTAAATATTTTCTTTACAGGGAATGCAACATTTGCAGAAGAGATAATTTGCTGCAAAGAGCTACATTTTTATGATTAGATGAAAGACTTTGACCTTTATTTTTTGCTAGAAATGTTGAAAGAGGATAGAAAATTGTCAGAATTTTCATTAACTACATTTGATGCATCCAGAAGAAAGTCAAAAGACTTGTTAATACACATAAACACACACACACATATGTGAAGTTTCAGCTCTTTTACCCAAGCCTATCCAAACGTTCTACATGGCTTATGACCAAAAATTGTTTTTTGAAAAAACATAGACAATACAGCTTTTTGGTATCTTTTCCCCAAGCCAAGTCATACGTAAAAAAGCCCATATGAAAGAAATATAAAATCAAGAGAAATAATGTGAAACTCTACAACTTGTTTTAAGATCAGAATTTTTTCCTCCTATGCAATCTACCTATTCTCATTTTTATCCCTTAACAGTCATTGAAATAGATTGGCTTGATATTCCAAAACTCAAGAAGTTGAGCCCAAATGTTTTTGCCACAATGAAACAAGTGTAGTCTAACCTATTCGACAGGGAGAGCTTAGCTGTAAGGCAAATGCTTCTGCCTTTGATAATGAACCTTGGGTTAATCTGCAACTCTCAGCTGTTGCCTTAGAAAAACGCTGAACTGTTCTGCATTCAAATTTGCTCTCCCAATTTATCTAGCATGGAAAATGGGTGTATAAACTACAGTTCAGGTCCTCTAGTGGAGAAAGTTGCTTAACGCAATCTTTTAAATAATTGTGTGAGAGAACCAGGAATGTAGTGCAAATGTTTAACAACTGGCTCTCTAGATGGTGAAGGTGGGGGGAGTAGAGGAGAAGTTCTGATTTGTAGCATTTGCCCATTTCTGTTGTGTAAATATTCCCACTGTGGCCAATTTCAAGTTTCCAATCTAAAGTCACTGAACATGGATTTAAAGGTGTGGTGGCACTCATTACACAGTATTTCCACTATACACAAGCAATAGATACAAATAACCTTGACAGCATAGATAATGGTAAAACATTGTAAAATAATAAGAAGGTGATACATTTTAAGAATGTTTTACAGGTCCGGCATGGTGGCTCATGCCTGTAATCCCAGCACTTTGGGAGGTTGAGGTGGAAGGACTGCTTGAGCCCAGGAGTTCAAGACCAACCTGGTCAACATAACAAGACCTCATTTCTACAAATTAAAAAAAAAAAAAACAAATTAGCTGGGCATGGTGGCATGCACCTGTGGTCCCAACTACTCACAAGGCTAAGGTAGGAGGATCGCTTGAGCCCAGGAGGTTGAGGCTACAGTGAGCCATGATCGCACCACTGTACTCTAGCCTGGGCAACAGAGCAAGACCCTGCCCCCCAACCCTCCAAAAGAGTGTTTTACCTGTTTTGCAACATAATTTATGCACTTACATGTTTATATAATTGAATTAATAATAATTGTGTTTAAAAACTAACAAGCCTACTAAATGTATTTAATTATCGGCTCTCGGGAGCTTGTATGAGCCAACTTCAGCACACCATGGGATATAACAAATATTAATAAGATATGAGGTCTCTGAATTCTCACATAAGCATTCCTACTACAAAGAGTAGCACTAGACAAGATGCATATTGTCAGCATAGCACAGAGAAAGCATACGCTGCCTCAACCCTAGAGTTCCTGCTATAGCAAGGCTTTGCTGATGGCAAAGTTCTCAATCATATTTGCAATGTGAATAATAGCAATAATAGCCAACTTCTTTTTTGCTTGCTCTCTTTAAAACAGATGGTTCATTCAACTTTATTTTAGGAATTCTATTTTCACCAAAATGCAGCTGGAACCACATACTAATGATACTAGCACATTTGGCTCATATCTCTTCCTTCTAATAGAATTATTCTATTAATGTGAAATTGCATAATATGTTCTCTCACCCCTAGTTTGTATGTCAACATGAACCAGCAACCTTTATTTCTTAGTAGTTTAAGTCTGTCTTTTTACTCTGTCCATCAAGAAACCCAGCTGCTCTCATACTTCCTTCTAGAAAGGCAGAAATATGCTAGGATAGGATGGGATAAGTCATTTTTGCAGGAAATATTGGGAAGGAAAACTAGCTGGTTTTCCACTAGTTAACACTAGCTACTGTAACAAACAAACCTCCCTAATATAGTGACTTATGTTGTAGAAGCTAATTTTTCATTGAGGTAAAATCCAATCGGTGGCGGAGGATGAGTGATGGTGCTCTCCTCATGCAGGGTCTAGGGTCTGACAGAGGCTCAGCCATCCTTAATGCACGGCTCCCAGGGTCACCTTGTGTTTTGTGTTTTTTAAATAGCCTGTACACTTCCCTTGTGCATCACTTTTGTGTACATGTCCTTGGCTGCAACTCAATTTCACAGCCTCCCCTTGATTGCAAGGAAAACTAAGAAGTGCAATGTATGCACACCCACAAAAAACAAAAGCTAAACCAATTTGGTAAACAACTACTCAATTTCTGCCACTGAGGCACAGTTCCCAGGTCAATATAAGATCTATGCAATCCTATTAAAGATAGGGTAATTATCATATATGTTTATTAGCATTTTATGGTGTTAGTATATAATAGTCATAATGTTATTTTTACTTTTAAGTTTTTAAATGATGCTTTTAGCCTACCAGATGCTAAAAGCAGCCATATAATGCTTTTAGATGTTTTAATGATGCTAATGAAACAAGCACAAAATCATATACAATTTATAAGTATCATCTGTTCACTCAAAATATAATTATTCATTCGTTCAGCAAATATTTATTGAGCACCTGTATGGGATGGGAATGCCAGGCATTTGCTATATAATAACAACTGAGGCTCTTGTTCGGATGGTGCTTATATTTTTATTGGAGGCCAGGGAAGGGATAGGGAGATAAAGAGGTAATAAACAAAGACACAAGTTAAACAATATAATAATTTCAGAGTGATAAGTACATGAAGAAAGATTTCAAAGTTAAAAAAAAATAGGACATTGGAATCACAGGACAGGATGGGCTTCTAAAAGTCAAAGGGTCATGGAAGACATGAGTCATGAATACAAGGATTTTTGTCTTTTCACTCACAGCTCTGTCTCTACCACTTAGAAAGGCTCCTGGCATATATTAGGGATTAATAAATAACTGTTGAATGAGAAGAGCAAAAGCTAAGGTCCTAAATAGGAAGTCATCTTGGAGTGTTGAAGAAAGAGACAGATGGTCAGGGTGGCGACAGTGCAACAAGTTAGGTATAACGAGAGGTGTCAGGCTCTGAGAGGAAGTCAGGGGCCCTATCTCATTGGATGTTGTAGGTCATGGTAAGAAGTTTAGGGCATGTAATAGGTCTGAACTTTTCTTTACATTTGATTGTAAGCATTAGATTAGATGGTTATAAAAAGAAGGATGCTTTGATCATATCCCCGTTTTAAAAGGTCTCTTTAGCTGTGACCTAGAGAGTGTACTACAGGAGTGGAGAACAAAAGTGGAAGCAAAGGAGGAGATGACGGTGACTAGAAAAAAGGTAAGGATGCTGAAAGGGAGAGAAGTCATTGTTTAGGGACTTATTTTGGTGGTAGAGCTCATACGGCTTGACGGCATGAGGGAGAGAAAGGAATTAAAGATGATTCCTAGCTGGGTGGATGGTAGTACCATCATGTAGGCAACACCCAGTGTGATAAGAAAAGATGAGAAATATCTGGTTTGTTTGCACAGCATCTAAGAAAGGAAATGAACATCAAAATACCATAGCCAAACATCCATATTTATTAATAATTCCCTGGCTTTTTCTCCTCCCCCACAATTTACCATAGAAATTATTTAAGCCTTTGTCCTGAGTCCCATTAACACTGCTTTCTTGGTTTTTGTCTGTTTGTTCATTGTCAGTGTTCCCAGGAGTCTAGTACTCCCTTGAAATGATTCCAAATGTGTTTCTCACCTTATTTCTATCCTGAGCTTCACCCCAAATTCTCAACTGCTTGCTGGCCACTCCCCACTGGCTGTCTGACACAGTTCATAGCAAAGCCTGCATCTTCTCTTTCAACCCTGCTCCTCCTCCTGAATTAGCTATCTCAGTCATTCAGAGAAGAAGGCTCAGAATAATCTCTCTCTTCATTCTTCATCAACCACATCCAAAGAGTTATAAAATACGGTATTTTAGCTTCGCCAACATCTCCCCATGGGTTTTTTCATGCCCATGGATGCAGACCTGCTAAAGCCCTTGTCCCACCACTCCTGGGTGCAGCAGGGCCCCCTAAGGGGCCTGGTGCTCGCAGTCTTGAACCTCTCCACTTCAGGCTCCATGCTGCTGCATCTCATAGCTGTGGACCTGAGTTCTGATCACGGCTCTGCTTAAAAGCATTCATCAGCTCCTGGCCCCCTTCGGAATAAGCCCACATGCCACAGCAGGAGACTTCAGATCTTCTGGAATCCAGGCTCTGCCTGCCTTTTTGCCACACCTCCCCTTGCCAGTACGTTCATCCATGGACCCACGTAAGGCTCTGTGCTGGTGCCCAAAGAAACCACCACAAACTCATCCGCCAAGGTGCCAGAGTGCTGTTATTTCCTCCAGGTGGAATGCCCTTCTGCTGTGTGGTCCCTGGCAGAGTTCTATTCATTCTACAATGCCCAGCATCACTGTCATGTCCCATCCTCCATGAAGCACTCCCAAATACTCTAATTACTATAGAACTAACCATCCCTTCCTCCACAATCCCACTTCTCTATTTTCTAACACTTGCCTGTATTGAAGCTCTTCATTTTACAGTTAACAAATATAGCCCTATAAACCCACACTCCCTGAGACACTGTTCTACACGTATTAGGTATTGAAAATGTTGTTAAAAACAATAAGCATCCTATAATGTGGGGAACTGTAAACTAAACTGATGAATGGGATTAAGACACATATGGCAAATAAATGTATTAAATAAGTAATTAATAAAGTAATTACCATGGTGAATGATTCCATTTTCTAATAATGCTTGTCCCAAGTGCACGCCTTCCTCAGGCCTGTGAATCTCTCCAATTTCCAACAGCCATGACACAAATTCGCTGCAACAGAAAGCCGGTGAAAAAGCTAAATGGTTAATTTTTTCCCCAGCAAGTCTTTCTATACCATCCAGTCATGAAGCAATGATGAAAGGAATCTCAAAATATAAAGGAATATTTGCAACATATTTCAACAGATTATTTTTTCACATATGTAAGGCCTACAGCCATTTAAGTTGAACTCTATTCTAGAAAACCCATGTCTGTACATTCAGACATTACTAAACTATACTTAGTTTGAAACTATTCAACTTGTTGAGGCCTCTAATAAACACAAAGTGAAAATTTTAGAGTAGCTTTAATTAAAAGGTTACCATTAACATAAAGGCAAATGTGGGACTAAAGGATTGCAACAGATCCTATAGATAGCTAAAGTCAGAACTGAATAGAGTAGTAATAACTTAATATAAAAAGCTAAACGGTCTTTATTGTGGTTCCCAGGCACAGAGAACCAGTGAGTTTAAAGATCCAGGAAGGAAGAACAAAAGAAAACCACATGTACCATGGGGTAGGTAGGATTCTACAGAAATCTTCTCACTGCCCTCCCACCACACCAAGATTCCCTCCCCTTGGTTTTTCAATTAAATTTTAATCTAGGTATTGCTCTGAAGGGATTTTTGCATATGTAATTAAAACTC
Source organism: Pongo abelii (assembly GCF_028885655.2). NCBI lineage: Eukaryota > Metazoa > Chordata > Mammalia > Primates > Hominidae > Pongo > Pongo abelii. The sequence goes on along the minus strand of NC_071992.2, from coordinate 83,190,043 downwards.
CAAGTCAGTAGACTTTAAAATATGTAAATTATCCCAGTGGGCCTGATTCAGGGAGTGGAACCCTTTGAAGCAGAGTTTTCTCAGGCTAGTGGCATGAGAGGAAGTCAGAGAAATTAAAAGCATTAGAAGGATTCAATGTGCCACTGCCAGCTCTGAAGATGGAGAGGACCTGGTACCAAGACATGCAGCCTGCAGAAGCTGACAGCAACCCTTGGCTGACAGCAAGGAAACAAGGACTTCATTCTTGCAGCCTCAATGAGGAGCTGATTCCTGACAACCACCTGAATAAGCTTGGAAGTGAACTTTTCCCCAGAGCCTCAAGATAAGAGCCCCATCTGGCCAGCACCTTGATTTTGGGGTCGTGAAACCCTAAGCAGAGAACCCACTTGAGCTCTCCTGGACTTCTGGCTGGTGTTGTTTTAAGCTGCTAAGTATATGTTCATTTGTTATACAGCAATAGGGAACTAATGTACACGAAAAGACATAGAAAAGTTTTACTACATTGTTTTGAAAATGTTAAATTACTTGGTAAATTCATTATTGTATCTCATCTGTCATCCACAAGGAATACTCCAGCACAGAACCATCCATCAGAACTGTCTACCACACACTGCTGCGGCTGTGAATGCCACAGTGGATTATAGGTTACATCTGTCACCATTGCAGGGCAGCCCCAGGCATCATAGATAATAAGGATGATGTTTTGTATCACTTAGGAGAGCCTCAGCTATGTAAAAAAAAAAAAAAAAAAGTCACGTGGTATCATTAAGCGAACACTAAATACAAGACATTTTACAAATAAAAAATATTATGTTGCTCATGTTTTAAAAGTCTAACATTTGAACTTTTATATAAACTATTGAATTTGTTGTAGACTGGTTTTCTTTTTTTGGCTAGAAAAACAAAGCTATGGACTGCATCAGGAAATTATTTCTTCATTAATTTCAAAAACAAAAGCAAGAAAAATGGCTAATGTTAAATAATTGAGGGACACACAATTCTAAAAATGGGTTGTCTAGACTACAAAAATACTTTAAGGTAGAAAAAGTTGTTAAATTTTTTTTTATTCTTTTATTAAATAAGAACCATTCAAAACCATTCGTTTTCTATTGCTGCATAACAAATTCAAAAGAAAAATATAAGAAAAGGTGAAACAAAGTGTAGCAGTTAATATCATTCACTTTGCCATAAGACAATGGGGACTGAAATCCTGTTTCTGTTTCCACTACTTGCATGACCGTGAGCTCATGAATTTAGCTCTTTAAACCCCAGCTTCTTCATCATTAACACAGAGATAATATTAGGAATGTCGGGCCGGGCAAGTGGCTCATGCCTATAATCCCAGCATTTTGGGAGGCGGAGGCAGGTGGATCATTTGAGGTCAGGAGTTGGGGACTAGCCTGGCCAATATGGTGAAACCCTGTCTCTACTAAAAATAAAAAAAAATTAGCCAGGTGTGGTGGCATGCACCTGTAATCCCAGCTACTCGGGAGGTTGAGGCAGGAGAATCACTTGATCCCGGGAGGCAGAGTTTGCAGTGAGCTAAGATTGTGCCACTGCACTCCAGCCTGGAAGACAGAGTGAGAGTCCATCTCAAAAAAAAAAAAAAAAAAAAGAATGTCAATGTCATAGTGCAGCCAAAGGATTAAATGAGATGACAGATGTCAGGAACTCAGCACAGGGCCTGGCACATAGTGAGCTTTACTAACTCAGTGGTTGACAAGTGAGTTGAGATGGTTGTTATATAACTAAGGCATAATTCTCTAGTCTGATGGCACTAGATTCCTGAAAATGTCAGATTACAATGAGGGAAAGAGCCAATTTAAATATTGCTATAAATTGGAAATATTTTTAAGAGTGAGAGGTCAAGAATAAAGGAACCCAATGAGTGGCTTTATCATTGGGCCTACTCAGGGAATGGGGAAATTCCATCAACACTCTGCTAAAGGACAAGGATCCACTCAGAAATGATCCCAAACTTGCGCTGTAAGCAGCAGTAGTGTGCTGTTATGGAAAAGGCCACAGTAACCTAACATTTACTGAGTCTCTCCTACCTATCAGGTGCTCTGGGAGAAGCTTCATATAGCATCACAAGGAACTTGCACTATTCCCATATGACATAGTGTAAGTGAAGGGTTAGGAAAACCTATTCTTCTTCAATAAGAACAAATTTGACCCTGGGCTAACTTTCTATAATAGCTATGCTCCCCTAGACACCTGAAGAAGGTAGGGTGTCAACTACTAAACTAGGCAGCATTGCAATGGTAAAAATGACCCCTGGTGGCTAATTTGCATACCTATTAAAACCTACTGGGAAGCCATAACTTGAAGTCACTCTCTTGCCAATGGGCATATCCCATTGAGGACCCTGAAAGTTATGCCCATGGGGTGAGTACAAGAGATACTGTCGTTTTGCTGCACAGGGCTTCTTTGCCAAGATAAACTCACATCTTCTCTTTCCCTTGCACAAGAGCTACTACCACCTAAGAGGTACCTACAAGCAACAGTATAGCTCACTGGCAGATGGGTAGCTTGGTGGGAGGATCACTCTTAGTGAAGAAGAAAGCCAGATGCTGCTCTGCAGACAGAGGGTTTCCTGGCCTATAGATTTCTGAGTTGGGGGTTGGGGAGCACATTAGCCCTTGTTCATACTGCTGTAAAGAACTTCCCTGAGACTGGGTGTATTAGTCCATTCTCACACTACTATAAATAAGTACCCAAGACTGAGTAATTTATAAAGAAAAGAAGTTTAATTAATTCACAGTTCTGCATGGCTAGGAAAGCTCCAGGAGACTTACAATCATGGCAGAAGGGGATGCAGGCACACCTTACATGGCAGCAGGTGAGAGAAGGCGAGTGAAGGAGGCAGAGCCCCTTATAAAACCATCAGATGTCATGAGAACTCACTCACCATCATGAGAACAGCATGGTGGAAGCCACCCCATGATCCCATTACTTCCCACTAGTTGCCTCCCCTGACACGTGGGGATTACAATTTGGATTATAACTCAAGATGAGATTTGGGTGGGGACACAGCCAAACCATATGAGGGAGGAAGAGGTAGCCTATGATTATGTTGTGTGTTCCCATCGCTGGTTAAAAAGGCATCCCAGTGAGCACTGTAGGTAAACTCTACCATCATCTCCATGTTTTCAGAGCAAATGGAAACTTAACTATCCCAAATCACACAACAAATTGGTGGTACTACTAAGAAGTGAATAGATAAGTTTGACTGCAGTCTAGACTGTAAACTATGACTCCAGTCTACTTTATAAACTTGGGCATTGGTATTCACCAACCATATGAAATTGTTAAGCTCCCTGATCCACAGTTTCTGTATCTTTAAAAAAGTATAATGGTATTTAACTCCTACCTAAGTACGTATTCCAGCATTAGAAATAATGTATAGGAAGAAGCCAGCAGAGTCTGGCCTAAAAAGAGCTACCTGAAGGCAGCTAACCTTCCTTCTGGCCCTGCACTAATTAAACCAGCCAGGGAATCCCACTTAATGTTGTCCAAAGGAACCAAACAACACTCAGTCACTCTGTTCTACTCCAAAAACCAAAGTGACCTCTCCGCCTATTGCTCGCTGCCTGTCTCTTCACATGACCCACATTTTCAGACTCTTCACCTACACCCTTCATCCTGAGCCCAGCTGCCTAAATTCTAAATTAACTGGTAGTTCAGACTGTTTCTTATCTTCCCTGTCTTTCTGATTCTGACTTTCCGGCCCATGTGTATACATGTCTGTGCCCAACCAGTCATCCTGTACCCTGCAGGCAAACCTACCTGCCTGCCACTCCCTCCCGGGCCCCAACCTCCCTTTCCCCCGGGATCATGACATATCAGAAATCTCAGAAGTCAGGAATGAATGGACGGATGCCTTAAGTTTCCTGGTCATGATCCTGGCTCTCTGTCCATTCCTTCATCCTGCTACAGCCCAGGAAATGGCAACTGTAAAGAAGTTTTCAAAAGTGCCTAAGGGAACATTTTTAAAGGAAAACTAATTGAAGGAAAGTTAACGGGTGAGATAATGAGAATGTAAAAGAAAGTCATGCACCCAAACTCCCAACCCTACCTTCCAAGAAAGCATTTAGGGAACGTAGTCAGTTTTCTTTTTCTGTCTTTGATCAGATTTCCTTGTCTGCACATCATTTTATAAAGTTTCTCACCCTGTTCAGAGATCATGACCCAGGTATCTTGCTCCATTCCTAATTTTAAACCTATCAAAAATGGGAGAAAGGAGAGGTAACTGAAAATTCTCTTCATTCATTCATTCAGTTATAGCTTCATTAAGCAAGCATTTGTTGCAGGTCTACCATGTGCTGGGGGTTGTGGATACAGAGCTCTGTATAATAGTGCCCTGGTGTTCAAGAAGCTCAGGGGCTAGGGAGACCTGCAAGGCAAGATCCCCAGGGTATATGTCACCTTTGTGCAAATTGTGCCCCCAAAGGCATAAAGCTTTAGCCAGGGGAGTACGAAGAGCAGCTGAGTCTCAGCTTCCATTGAGCCCTGAACCAGGCACCCTTGCTCAGGGTTAGATCAGCAGAACTGGACAGAGTAGCCCTAGAGACAGTTCTGGTAGAAAAAAATAATGCGATATAATAGAGGCATACTCAGCCTACCTCACCTCTCCCTGAGAAATGTTAAGAAAGGTTTCACACAAGGGACCTGTCTTGAATGCACAGGTGTGAATGGGGATTTCTAGAGAAAGCAGAGCTAACTCATTTGAAGCAACTTGGAGGCCCGGAGCCATGGGTTTTAAGAGAAAAGATAGGAGATGAGCTGGTAGGATAGCCAAGATCCTTGCTCAACCTGCAGTTTCAATTTATTTCATTCCTTAGGTATTGGGCATGCAGCTAAGTGTTTTACCTAGTGGGAGGAGAAAGGGTAGTGCAGGAAAGAAAATTGTGTTGCTTTGGAAACAAAGCTCAGAGGACAGTGTGGGGGAACAAACTGAAGAGGGAAAGATTTTAAAAGAGTGACACTGTTAGGAGAAACCTCAAAAGTTCGAGCAAGTTCAACTCACTGCAAATAAGGGTAGGGCCATAGGGCAAAGAGGATGAAGTTGAGAAATAGGAGGCACCATTGATAAGATATTGGTTAAATGTGGACATGGAAGAAAGAGAAGAACTCAGTGCCTTCTGGGCTTCTGATGAGAGTGACTGAATAGAAGCAGGGAGGCGTATTGGGCAAAGGCATCCAAGTAACTAGGAGTCCGGTGGGCACTGAGTATGCCTAGTGTGGACATTCAGGTGGGAGTCCAGGACTCAGGTGAAAACATGAGCATGCTCAGGGGAGAGGGCAAGGCTGGACATAAAGTTGAACAAATCGGCAGTGTAGGAGTGGGAGTTAATCTGATGGAATAGATAACCCAGGCAAGGAATCTAGTTAGAGAAAAACAGTGCCAAGCTAAAATCCTACGAACACTGGCACTTAATCAGGACTGATGATGAACTGTTGCAGAAGAAGGAGAAATATTGTATTATTTTTAGTCGTCTAGCTGCAAAATTTCCTACCAGACCTTTATTTTTTACAATGCTGGAGCCATTATCATTTGTCTTTATTCATAAATAATCCCTTAAGAATGGAGTCTAATAAAGATAAATATAAAGATAAAGATCATAAGCAGTTTTAGAGAATGTGCTTTTTCTTTGTTTGGGAGTTTTTATTTTGTTTTTTTTTTTTTTTTGTCTTGGGTGCTTAAAAAAAAAGGTTCAACTTGATTGAAAGCTTGATTCACCTCTTAACTATTTGTTTGCTATTTGAATTGACTGCTACATTCAACAAAACTTAGTCATATATTCATAAACTTTGTTTTAAAATTTTCTATCTGTTTCTTCATCCAAGATCAACCAAAGGAGTATTTGAAAATGCTTTGGAAATTCTACAAGTATGTACCATGAATATTTCAATCAAGGTAGCAACGTTGCATATTCTTCAGGGGAAAACATCTGAAGATGGAAGAAAGAGTTCTTTGTGTTCTGAAATTTCATTACCAATGAGGTGTTTTATTCTTGGGTCTCCAGAAGTAATCAACAATGTCACGCTTCTTAATTAAGAAATCAATTGTTAATTAGAAATACAAGCATTTCTATTTCTGAGCTGAATTATAGAAATACGCCTTTTTGCAGATAAACTTCACACAAGTGAATATAGCCAGGCCAAATTCCTTTTGCAAATTTTTCTAAAAGCATAAAACAAATTCGAACTAGGCCTCCTCATATGAACAAGCAACTAACTGGGTTACATTATACTATATTCAAAGACCTAACAATTTTTAAAAGTTTGTATAAATCCAAAGTGCTTTAATCTATAATTAGGAAGCTAACATATTGGGTCTAAGAAATTTTAGTGTTCTGCTAAGTATACAGAGAACAATTGGAGGCTTTACAACACTGCAGCATGTTATTGAAGCTTGTCACTTAAAGAAAAATTTGGTAATGCTGCTTTAGAAATAGCAAGAACAAAATGCAAAGAAAATTGAACAAATTTTCTATTTAAAAAAATTATTTAAAAGACACTACCAGCCATAACATAATTATTTTGCTAACTATATAAGTATTACATAACAATTTTGTAAGTATCTAATAAGTCTTTTAGTATGAGGCTCACGTCACATAGTATTAGGTTGGTGGAGAAGTAATTGCTTTCAATGTCAAAACCGCAATAACTTTTGCACCAACCTAATAAATCAAGCGACTATAATATACCTTTCCATTTTCTCATGTTTTCCCATTATCTGCTCCTATGCTAAGTCAGAATTTTCACAAAGTGTAACAGTGCCCCATTCATACACCCACCTTTCCGCCGTTCTCTTTCTTTCAAAATAGCTTCAAACCATTCATGCTTCTCTTCAGGTGTTTTTGCCATACAAACAAACCATTTATTTTTTGCTGTGTTATGTATCTTCCATCCATTAACAACAATGTGTCCACTGCTATGGAAATCAGCTGTAAATTAATGGGTAAAGGCAAATGAACAAAATGTAATACACAATATTATTATATCAACACTATCATTCAATACACAAAAGTTCCAAAACCACTGAATTGTTCAACATATCCTTGCTTTACATATGTATATTGAAAAACATAAACATTTAAAACTTTAAGAATGCTTTTATATTGGATGCAGTCACTGCTCAATAATGGACATTTCTAGCTCAGAGTGTTAATACATTACATGAATACATTACATGAAACTAAACACTACAAACTAATTAACACTTATATGCTCTATGCTCAAAAATTGTCAAAGTTTCTAAAGCAATAAAAGAATAACATGCAAGGTATTTTCTTCTCAAACATTCAAGATGTCTTATTTATTTTATCTTTCTAATATTTCTTTGAAATAGCATTCTAGGTTTCAGAGACAGTCTATGTCCCATGGAACAATTTTCTATTATTTAATGAACTGCACACTAAGGATCGACCAATGAAACACACTAAGAGTGTAATTACCAAAAACTGCAATAAATGGAAACATACAAACGCCAAAGCATTATCATCGTACGTGGTCAAGACATACACTCTTTAAAGCCACTTCATTCAATTTAAGTCACATAAATAGAAACTTATAAAAAAATTTTGAAGATAAATTGACATTTAATTGTCTTTTTTGATACCTCACTATAATTTTAGGTAAACTGTCATGCTGGGTTTGAAAATGTCAACAGCAAACCCTATACAGTAGCTCTCTGCCTAACAGCAGGTAGAGAATAGTGACATAACTTGCAAACGGCCTTTACTGGCATGACAGTCCCTGCAAAGCAAAGATCCCGAGATGGAAAAACCTATGACAGACGCCTGAGTCAGCACCTGCACCAATTACAGTGACCCTTTTCATGTGTCTCTCCTGAAAGTCATTCAGCAGCAAAGGCCAGTGTTGAGGAGGTAAGCCATAAGAAAGTTAAAGGTGGTTTTGAAAATGACTTTATGGCACTTTGCTTGTTTTGTTCTTTTTTTTCTCTGATCTATTTTATTAAGTTTTTGAGTAGAAACAGATGTGCTTGGCACTCATTCTCCCAAAATCTGGTTCCCATAGTCTTTTTCATTAGCTCCAAAATCACTACACTTTATATGAGGTCAGACTAATAATACCACAAATCCATTATCAAATGGATTATCCATTATCAACTGTTCAGTTGTGGAGTCTTTAAAGCTTCCAGATTACTTTTGAGTCAAAATAGAATGACATTAGACATTAGTCTGTATTTTATATAGGTGCCATAATCCATGAATAATCAAAAATGACTTCTGATACTATAGAGATTTAAACTGGCCGGTACTTCCCTCCCTAAAAATTACAAGCAATTTTTAAAAAGATTTTTTGTACTTTTATTACCTTTATGTGTTTAATTCATGTTCCCATCCTACACAAAGTAAAAGAACTTCATAATTCATGTCAGATAAGTATTCATGGGCATTAGTAGGAAAATAAGAATATTACTTCATACTTACATTGCAATCCCTCCTTAAAATCTATAAAAATAACCAACTGAGAAATTATGATAAACTGGTGGGAAAAAATTCAGAAATTCTCAAATTCTACACATTTAGAACTCTTCCCCCAACCCTAATCACTTGTGACCTAACAAGACCAGAATCACATACAAGCCCAAGCTTTTTTTCAGGCTGTCTTCTCTCTGTTCAAGTCAGGCCATGATTAGCTAAGTGAACCTTGCACCTGCAGCTTAAGAGATCCCACGTGGCCACTCATGTTATTATACCTTTAACCATTACTCTGGATAAAGAAAACCACAGTAGCCAAATGCAGCCTACAGTCATAAACACTGGACTTACTCTAAAATGAACACAGTGTAGCCCTCCCACAGAGCACAGGGAACACAAGTTCATGTGCCAAAATCATCCAGGTCATGCTCCTGCCACCGCACAGGTGTACCCCGGAGCCAGTCATCTCTATAACAGGGGGTTTTCCTTCCTTTCTTTCCTGGATTGAGTCTGGTCACTGGCCTCTTCACACCTGCTGGCCCTCCCTCAAATATTTTTCATCAGGCCACTTCTTAGCTCAAAAGCCACCCATTGGGTGTCTCACCACTGAATCAAGTCAAAACTACATGTAGACTTTGCTTTAAAGATTCTTCCCAAAATAACTCAACTCTAACTCGTTCTATTTTCCATTATGTTCTAATGTCCCACCATGTTTTTCTTGTCTGCTGCTTTCCTGGCTGTCCTGTGAATACTTATATATTCCCCAGGCTGAGTTTCTCATCAAGCTACCCCACTCTCCTCTCTGCCTCACAGATTCTTACTCCTCTTGAAAGTGGACCCATCTCCTCCATGAAGCCTGGCCTAACCAATTGAGCCTGTGCATACAAATTTCTTTTGGAAAGCACATAATTCAACTCAGAATCAGATAAGTGAGCATGTGATTGATCACACGTGGCTATTGTTTCAATGTACAGAAACCAAGATCATCAGCTGACTGTAAAATCTACTAATACGGTTTGGGTCTGTGTTCCTGTGCAAATCTCATGTCAAATTGTAATCCCCAAAGTTGGAGGTGGAGCCTGGTGGGAGGAGATTGGATAACGGGGAAGAATTTCCCCTTTGGTGCTGTTCTCATGACAGTGAGTGACTTATCATGAGATCTGGTTGTTTAAAAGTGTATAGAACCTCCCCCACCCCTCTCTCATGCTCTGGCCAGGAAGACATGCCAGCTTCCCCTTCACCTTCCACCATGATTTTAAGTATCCTGGGGCCTCCCCAGCCACATGAACTAAACAGCCCACAGAACCGTCATCCAATTAAACCTCTTTTCTTTATAAATTACCAAGTCTCAGGTAGTGATAGCAGTGCAAGAATGGACTAATACCTCCACTGTCTCAAATAACAGCTTAATTGCTGCACTAATATTTTAAAAGAACAGCTTGTGTCAAATAATTTTAAATGAAGAAATGATGTTCCTTTTTAAAGTTTATATGCTAGTTAATTTCTATCACACCAATTTTAAAAATCATAAGTAATTGTAAACATATACATATACACATACATAAACACACATATACAATTGAATATACATACAACAGGCCTCAAAATGTAGTATACATACTTCATAATAGCATCAAAATTACCAAATATTATACAAAATAAGCAATTGCTTCTCATTTTTTTCAAAAGATAGTGACATATAATAGCTTCACAATTTTAATCATAGCACATTGTTCAATATCTTCATACATCAAAATAAAAATTAAACTTATCCCTAAAGAACACCCTCACTAAAGTCATTAAAAAGTCCAACATTGCTTTGTGCTTAGTCAGAATTTTGTTTAAAAAATTTAAATGGAAAAATAATTTATTAAATGGCAAATGCAGGAATTTCCAAGTATCAATGGATCTAAAATGTTAATTTTATAGGAAGAATAGATTTTAAATTGCCATTCTTTAAATGTGGAATATCCAAATTCAACAGTCTTTAGTCACTGATTTCTTCCAAAAACAGAAAAATCTAAGGGACAGACCTGAACAAGTCACTAATTACTTGAAGCTATACAGTTTGCAAACTCCTTGCTCTTATTTCAGTACAGTTTCATATAATGAAATGGGATTTTTCCAAAACCGATACACTGTAAATCTCAGTGGATGTGCCAGTATTCTTTCAATAAATTTGCATTTCAATAAGATGGAAAATATCCAAGTATTATAAACAGGCTAAGAAACAGAAGAAATTGCCAGACTATATTATTGAAAACATCAAGAAACTGATGTCTAAATAATGTATTCAATCCTTGTCCTAGAGATCAACACTGTAGATGCATAAATTTCTAAGGGAAACTTTAAAACTTATAATTTGTTCATAAATATTTAACATTGAGAAAAATTTTTTGAATAAACCTTTGATTTTTATCAAATGATAGAAGAAAAATTTCCAGCATCCCAAATAGCATATGATATTATTTTTTGCAAAAAAAAGAAAAAGATTCTAATTGACTTTTCCTTTTAAAAATCTAAAAAGTAGTTCATCCCTTGACCTTTCTGAACTCCCAAATATACTCCCTTAAATTAATAACATTGAAAATGTATTAGAAAAAAAAACTATTACACTCTTATATTCTTTTCAACATTGTTAAGCCATTGTTACTTTTTAATTAAGAACATATTCAATCCAGCTTATGCAACAATACTACAGTTGTGAAAGCAACTGGTTTATCTAGTCAGTCGACTGGTATGCAACAATAAATGCTATTTTTGGTGATAAGGCATGAAGATAAAGATGACGATCATTGAGATAATACAGGTACTTGATTTAAGTGAAAAAGGATACAAAATTATAAAGTTCACATTTTCAAGCATTTTTAAATCTATGCATTAAAAGGAAAATTGCAGGAAATATTTTGTATATAGTCTTATGTGTTTGTCTTTGCATGACATTATTATCTACTGTTTTTTGCCTTTCTATTTTTCTGCAATGTCCAAAGCTTCTTTAATAAGCACAATTTAATTTTATAAAAATAATGTATTCAACATATTAGAACAGTTTCAAATATTTATATCTAAAGGGAGAGCTAATTTTTTTTAATTGACTTACTTTTAAAGAACACCTTAAGAATAAAAATTTTTCATCTTATCCAATTCGAATTTGACGAATATATTGAAATCTATGGTATGCCCAACACTGAACTACAGACCACATTTTCTAAAGGTCAACATTCTTGCCCTCTGTCCAACCACAGAAATAAACTAGTGCATAAGAGAGAATACTAATGATCTGGTACTACTTTCTGAATGGCTTTCCAGGCATGCACTATAAAAATTACCATGAAAATTAATTCTAGGAAGTTCAATAGCTTTCCTACTATTGCCTTTAAGCTGAATTTTCTTTATAGCATCATGATCAAACTAGTAGTCCCAGAAAGAATCTTCAAAGAATAACTTAGATTCACTGAGAGTTGAAATCTGAAGAATGGTTGAATGGAAATTTGGCCACAAATGCAAAGGTCAACATCTGCCTTGAATATAGGAATTAATTAATAACATGGACAGACTTAAATAAATATATATACAAATTTTTGCACTTTTGCACATCATACCATCATTTAAATTTCTTTCTATACTAAAATATAACTATGATATAAACCAAGTCATTAAGTCTTATGAAAAAAATTACAATAATATTATTTATCAAAATATTTGAGATGTTTACATGTTGGCTGAAAACTTTAGTCTCATCCCAAGTGCAATTATGTTTTCTGCAAGTTTTGAGCTATATCAATGCAATTAGTCACCTTACAGAGCTTCTTCCTTAGAAAAGTATTTTATTATACATAGAGTATAGAAAAATACTCAGTATTTGTATAATTCAAATGGAAGAAAACTTTTCCATTCCATTTTCCATCACAAGTTCTAAGTGCCAGGCCCAGTGTTGCATGCCTGTAGTCCCAGCTACTGAGGCTGAGTTGAGAGAATCATGGGTTCAAGTCCAGCTTGGGCAAGATAATGAGACTCCTCACCACCACCCCATCTCAATTTGAAAAAAGGAAAAAGTTCTAAGCATGCTTAAAAATATATATATATATATATATAAATTCATCCATTTTATTATTTATAACTAAATATGGTATAAGTGCTTGTTTTTTCTTTTGGCAATGACAGACGAGCCAGATAGTATCTGTTTATCCGTCATTTAACTTATCCAGGGGCCAAGTATGGGGAGTACTTAGCATAGGGCATTAATCAGCTCTGCTGAGATCCATCTGCATCAGGGCTTCATGTGTAAAGTAGAAAATATAGCAGACTTAAAACCTGGGCTCATCAAAAAGAAATAAAGATGCTATGCTGGAAATGACCAAGGAAACAACAAAGGGAGAAAGTTCATGCAGCACCCAGATCATTTCTGGGTGCAACCAACCCAACCTCCATACACTGATGCCTTGTTCCTTCACTGCTCTCCACTTGGTCCTTCTCTATGTCACAAAGCATGCACATGGAAGCCCAGCAAACTTAACTCTAGCTCCAGCTCTGTCCTAGTCAGCTTGGTAAACATGGACAAGTTAGTTCTTAAACCTGGCCTCATTTCGATCATCTGAAATGCTATTGGGCTACATTAATTGATCACCAAGATCCTATCCATCTTCAAAATTTCTATTATTCAATTTCCAAGTCTGAGACCCCCCAGAAACCTAGTGGATATAGCCATGAAAAAACTAAATTGTCCTTGCAGGAAACTAGGGTATGGTATCCAGTTGCAGGCTGAAAATTCTTTAAGTGACTTTGTAGCGACCAGGTACACCCAAATTCCTGCTACATGCTGCTTATATATATTCAAGAGAAAGTAAAGAGGGGGAAAGCCCCAGTTGAATAATACAAAGTCTAATAAATGTCTTCATCTTACTTTAAAGAAAATCAAGCCTGCGAATTTGTGTCAAGAGGTTCCATCGGACAACTAATTTTTGACAACTAAATATCCTGCAATTTCGTGTCTTTCTTCTAATTCATACACAAGGTCTTAGGCCCTGCCTTCTACAATGCTTTTGCCCTCAGGAACTGGGGACCTGTAGGCTGGAATCTTACTAGCATCAACAAAACTTCTAGGTGGAATTGAATCCAAGAACCATCTGTGTAATTCAAGTCACCCTTCATAGGATCTCATTCCCTTACAATCTGGCGCAGATACACTGGAAGACAGCATTTTATGGCCATGCCTCCAAAGGTCCTGGGCTCTTACATCTCTTTATCTAGTTCTCCAGCTGCCCAAAAGCACAGTAATCATAGTAATCACTATCAAAACTCAGTCAGACCACCAATGCAGATCGCACTAATAGTGGCACTCACATCACGGGGGGTGAAGGGAGAAAGTGGGACATAAGGGGTGGATATTCAATCTCTCAGGAAATAAGGCCAGGGACTCTATGCCCATGGGAAAGCCTAAAAGTGGAAGAAAATAAAGGAAGCGCCTAAGCAACAGTGGGGAGATGGTCCCATTATGGGTAATCAGGTCCAATAAAGAACAGAGTAGAAGTTTTTAGTGTTCTTCTTTTACTATCTGACTTCCTCCCAACTCAGGTTCAAAGTTGGGCATTTGGGTAGTCTCTTGAACATGCAGGTTACAGAGGCAAGACAGCTCTTAGCATGTTAGATAACATTTCTAAATGTCACTATATAGTCTTCTTAGAAAGCACAGAATAAATTACTGCTACCTTGTAAAAAATAATGTGTACATCCTGCTATGGAAAGATAGCCGACTAGGTCCCACATGTTAGCATGGGAGTATCTGCAACTGCATTACAGTCTGTAGCATAGAAAGGGATTTGAAATGAGATATCTACCTGTACCAACTGTCTGGCAACACCACACCACCCCACAGTTGGCCACGGAGGAACCTCTCTACTGGATGAACACAATAGCATGGCTCCGAAGCTGAGTGCTCAGTCTCAGGCACCACCTGAGTTTTGCTCATTGCATTCCTTTTTCCCTTACCTACAGCAATCACAGTTCATTATTTTAAGTACCTGACAATTTATTCAGATGCTAACAATGGTATTGAGAAATTGCCTACAGGTGAGCATTTGAAATTCTGTGCTTCTGACAGATTATAAATACTCTTCTCCCCTCTGGGACCCCAGAGTGACAACGAAGGTATGTGAGAGGTGGAGGGAGCTGATCTGTGTCCCAATCCCATATGTATAATGAATATTACCAAAACTTGGCAACAGTTAGTATACTGCATTTCATCTTGTCTTTTCTCGTAGAGCATATTTTTTAAATTCTAACTAAAATCATTGGGGAAAAATGGAATTCACTTTACTAAGTATTTATTTTAGAGACAACTTTTTTTTTTCAAATAGAAAGTACAATTTATTTTAAATTTATTTTACTTAATGTTTGTGACTAATCATGATTTCATAAATTAGCTTATTAAATCCCATACTTTCAAATCTATGAAGCAAAAAGTTACTATCTTTGAGTAATAAGATATTTAAAACAAGAACTTAAAATTACACAAACCACCTTCATCCACAATTTGCTTACAAGAAAATTGACAACCTGTCTATATGAAAAACAACTACATAGCTAAGACAAATCTATAGTTTGCTATATTCCACAGTGAATATATTATAGGAACAAAACATCATTGATATGTTTATAAAACAGTATAACTAAAGAAAATTCATTCATTAACTATTTTCTGCACAGTGCTCTCTGTTCCAGTCCCATGAATGCCATGGGACACTACTGGGCTATTTCTCTGTATCTATGTTTCATGTTAGTGTGTTTTGGCTATACATAATTTTCCACTTTCGCAGTAGTCCTCCCCTCCCTTATCTCACCTTTCTCTTTCCTCTACCCAACCACTTTACCTAACAAAGTATTTCTAAGCTCTAATACATGGCAGGTGAATTATCCAAGTGAGAAATCTGTCTTACAAAGGAGTTTTCTATTTACTATTGGCATCCCATTTAAAATCTACAAATCACTTACCCGTGCCATCATCCACATTCTCCACTTCCATCACCTCCGTGTTGATCCGGCCACGAAAAAGGTACCGATGTCCATCTGTAGATGCCTTGCTGTTCTTCAACCGTCTTAAGATGGAATTAAATCACAAAGACTTTGTTACTAAACAATGTAAAACAATGATAAAACAATATATTTTAGGCAATTCTTTGAAAAAAGACACCAATTCAATCGACAATATCAAACATTAGACTCCTGGAGATCTTTCCATTTGTCCTCCCATTCATAACAGCACTGGTTGCTTTAATGAAGTATGCAACTTGCATACTAATTTTTAAAACTAAATTCAAGTTTTAAGCTAAGGATAGTACACAGGTGGGAGAGTGAGTATGTGCTTTTGCTCAATATAAGACATTAGCGGTGCCCAATCAGACTCTGACAGACACTAACAACTGGCCATTTTAAAATTTCATTTGAGTTTCTTTCACCTTCATGACTCATTTTTCAGTAACTAGCTAGTAATTTCCGGTTAGTACTTATGATCCCTCTTCAAAGAATTGGCTGTGCTGGAGGTTCTTAAGCTCAGTGATATCCCGCTATGAAAATATTTCTCCTATCATATTTTTATAATATAATCACTGTATACTTGTTGAACAAGTCTCTTAATACCTTTGCAATCCTTCATAAAGGCCTTAATGATTTCTAAAATACCCAAAACATTTCAAAATTGTGTGTATATTACATGTAGTGCCAGCTTTCAATCTTAAAAAGTATGTAACACAGTCAAAAATCCAGGTTTACAGATGACCATTTCCAACAATGAATTAGGAAGTTGTATATGTTTGTATTTGAATCATTAAGCACACAGGAAAAAATATTTTTCAATGTTTTTCTTTCATTAAATTAAACAGGAAAAATTCTAAGAAATGATTCAAGGGGATTAAAAAATACCTAGTCACACAAGAGATTTCCATTGACCTAGACTATTCAATGGGACTCAGTGACAAAATCTGGCTAATAATTGAATATAGTCGAATAATGATTAATGTGTTGTGTTACGGAGACACACCTAGCGCAAGTTAAGACGTAGCTGTACACAAACTGCAATGCCCCCACTTCCTCTCCCGTGCAGTTAGATACCTGCCCTGGTGTGGATAGGGTAGGCCAGGGACATATCTCCAGATGCTATCACACTCTCTGGGCTCCTTCCTTGGAAAAAAATTGCATATTCCTGACTTAGCTGTCCTCAAGCCTCATCCAAACTTAGTAGTCCTTCATCTCTGCTAAAGAAAACTAAACAAATCGATTCATTAGTCTGTTTGTCAGCCCCAGAACTTCACCACCTTGCACTCCTCATGTTCATTTTGAAAGCAACCTCTAAATGTTCTTCATTAGTAAGCATAAATCAATGCTATAAATTAGGAATTCATCCTAGGTAGCTATGAAAATTGGCCTCACAGGAGGTTGACTATAGAGAGGAATGCAGATCAGACTAATATGCAGGTAACTAATATGCAGGTATTATTTCCAGCTGGAAAATAATATCACGGTGTTTTGAAAAATAGAATTTATTGTAAGTTGGTACATCTAACTTAAAACCAATCATATTGAAAAGACTTAATATCCTTAACAGTTTTAGCCATAGGCAAAATAATCATGGATTATATGTAAGAATCCATCACTTAGTTCTATTTTCAACATATCAGTTTTTATGATCTTACTGTGAACTCTGTATGGGTTTTGTATATTTCTCTTAGGCTGCAGACACTAATACTCAACACAAAATTCCAGTAAGTGTTTGATCAATTCTATAATTCTTAGCTCAGATAGATTTTGATCTCTTCAGAAAATGGCTCTACTGAAGCTTAAAGACTGAAAAGCCTATAGTTTGAAAATAATTATGCTGCATATTATAATATTGCAAATTTAAATGTCTTGATTCTATTATTTAATTCCTAATTATGTGTTGTAATGGTCACCAGGACACATATACAAGAATGTATACAACAGCAGAAAAACTTGGGACAACCCTAAAGCCCACTGATAAGAGGATGAATAATTAAATTGTGATACATTCAACTAATGAAATATTATGCAGCAGGTAAAATGAATAAATGTTTGCTACACATAAAATGGATATATATTTGTAGAAGCTATGTTGAATACAAATTATAAATTGCAAGAAACTAAAAACACTATGATACTATTTTTTAAAACTCATAAACAAGCTAAACTAAGCAATATCATGTTATACGTATCAAATACTACATCATAACTTTTTTAAAAACTAGTTTCTCCTGAGATTAATAATATTAGAAATATCCAGAGCAAGGATGCCTAATCTAGCACTCTGTTATTTAAAGAATGTAATTCTAGAATTAAATTCATCAAGTCTCTAGTTCATATAATTACAACATTATGGAAGTTTGTAAAAGGCTCCCTTTACTCATATTTTCTGAAAGATCTCTATATCTCAGAAAGTATATGCTGAGGTGACGTTCATAAAGGAGTGAAGTATTCTAAGTGAAGGGAACAGATGGTTTGCTCAAGCAGCTTCTCCAGTCCTGGAAGGGAATGGACATGTTGAACTATTTTGTTATTCCCATTTCTAACCACTCTGTATTTGGTCCACATAATACATTCATTAAGGGCATTGGCTAAATAGCAGGATTTTAATTTTGTTAAACTTTTCCTGTGTTAAATGTGCAACAGCAGTCATAAGACCATATAATATCATGATTTGTCCACTAATGTTAATTTTGCAAAAGATTTGGGTCTTGATGGCAGGCATAGATAAAGATGGGATCAATTTTAATTAAAAAAGATTTCATTCTCAAATGGAGACCTTTAATAATTGCACTAAAACACCTTGATTCACATTACAGTTTCTTAATGAGTAACACACAAGTAAAATAACAACCTCTCCTACATCTTCCAAAAGCCAATTTCTATTAATCTCAATCTTGCTATCAAACACAGAGAACCTAGAAGAGCATAATAAAAGATTCATTTTCACATGTGGTAAAAAGGAATTTTTAAAAACTCATTAGAATAGAGATGTCAACAATTTAATTATTTTTTGGCTCTAATCCTAATCTGTTCCCTCTCATGAAGATACATGTTGTATTCCTATGTTTTCTCAGCTTATATAACGGCATTTTTGAATTAATGTCTCTTACTAGGGAATTCTAATACTACAATCCACATGGCAGAATTACCATATATCATCATGATAGCTACCAAATGTTTGCTAACTTGCTCTGGGCATCTTGATAACTGATTTAAGAAGACTCATTATAAGAGATGAAGAATAACTCTCCCTTAAGTCTGTCTTATAAATCAGTCTGTTTTGTGTCTCTAATTCTCACTCTACCAGAAAATATTTGACTATAGTTTTCTAAATGCTGAACCTGGAATAAATAGCCATTTAAAATCCTGTACTTTCAACTACTGCTTTACCTTTAAATTGAATGAACCCATTGGTACCATTTCACTAAAACAAATGTGTCCTATATACGGTTAGGGTGAAGTACGTAAAGGCTCAGGAAACTTCTCAATTAAATGTCACTCTACTATTTTGCTTAAAATCAACATGCAAAAAAATTTTCCCAAGAGTTTAAGAAAACATCCCATAAAGTAAGAACATTCTCAAGAAAAAAGTATATTCATGCTTTAAAACAAATAGCATTATATCAATAACATTAATACACAAATTATTTACATTAATGATGGCTAAGCTCTACAGGGGACTAGTTTGTGTTCCATTCACTCATTCATTGATTCTGTGTTTCTTAGCTGTTTATCACAGGTCTGCTCCAATTTCCAGAGAAATTGCATTGAAAGAGCAATAAGGCCCCTGTTCTCATGAACCTTGGGTCTAATCTAGTAAAGGTGGCAGGAAGTAAACAAACGAATAATGAAAGAAGTAGCAAGTGACAAGTGCTTTCCCGATATTGACAGTGACTTGGAGGCCACATTAGATGGGATGGTCAGGGAAGACACTACAGAGGGAGTGATTTTTAAGTGAGATCTGAAAGCCACAGAGAATCTGGCCATGGAAAACTCAAAGGACAGGGCACACTGGGAAGGGAAACAGCCAGTACAAAGGCCCTAAGAAGGGAGCACATGTGGCATAATCAAGGGATGGGAGAAAGAGAAGACTAAAGGAAGGAGGGAGGTATTGTGTTTGGAGAAATGGGATGTGATGATGTGAGAGGCAGGCAGGAGCTGGACCAGGCAGAATTTTGTAAACTAGGGTAAGGAGTGTGAATTTTATTCTAGGTGGGGCCAAGCACGGTGGCTCATGCCTATAGTCCCAGCACTTTGGGAGGCTGAGATGGGAGGATTGTTGTGGCCAGGAGTTCAAAACCAGCCTGGGAAACACAGTGAGACCTTGTCTGTACTGAAAAACAAAATCAGCTGGGTGTGGCAGCATGCGCCTATAGTGCCAATTACTTGGGAGCCTGAGGCAGGAAAATTGCTTGAGCCCAGAAGTTCAAGATTGTAGAGAGCTATGATCATACCATTGCACTCTATCCTGCCTGGTCAACAGAGCAAGACTCTGTCTCAAAGCAAAACAAACAAAAAACAACTTTAGTCTAGGAAGCCAATGAGGGCTTTGAGCAAGGTGACAACATGATCTGATTTTATGAAAGGTGCTCTGGTTTCTGTGGAGAGCATAAATTATGGAGGCGTAAGAAAAGATATGGTGGAGACAACTGTTGTCACCAAAGGGGGATCCTGGTGGCCTGGAGCAGAGTAGTAATGATGATGAAGAGATGTGGAGAGATGTTTGTAAGTTTTCGATGCAGATGCAGGAAGATTTTCTAATGGATTGGATGTGGGATGTTGAGGGAAAAACAGGAACCAAGGTTAACTCGTAATTTTTGGAATTGAGAAAACAATAGAAAGGGAAAGCTGGGAGAGGAGTGACTTTAGGAAGGGGAACCCAGAATCCCATTTCTTCCATGCTGTGGTTGAGACTCCTCATGGCCATCACAACAGGCAGGATGTAGGAGTCCAGAATGTTGGGCTAAGGATAGAGATTTGAGAGCAACTGACACAGATGTGGGACATGAGTGACGGGACTGGATAAAATCAGCTGGGAAGAGTCTATGAATATGAAGAGGGAAAAGGAGTCAAATGCAGAGCCCCACAGCACTCCAATATCCAGCCAAGAGAGTGGGGTATAATAACATTAAAGAGAAGAGAGTGCTTTGGGAAGGTAGGATTGCTCAGCTAAGTTACAGGCTGCTGCAAAAACAAGCAACACCTTAAAGAGCAGAAAAGTGACCACTGGAGTAAGAAGCACAGTAGTGCTTCTTACAGAGATTCTGATGGGAGTAGCTCAGTGGAGGAGAGTGAACAAAGACCTTGCTGAATGTTGCTCATGCCAGAACAGCAAGTGAGAAAGTAGAAAAAGTGACAACATAAAACTCCTGCAAGAAAGTCTGCTATGAAGGGTGACAGTGTGACACAAGATAAAGGACTTTTAAAATTTGAGATAGGAGATCTTCGACAATGTTTGGAGTCAGAATAGCTGAAGTGACAATACCAGAGGAAGAGAGCTAGGAGGATGGAGGATGATATTCAGAGTAGACTGCCTGAAATGGAGATTTCAATTTTATGACTGTTGGTATTGACAAGGTAAAAGTATGGCCCTAGGACAGGAGACTCAGGTGTAATGGCAGAAAGACTCATTGCAGGTGAAGAGACAGTGGGCTTTCAGGTCCAAATTCTGGATAGACCATCCATGTGAGTTTTGAACACCCCCAAAATGGCAACAGGAGTAGGGTAGAAAGAAAATGATGCAAGAGCTAGAGAAATCACTGAATTCATGTGTGACAGTGAGATATTACATGTTCTATAAAGGGGAGATGAGGGAAAGGTAGTGGAGAGGAAAGACTCATGGCATGAACTTCACATGTGCTGGGATTCTTGAAGGAAGAGGGGGAAATGATTGGGAAACAAGATTAGGAAGCAAGGAAGACACACCAGCCTCTCCTCCAGGGCCTGAGATATGTGGGTTAGGAACAAACTGCACCTCTCCTCAAGAGGGCTCTGAGGACCCAGCATCATCAGATGACAGTGACATTTCAGTTTAGGTTTTACAAGAAGGTGAAGCGAACAATCAGAGAGCAGACTGAATATATGTGAAGAAATGCACTGATGGATGATGGGTTCTGGGAAGCACAGAGAGAAAGGTAGAAACTGTGAGCTGGATAGATGAGTTCTGGGAAGCACAGAGGGAAAGGTAGAAACTGTGACCACTTCTGAAGTTTGACCTGCTTAGGATCTTACCTGTGTTTTCTTTTGCAGTACACCAAAAGATTATCGAAAAGAAAAAACACCCGTTCTTGAATATTTCCAGAAGAAATTTTCAGTAAGACTCCACACATTAGCATTTCAGTGCAGGTGTCAGTGATGTTGGACCCCTAAGTCAGGAGAAATGCAATTAGTGTCTGCTTACTTGGTTGACACTTCCGTATATAATTATTTTTCTACTTACAATTATGGTTGTTTTTATTTTAAGAAGCAATCTATGCACAGGCTAAAGTGCAAACAGCAGACATAGTTATACACTGATTGGAGGGCCCCTAACCCCCCAGCTTCCCCCGATCAGTCTGAGCTGACAGAACCACTGTTAAGAGATTCTGTGTCTCCTTCCAGGTGTATTGTGTAAGCATATAGAATACATGTCACCTATGTCATGTTGAAAGGAGATGACTTCAAATTAATTCATAACGTTAACAATTAGAATTTCTCTTTCTTTTTTCTCTTTTTCCTCAGTATGTGGGAAAAACGGGCTCCACAGGCACAAAGTACATGAAATTGTCTAAATTTTTAGCAGGTCTCAATTTATATATCCACCCCTAGGATGAAGAAAAGAAAAGAAATAAAAAGAGAAAAATTTAAAGGGAGCGACTTTCCACAGAGCCTTTCACCCTATTTATTAGAAGTTGGCAAAGGCACACTAGCTAATTAAATAAGTGTTTATAGCATGCCCATCAAGATTACATGACTAGTGACAAAAGCAATTCTTAACACAAGCCCTGGCCACTAGAACTGAAGAGGAGCCACAAGATGGAGGGAGCCTGGGCCCTGAATCATCAGCAGAGGAAAGCTGCCCCCTGAGTTGGACACGAGCATCGGATTGTGGTGGGAGATACACAGAAATGTCTATTTTGAGCCATTATAAATATTATAGTCTATTTGTTTCTACAACCTAATCTATCATAACTAATGCACTGAATTGGACCAAAAAAAGAAAAAAAAGAAAAAGGACATTTTCCATAAAGATCTATATGTGTGCTCTGCAAGAGACTTTCAATTTCAATTATATCAAGATTCTTTAAATCTGGAGTAAATTTCTAATTTTTGTTTAACTCAATGTTTCTATTTTTAATGTTTCATATTTAAAATTTAGAACATTAATTTTAAATTTCATATTTCCACAATAATCACTGATAATAGTTTCTCTGGTCAATTGTAAAAATTTAAATTAAAATGACAACTAATAGCTATAATGACAACTCAAACTTCCAAAATGGGGAATTAATTAAGAAAGTTTTTTTACATTAATTTGATTATCTTTATATTGCCAATTTTAGACATTTTCCTTTATTATTTCTTCTTTTTTTTTGAAATGGAGTTTCGCTCTTGTTGCCCAGCCTGGAGTGCCATGGCACAATATTGGCTCACCGCAACCTCTGCCTCCTGGAAAGCGATTCTCCTGCCTCAGCCTCCCAAGTAGCTAGGATTACAGGCATGCCACCACGCCCAGCTAATTTTATATTTTTAGAAGAGACGAGGTTTCTCCATGTTGGTCAGGCAGGTCTCAAACTCCCGACCTCAGGTGATCCACCAACCTCGGCCTCCCAAAGTGCTGGGATTACAGGCATAAGCCACCACACCCGGCTGTTCCTTTATTATTTCTTTTTATCCTGAAAGTGGATATACAAATGAAGATTTGGCAAAAAAAAAAAAAAAAAAAATTACAGAATTTCATGTACTTTGTCATGTGTTCATTAAGCAAAGTGGTTTTAATTTATAGCAATTTCACAAAATGTACAGAATAGCCCTCCCTTAGACCATTTCTTATGATGACCCATATAAGCCAACCCTGGATGATAAGTTGTTACATTATGAAAGGGTTACTGCAGATATCATCTTAATTTTCACATTAAATAAATCTCCCGAGTACCTCAAATTAACATATGCAGATATTAGTAGATGCATTCTTAACAAAACATTTCCTGACTTGTTGATAATTATCTTTCTTAATAAATGCAAGGAGTATTTTATATAAAATTGAGCTAACTATTATGACATCGTTATCTTACAACTGATTGAAAGTGCTGCTACAATCAATCAAACCACTAGGTCTTTTTTCTCCATCCTGTTCGTTAGTTTGACTTTTTGAATCACCTGTCCAAATTGATACAAGAAACTCTCAAGCCCCTTGCTAATATACAGACCTATTCTATCTAAGGCATTACTATAAGTCCCCATCAGCTCCTCACTCCTGATCAAAAAACAGAGTACGATTGACTGACCTCTTCAAGGTCAACATTTCTTTTTATAAGCAACCTAAATCATCAGTTTAGTCAATTATTAATCAAATTTTTAGTAAACAAGGACAAGCACAACCACTGACAGCTTCTAGAATTCACGGTTATGCCGCAAACTGTATCTCACAATATACACATAATTTCAGTCAGATTGTGTTTTACTGAATCTGACTGAGATGTTTCTGTCACTGAGATGATGTACCTTTAACACTTAAAGCAGGCTTCAAGAATTAGTGCAATATCACCTTTCACCATCTTCTACCACAGTAATCTACCATCATGGCATGAAATATCTTCCTTGAGTAATTAAATAATTCCCTAAGAATTGTTAATGTACTAAAGGATTCTAAGTCAAAATGTGCAGATTTGTCTAAAAATATTATCCTAACACAGCAGCTTACAGCATTTTCCTTTATACTGCATTTATCTTTTAAACTCTAAAGAACACCCACCATGCCTCTGATTTCCCATGATCTAAATCTGTGCATTATCTCTAGGATAATGGCAGGCAAAAATCATTAAGAACTGTTTAACCACATATACGTATGAACTGACTGCAGAGAGAAATTACAATCTTGGAAAAGATGAAAGATGACAGGAGGCCTTGAAACATCCCCACTCGTATACAATGCATCAGCAGACAAAGATCTAACAGAGCTAGATCCATTCACAGTGGAAGAAAAGAAAATTGACAAGACTGACAACTGGAATGTGCTTCAAAGAGAATAGTTTTGATATCAAAGGAGTCTCTTAAAAAATTGATGAAGCATTTGAACATTCTTACAAAGATAAATCTTTAAAAAATACTATGAAAACAAACATAAAATAAAGAATATTATATTGTCTTATCATAAAATGTTTGACCCTCCCCAAAAAAGAATCAGCATTTGATTTGCTCTTTTTGAGGTTAAAACTATTAACTAAAATTATAATCTGATTTCTGTGACATACAAAACAAATAATATAAATTTTCATTTTACTAAGATAAAGTCCCATCAAACCGTCCCCGCTTCCACTTCATTGAAATTTTGTGCCTCTTTTAAACTGGATTCATTTTCAGTGGTCTTTTTCCAGACCCACTTATCCTCAAATAACAAAGACTATATATAAATCAATTCTATCTCAAGGTAGAAGATGAATTTGTATCTGCCAAATCACCTTGTACAGAGGACAAAAAGAAACAAGTCCCAGCACTAAGCTCTGGAAGACTCACATCCATGAAATAACAAGAAACATGACTTGAAATCAATACACTGTCAGGCACAAACTCAATCAAATGGAAGCAGCAAACAGATTCCAAAACCAACAAGAAGTAACTTTTAAATGGTCCTGTAGCACTGTATTTTTCCACGTAAAAAGGTAATAAAGAAATGTCCAATTTCTTTCTGTGTCTCTTTACTTTCTAAAACACAATATTTATCTTGAATCTCATTTATCCCAACACCTTCATATATTAATAATTCCTTCTCTTATCTTTTATCGTAATAGTGTTTTCCATATTTGAGAGATCAATTCCATATCAAGGACTTAAAGCTGAATTAATGACAACGTAATGTTTATTGATACTCCCTTTTCAAAATACTTCAGTATAGCTCCAAAGGCTACAGTTATCATTACAACATAATCAATCAACCAACACACAGACAGAGAATGATCCTGTTCTATGAAATGAATCTGAGATTAAACAGCTAATAAACTTCTTTTCCAAGGCATATTAATCAGTGCCCCACAATTACCTTCAGTAGACTATCTTGTAGAATGTTCTGAATGTTGCATAACTTATATGACTGAGATATGATAAATTACACTAATAAAAGGCATAACTTCAAAAATGAACAAATAAAACATACACTATAGATTTTCTGTGGTGGCAGTTACTACATAAATGCTGACAAAAACCTAATTTTGATAATCAACTTACTTTTAAAAGACAAGCAGGAAAACAAACTTAATCCAAAGAATTTGCCAAATTTGTATCTGAGTGGATATAATAGCACGTAGTAAGGAATATCAGCCTTAGAATCAAGCTGCCTGTTTTCAGATCTGAATGTTGTCACCTGTTTGTTAGTTATAAGAACTCAGGTACGTTAAATAGCCTTCATATTTTAAATCTGTTCAATGGAGAGTATAGCATCTCAGCCAACTGTGGAGATGATTATAACTCATTGTATGTGATTATAATGCATACAATGGAGAATCAGTATTTCCCCAAAAAGAAATTGGAGGACCAGCAGTCAAGATCCTCTGCCCTTCCCTTAGCAAATTTACCCAAGCAAGATTAGTTGAATCTTGGATTTTGATCTTCAGTCTTGAGTGTAGTCATATAAAGACGGAAAAAATTATTAGAGCCTATTCATTTTAGCTAGGGCATGGATGAGACTGTCAAATAGTTTCAGCTGCCTAGACACCCTTCTCAGGTCTGACACTGTAGCTTTTGTATTGACTCTGCAAGCTACCCAATCTTTTAAACTAATTTTTCTTTTAGTCTCTGTTGCTTAGAACCATATAACCCTAAGTACCATAATACCTTCAGTAGATAGGTGCATATATTAGACAAATGAGGGGAATTTTTTAAAGCTTTAAAATATCACCTCATATTTGCATAGCATTTTACAGTATTCAAAGAACTTTTACTTATTTCTTTTGACTTCTGCAATAATCCACACTCTATGTAGGGGAGGTATTATATATCATCCCCAAACAAAGGGTTAGAGTCCAGACTAAAAACCAACTCTGCTCAAAAGATATGCTTTTCTCACTGTCATATGTTTTGCAAACAATAAATTTCAATTGCTTGTTTACCTAAATTCAACATTCAGGAATGTAAATAGTTTAGTAGAACAAAATACTAGATAGGAACATTGTGCCTAAGAGATTTTATTGTTTAAAACAAAAGTTTTCATTTGATTAACAGTGAAGTAAGTCCCCGGATAATTAAGTGAGAGAATAATCCACCTATAATAGAAACAATGCAAATTCACGGTGTATCAGACTTGGATTCCATCAAATAGAATTTTAGTTACTGAAGGAACAATGTCCTCCCTAAGGAGGCCCTGAAGGTGGTCTGCAGGAGCCTGCGGAAGGAGCTGGAGAGGGAGCTGTTTCCTAGCATG
Organism: Pongo abelii; assembly: GCF_028885655.2. Classification (NCBI taxonomy): domain Eukaryota; kingdom Metazoa; phylum Chordata; class Mammalia; order Primates; family Hominidae; genus Pongo; species Pongo abelii. The sequence continues at coordinate 83,162,941 of NC_071992.2, read as the reverse complement.
AGCCCAAGGCTCCTAACCTCAAAAACTTGTCAGGGAACTCTGCATTCTGTAACTGTCATGCCACCCTACATCTGAACTTCTCCCTGTCCTAACCCTAAGGTAGCCTCTCCACAGACACACAAAGCTTCTGCAGGCTGAGCAAGGATCATCATTAGCAAGTCAAAGACAGCTCTTTAACTCATTACAGCTTCCTCCCAGGGCCTGAATTCAGCCTGTGTGACTCTGTGTCCTTACAGAGAGTCCTATGAGACTAAACTATTATAAACAATTTCTCCTAAACTCCCCAGAAGGGACCAGGCCTTAAAACCAAGTTCCCCGCCTCGATGGGGTGGTGGACTGGGACAGGCAATGGAGTTCTTCTCACAAATTGCCAAACCCACTGACTGGGCCCTGCTCCAAGCTGCACTCCCTCAAAGTCCCAAAACTCCCAACCTCTGTATGGCTGTCTTTCGCAATCATTGTCAAATCCTACTCAAGTAGAATTTATGTTGCCACTTCTTCTTGGAACCACTTTCTTGGAACCCAACTTCCATATTATCTCTCCTGTGCCTCCTGGAACTCTGACTATAGAGTTTAAAAACAAGGGCTATTTAACTTACCTAAGTTCTTATACCTAACAAGTGGCAAAATTCTCTCTAATCTCTCTGAATACACAACAGAATTCCTTAACTCCATCCAGTTTTCTCTGTCTCAATGCCCCATTTTCTCTTGCACTCAGAATGTTGTAAAACCACAAAAGTTGATGAAGTCAGGCACCCTCGGTTGTGGGCTACATATGATACAGTTCCACGTACATTCATTCTTCCTTTGAGTAACTGGTGTATACTGTGTAAACAATATCAATAACTTTTAAGGAATCTCTCATTTCTGCAGTACACTCAATTTTTAGGATATACACCAGGATGAAACAAAATTATGACAGATTCCATTTCCTTAGAGTGCCGAAAAAAATCTCTGAAGTTTTTGTTTTAGTAAAAGGCCTGGCACATTTCACTGACAAATTCCGCAATTTAAAGCAAGTTCGGTTTTTCTTCCAGTGTTTGAGTGACAACAGAACTCAAAAAGCAAACTTGAGTCAATTTTTCTCATCACAGCAGGACAACAGCTCCCCAGGAAAGAAATTATCATCATGAATCAACTGTAAAACACACAACCATTTTAGCCGCCTGAAAGAGGCAGCATTCATGCTGAATGTGAGGGCACTCCGGACACTTGAAATGGAAAGAGTTGGACAAAGAAGCAGCTAGGTCAACCCGAGTTAGCATTTTAAAAGATTCATAGGAGAGAAGGGACAAACGGAAGAATTCCTTAAGGTCAATGTTTGAGGTTTCTTTGCATATCTGGGTGAACATAATTTTAGGTCCAAATGAAAAATAACATATCAAAGGTATGAAACAAATTCATCTAAAGCCTTAAAGATAAAAGCAATCCACTTGGTTTTATGTGATACAGTATTTGGCTAGGAGAATTTTCAATCTTTCCTACACTTAAAAATTATCTTAATTGCTTACTTTATAACAAGAAAAAATTTAACCTAGTCCAAAGCTTATACTCATATAAATTAAGGCAATGTAATGACAGAATTTTAGTTCATTCTTTGCATAGTAGTAAAGTAACATAGGACTCCAACCGCATGAAATAACTGGGAATCAAAGTTACCATTAGCTGAAAACATTTTACAGATTTTGAACTATACTCTTTTTTTGGCATAAAAAAAATTTCCTTAATGACTCAGGAAGCCATAACATTTTCATTCTGAATAAACCTTAAAAATAAGATCATAGCCAGTTCCTTCAGTTTATAAATGAAGAAATCAAAACAAAGAGGTTAAGTGAACACCTAATTTAGAGTCTGAAAGTAACATCACAGCACACCTACTGAACTTTCCTTCCCTTCTTCACTCTCCCAGGATTCAGGCTATGTACTTATGGCCAAAGTTAAGAGAGGAACAGGATCATCATGATGCATAAATGCTAAAATATTAAAGCTTATAGCCCACATAGTATCTATTGGCTCCATCACAAACTTCTTGGATCAAGGTTAAGTCAATTAACCACCACCTTAAAGATACTTTAAAATAATGATGAAAGTGAGCACTTTTCAGAATTGACTATAGTCCTCAAGTAATATCTGAGAAAATGACCATTTATGGTTCCATCCAACACCAGTAATTCTGCACAAGGCCTGCAACATAAAACTATCTTAAGCTCGATTGTCAAGCAAAGTGAATGTACCTCCCAGCCTTCAATGTGAGACTGCCATTCCTCTAAAACTTCTAACTTCTCCATCTGTCTCTTGGCCTCGTTTATGTTGGAACAGACAGCTTTCATGGCTTGGAGGGCTTCCATCACTGCTGCATAGTCACTGTGTTTCCGTGGAGTCCGCTTCAGCAACTCCTGTTTATACACAAAAAAACAAATCGCCCTTTGATCTTCAGCTTTCTGGTACAGCAGATTCAGACTGACCAGGAAATGAAAACTGCAAAGATCATGAGAGCCACTTCTATAAGTGACAGCACAAATTCCTCTAAGATTAAGATCAAAAACAAAAGTTTGAATCAATGAGTAAGTGTAACCCAAATGCACATTTTTGCAGTCACTTTAATTTTTCCTCAAACTTACTTTGTTTTTAAAAATTAAGTTAGGTTCCTCCTTTCAAATGGTCAAATATCTTACTGGGAGCATAAATTTTTATGTTTTTAATAATTTGACTTTTGTTCTAGCAGAAGCACATCTTTATAAGTTAATTTCATTTTTCTAGTCTTTAACAGAATAACAAATCTTTAAGTGTGTCATAATTTCAAAAATAATTTAGAAATCCTATTTTCTAATATTTTTGAGAAACTATAAAACTATGTCATAAACAAAGTAAAATTTTAAAATAATGTCTTATACTACAACAAGGTAATTTAAAAATTCTACAATACTCCATCATTAAAGGAGCTATTTATGCTGTTTTCCCCAATTACTCAGGCTTATTCTATGTGACAAATGAACTGCCATATACCCCTCAATAGCTTCCTTTTTTGTTTTTGGTATTTAGGGGATTTGGAGGGTCTTTTTATTTATATTTTTCCCATTCATCAAAACTAGAATAATCTTTAATCTCTTAAACATATTGAAAGCCCTTGTTAGTTGTTTAAAAGCACAAAATTAAACATCTTCACCCACTGTCTAGACAGTTGGGACCACATTGCTTTTTAATTAGTCATGTGTTTCCTTACTATGGTTACCATCATCACGTAACTAACACAATTACAGAAATCCTGAGGCAAGTCTTGAAAAGAATTTTCTAAATTCTCAACAAACAGTAGGAAAATATGCAGTTGTTATATTCTTTTGAGTTCTGTTATTGTTGAAAACTCTGCCACAAACTTGGACCCTAAATTCATTATGTTCACACCTTGTTCTGCAGAGCTAACACCAGAGGAATACATATTATATCACTCCCAAGACAAGGTTTAAAAGTTATGCTGGATCACAAATCCGTAAGTGAGACATGCAGGCTTCTCCAGAAACTCTAAAGAGTAGAGGCACCACAGATGCCTCTATGTCAAGTGGTCAAGTCAGTCTGCAGGCCATAATTTGGAGTCCAATTATCTAAGGAGTTGGATATGAATTTACATAATGTGAAATAGTGAGAGAAAACCATCACTCACAATCCCTTGGCCATTACTTGCTAAGAACTCAATGTTGATTGACCAACTCAATAATTTCAAGCTCCACAAATAACATCAATGTATCTTTTCCTAACACTACAGCCTAATCCATATAATATCTTTTCTGAATAAACAAAACCACCGTAAATCAAAGAAAATCCCAGCAGAATTTTTCAGCCTATGGTACAACAGAGACAAATATCAATGCCAATGTATCTACTACATGGGCTAACAGTTTTTTCATGTTGCTTTGTGGAGATGATCTACCAGAAAAGGGAAAGGAGGTCATCCATCCACTGCTTGAAGGGGCTCTAAACTGACCTTCTGGCTAAGAAAGGATGCATCCAGGATGCTTGCTTTTGGGAGGTCAGTTCAAATACCTGAGTTCATCCCTAATCAGAAATGGTAATTTAGAATAACCACTTTGTCGTGATGTAAACTTTTAATCTCCCTATCCCTTCTTAAATCCCCTGGGATTCCAAAATCAGGGTCAGGAATAACTGCAGTTATGAGTACACATGCAAACTGAGTCAAGTCAGAGGTCTGTAGGGATTCTCAGAAAGAAAGGAGATACATTTGCAACAATACTCCCTCTGCAGAGCTGGGGACTCCTGTGTCAGCCTCTCTGTGGCTTTTTATGGCTTAAGCAAGCAATGCTAGACTTTTATTTCTTTAATAAGGAACAAATATTTTCAAATAAAATTTACACAGATACCCAATTTATGGAATTGACAAGAGTTGTATTAAACTATATTTTTAGTTCAAATTCAACATTTATTTCTTAAAAAGCAAATCAATAAAAATACTAGTTAATATGCCTCTAGTATTTCTGAGTATTTTGTGAAGTTTAGATGCCAAGTAGTAATTTATATATTAAAATAAATCAGAATCAAATAGATATGAATAATAATGGCTAATACTTATAAAGCACAGACTATGCTAATTGATTTATATAAAATAGTTAAATTAATCATTATCATTATCTAATCCTACATATATGCATATATATGTATTCAGAATACACATGCATACATACATACACACATTCCCATAGGTCTGTGCTATAATTTCATCATCATCATAATCATCATCTCTATTTCATAAATGAAAAATCAAGGCATTAAGAGGTTCGATTACATGCCCAGTAAGCACAATACTTGGGATTTAAACTCAGAGTTCATGTGCTTAACCACTATCCCAGGCTGCCCATCCTGATGTTATGGTTCCAAAAAATGCAGTTTCAAAAATTGCTATCTTGACCTATTCATAGGTCCCTTGTAGTAAGGGCAGTAGTTGGCACCTTACAGTGTATTTTTCATAATAAAAATTGTGGTTACTATAATGAGGCAACAAACCTACAACCATTAGTAGGATGTTTTACATCTTCTAAAGGCAATGTTTTCTTAGCAATCTCATTCCACATTCTATCACTTATTGTCTCATGTGACCCACACTATTCCCTTGAATAATAATTTTAAATCCTAGTTATGCAATTATATAATTTTGACCTTAATTTCATTAGCATCACAAAGTCATCAAAGTTTAAGGAAATCAAAAATATACCAGCAGTGGATTTATTTAAAATAAAAGGCTCTGCAAAATGCTATATAAACTAGTCATAATGAACTTAATGGGATCTATCTTGAAGCTAATGCATTTCCTCTAAATAAAACTTAAACAAGTATGTTTTATACAAAGAGCACCAAAAGTTCTTTCAGTGGCTTTTCCACTGAACATCTGTTTCCTACACTATATATAAATTTGTGACAAAATGGCCACTTTTTTCCAATGCCTATGGTCTACCCTTCCTTCAGAATATCAGACTTGTTAAAATAATTTTTTAAAAAGATCATCAGCAAAATATGTAGGTACAAGGAAATGGCTACAATGAGGTAGCACATAAAATACCTTCAAAATAAGAGGGTACTTGCATATTCTTTGTATTGGTGTTACTAAATATCCTTCCAAGGGAACATCTGTGTTCTTCCGTCCTCCAAGCAGCATGCAGTTCTGGGGTGAAAATAATCAAAATTAATTACATTTTTAAAAATCTCATGCTGTGAAACTTTCTTCTACCATAAAATGCTGAAAACTAGTGAAAGCATATGTCTTCCTATACTTTCTTTCTCTAAGAAGAGCATATTCAGTCACAAACACTCACAGAGAGACAAAGAGAAATACTAGTTACAGAACTGTGTTTTGAATCTGCATCTTAAAAATTAATGCACCTATATTCTCCTGAGTATGAAGTCTGAGGAAAAAGAGATGGGAAAGAGATAGAGAGATGAATGAATGGATGGATTAATGGATGGATAAGTGGTGGATAAACAGATGGTTGACACATAAATAGATAGATTGATTTTGCTTATAAAGAAAGCTATATTATGTTGTAGAAGGGCAAGTATCAAGACAGTTGGGTTCTAACTCAGGCTCTACAACTGACAAGTGATACAACTTTGGCTGATTTCAGAATTCTAGTTTTCCTCTCCACAAATAGGACAGGTTTTAAGCAAGTGATCTCTGAGTCGCTTTTTTGCTATCACACTGCACCAAAGACACTGGGCAGCCAGTGTCAGAGAAGGAGGTCAGATAGGATTTCCACAGAGGCAAGATGAATGAGGAAATCTCAAAATCAGGAATCAGAGTGGGGTGAAACTGAAGCAGCTTTCACTGATGATAAAGTGGTGGTCAAGAGAAAACTGACTCTGATAAAAAAAAGCCTTCACCTTCATAAACAACATGCAATGAAACAGACTTGAAACAGAAAAACTATTTAATAAATATCTAACAGAGGGAAGAGAGAGCCCCTCAAATATCAAACTAAGTTAGCAACTTTCATACTACAATTTTTAAAATACTGTTTCAGGTTCATTGAGAGGAGAGGCTGAGTGTTGATCAGGAAAGGATGCAAAAGGAAGACTGATAGTAGCAGAACAATATTCTGCTGTCCTGAGCAACTGCATATCAGCCTCAATATGTGTGTCCAAGTCAGCAAAATCAGCACTCTGAATGTAACTTCACCCAGACACCTCAGAAGGCATAGCAGTAAATACATGCTCTTACACAAGCATGCTCTTCGGGGGTTTCACTCCCTACTGCAATCGGGTTATCAAAATATTCTTTCAAACTATATATGGTATTTTCCCCCAGAGGAATCCTATGAAACACAACTATCCACATCTCATTATATTTCCAGTGATGTTTCCGTTCCAGTATGTTAGCATCCCTGTAAAGCAGCCATCCCCTCACCTACCTCTGGACTGAAGTGCCCTAAAATCACTCAGGGCTGTCTAGCCCACTTTTATTGCCTTGTGTATTAATACTGTATAGATTGTGAACTCAATTCCTAATACCATAGGTTAGCTACCACTTTAGACTGGCTTATGAGAGCCAGCTCCTTATACATACATGAAGAATATGTTTCCTGACCAGGCACAGTGGCTCACACCTGTAGTCTCAGCACTTTGGGAGGCTGAGGTAAGAGGATCGCTTGAGCCCAGGAGATTGTAGAAAAATGAAAAGCACATCAGGAACCAAGAGGAAACATTAAGCTTACCAACATGTGTGTAACTTGGAGTCACTAAAGAAGAAAACAAAGGGTCAGATAAATATTTCTAAAATAATGGCTAAAAACTTCCCAGATTTGATGAAAAATTAATCTATAGATTCAAAAAGCTCAACTATAAATAAGAAATGTACAATCATCCCCACACCTAAACAAATCATTGAACTACTGAAAGAAAAACACAAAGAGAAAATCTAGAAAGCAGCAAAAAAGAGAAAAATGACCCATCATATAAAGTATACCAACCATACAATTATAGCAGATGCCTTATCATCAGAAACAACGGAAGCCATAACGTAGTAGAATGACATATTCAAAGCGCTGACTGAGAAAAAAATCGATCAGTCAAAAAGTTCTATGTCCAAGTAAAACTATCCTTCAAAAATGAAGGCAAAATAAAGACATTCGCAGATTTAAAAAAAATTAAAAAAAGACTGAGCAAAGTTATTGCTAGTAGAAATGACTTACAAGAAGAAGAAGTACTAAGGGCTGAAAAGCCTAATATCAGAGTCAAATACACAGGAAGAAATAAGAGCACCAGAGATGGTAAATGTGTACATAACTATAAAAGACTGTAGAAAAATATAGAAAGCAATAATTGTAACACTGTGTTGTGAAGTTTATAACATATATAATGTAATATATATGGCAATAATAGCACAGTAGAGGAGAGATGAAATGGAACATTTTCCATTTCTACTCAGGAAATATTGTAGCCAAATTTCTCCTGCTTTTAACTGGAATTAGGTCAGCATTAACCTAATATGGATTTGATATGTTAAGATGCATATTGTAGTTCCTAGAGCAATTACCAAAAACACTCCTAATAATATAGTTTAAAAATTGAGAGGAATCAAAATGGTACATAAAAAATGCTTGATTGACACAAAAGTAGGTGGTAAAACAGGAACAGAGAAACAAACAAAAAAGACATGTAGGAAAAAATAATAAAATGGCACATGTAAATACCATCATATCAATAATTACATTAAAAACAAACAAACTGAGGACCCCAGAGACTGTCAGACTGGATAAAAAGCAGACCCAACAATATGCCATCTGCTAGAGACATTTTAAAGATCATAAATAGCTTGTAAGTAAAATGACAGAAAAAGATATACAAACAGTAAGAGAGCTATCATAACTATAATATTATTAGGAAAAATAGACTTTAACAGAAGAAATGCCACAAGGACAAAGAAGACCACTTCATGATGATAAATAGAAATATGAATATAACAATTATGAATGCGTGCATATCTAACAGAGTCCCAAAATACAGCAAACAAAAATGGACAGAGTTAAAGGGTAAAATAGATAATTTAATTATACATGGAGATTTCAATATCTCATTCTCAATAATTGAATCATTAAACAATATGAATAATATGAATAGTAATTCATAGCATTGTCAATGCATACAATTCATAGCATTGTCAATATATATGAATATTATTCACACCATATCATATGAACTAGAAATATAATAAAAGTTATTCAACATACGAAAGAACATCTACCAAAAAAATCAATAGCAAACATCATACTTAATGCAGAAGGACTAAATGTTTTCCTACTGAGATCAGAAACACGGCAGGGGTGCCCGCTCTTACCACTTTTATTCAACACTATACTGAAGGTTCTAGCCAGTGCAATAAGAAAAGAAAAAAAATAAGTCATCCACAATGGAAAAGAAGAAGTAAAATCATCTTTATTATCAGATAATTGATCCTATATGCAAAATACCATAACAAGCTACAAAAGAACTACTTACCAAATACATAAATTTAGATCACAGGACACAAGATCAATAAACAAATTCAATTAAAATTCCATATATTAGCAATGAACAATTTTAAAATGACATAAGATAATTTCAATCACAATAGCATCAAAAGTGGAAAAACAAAGGAAAAAAAAGTGAGTACAAGACCTGAATACAGATTTCTTACATATGACAAAAAAAGCATGGTCATAACAGAGAAAAATGTAATAAATTAGACTTCATCAAAATTTAAAACTTCTGATTTTAAAAAGATGATATTTTAAAAACAAACAAACAAACAACACTGAGAGGAAATATTTGCATATTATATATCTGATATAGGACTTATATCTGAAATAACAAACATTTATAGATCAATATACAATAAACATCCCAATTTTTAATGGGTAAAAGATTTGAATAAGCATTTCACTAAAGGAGACATGAAGAGTTAACAGCACTTGAAAGCATGCTTAATGTAATTAGTCACTGGCAAAATACAAATTTAAACCACCATGAGACAGCACTACACACCCACTAGCATGGCTATAATCAGAAAAACTGAAAATGCCAAGTGTTGGCAAAGATATAGAGAAACTGGAATCCTCATGCATTGCCAGTAAATATGGCACAGCCACAGTGACAAATAGTTTGGCAGTTTCTTAATTAGTTAAACATGAGCTTATCATACAACACAGGCATCAATTCCACGTTTAATGTCTACCCAAAAGAATAAAAACATTATGTCCACTCAAAGACTTGAACATAAATGCTGATAACAGCATTATTTATAGGAGCCCAAACTGGATCCAGACCCAATTTTCATTAACTGGCAAATAGATAAACAAAATACAGCATATCCATACAATGGAACAGTATTTTGCAATTAAAATGAAAGAAAATGGATACATTCTATAGCAAGAATGAACTTTGAAAACATTTTACTAAGTTAAAGAAGTCAGGCACCAAAGATTGCATTGTATGATTCCACTTATATAAAATATCCAGAAAAGGCAATCTATAGGGATGAAAACAAATCAGCGTGAGCCTGGTGCTAACGGTGGGTACAGAGATAGGCTGTAAAGGGACATGGAGGTCTTTCTGAGGTGACAAAAATGATCTAAAACTGAATTTGGGGGATGGCTGTGCAACTCCACCCTCTGCTAAATATCACTGAATCGCACAATTATAATCTGCTCCTCACTAGCGATTAGTTTGCCCATGACAGCCAAAATATGAATTTATTTGTGCTAACCTAAATAAATTAAACACATATTCTTGTTGTTTTTATGAAAACAAAATAAGAAATGTATGTAGGAGAAAGGTTAAATTTTACACTTATTTTCTACCATGTCTACGATTTGCTTCCTTCCTGTTACTGCCCTACTTACAGCTCCCTCAGCAGAAGTAAAGGACGCCCTAGGGAACTGGAGCTATAAAGCAGTGCTGAACTCTGGCAGAAGCTCCTCTCTCGCTAAGAACCTGTGGGGTATCACAGATAATTCATAATCAACCACGAGGGGGCATTAGCAGTACTTCCCCAAACACAAGCTGATCCCAGCTCTCACTTTTATTTTCATCAAAGGACTCTTGCTTCCTCGCCTGGGGATGCCAACAGAGGTATCCCACAGATTTTTACACCATATTGATGCTATTCCTTGGTTCTCAATGGATCTAGCAACACATTTCAACATACACTAACACATAAATATACACTTACCAAAAGAAACGTCCGGATTGTTCTTATTTTGTTGAGTTCAAGAAGTAATTTTTGTGCCTTCTCATGGTTACTACAATACTCATCATAGATACGAAACTTGTCTTTCTGTGAATTCATGTAAGAATAAATTAGTCATTTTATTCACCATTCTGCAATTTTAACCTATGTGATATGCGTAAAGAAACTTCACTGAGTGTTTACTATGTTTTAAGAGCTATACTGCGTGTATACAGCTATATATAAATTTTATTTATTTTCCTTGGCCCATGAAGAATAGCCTAAAAAGGGAGATGGACATATATCAGTTATACTCCATCGTGATGAATTCAAGTAGACAAAGGAACCAAAGGGTGGCAAAGCACAGAAAAGAGAGGGCTGAGCTTTGCCATGAGGATTCAGTTACAGCTTAAAAAGAGGAAGAAATTACATACATATTCTTGCTGTTATTTATGAAAACTGAATAAGGAATGTATGTAGAAGAAAGGTCAATCAATCTGAGCAAGGTCCAGGTATATGAATCCATGATTCCTAGGCAGGGAGACGGAATAAAGTCATTTAGGTGAAGGCAAAAGCAAGTGCCAGATCATGTAGAAATGGAGAAGCACAGGACCCTGCAGTTCATATACACCAGTCTAGACAGTTGTGCTTAAGAGAGACACTGACAACCTGAAGAATATCTAGCAACAAGCAACTAAGAGAATGACAGACCCTGAAGACACCACATCTGAGAGGTTATTTCAGAGTCATATTTGTAGGTATAGAAAAGTCAGGAAATCATGAATACTTTCAAACAGCGTTATGTTGTAAAGGACTGACGGTCCTATGTAGCTCCAAATATAAAACTAGGACCTTTAGGTGGATGTTGCAAGGGCAGTGATGGGCAGATTTGGGATCAACATAGAGATTTTCTAACAGTTAGAGCTGTCACTAAAGTAGGAACAAAATAAACAGCCTTCATAGATAAATAGGAGATATTCTTTTAAAACAAGATTTGTACCATCATGATCTCTAAGCTCCCTTCTATTTGTAAGATTTTCTCAAAGTGCCTTATCATCAAAAGAGTACCAATAAAAGAAAGACACAAAAAATTTATTGATCAAATGTTAGAACAAAAGTGTGCCCATTGAAATTTTAAAGGCATGCATTTAGAAACATTAAGTGCTACTTTATACAACCAGCAGAAAATGTATTGAATCACTTATCTCAAGAAATGACATGAGCCAGAAAAAAAAATAAACTTCAGAAATAGTTTAGCTAAATTCAGAGATGACAGATTCATAAAGTGTTACTAAGGAAATGGATGTCAGGGTGCAAGATTCCCAGGCACAGCCCTGGACTGAGATAGCAACTACTCCAGCTGGCAGAAGATTCTGATTCTTTTGATTCTTTCATGAAATAAAGCAGGCTTAAGTGAGTGGACACAAACACCCGTGGCTTCCAGCTGTGCCCAAGAAAAACACAGCTTGATCTTCCTATACCCAATGAGACTCTCCTTTTAATACAATTATTTTTATGAAATATTTTCTGACTATAAAAAGAACACAGAGTCTGCTCACTACATAAAGACAGATTTTGAAACTACTATCAAAACCTTTCTAAAAGTCTAGATGGAAAATTAAAAATATACAAAATTTGATTTCTATCACTAAATACGCTTGCACATTTTTAAACAAAACATTAATTGTCTAGCATTTTGATAAATACATGGATTCATATTGGTATTCTCAAAATTAGCATCAGTGTAACGGTATACATAGCAGCATTCTTTTTTTTTTTGGTGTGAATGCCCTTTAGTTCTGAAAACAATTTTCACTACACAGTTGTCTTTTTATTTTGCAAATTAATTGCATAAATAATTTCAGGCATCATTTATAAAGAGATGAAAATGATCATATAGGCACAGGATGTGTAATTTGAAACAACTGAGTACTGGCTGGTTATTGTGTCTGCACTGCTCAGTACAACCTTCTGAGAAACCATCCTTGGGGAAAATTCCTGCTACTGGGTTTATTTAACTCCAGGTTTGTCACAAGTTGATTAACAAGGGAACATTCTGACTAATAAAAGGCTCATCGTGCCATTATAGGAATGAGGATTTTCTGTCTCAAAAGAAAAATGCTCTATGTTTGAGAGAAACATAAAAATTCATTCATTATGAACAGCCTGAATATTCATTAGAATTCAAAGCTACAGAGGACGCGAAGAACTAACTTGTCGGGGAAAAGAAAAGGCTGTTTATTCTTCAGTAAAATGGATGATGTGAGGCACTCTCCCCTTTTCTAGCTCTAAGTGGAAGATTTCATTGGCCTTAAAAGACCCTAAACTTTTGGTGTCAGATTTTACTTCTAATATTGAATTCACACATACCACTATGCCAAGAGCTAAATCTCAAAATCCAGGGGAAAAGAACTTTTAAAATAAAAAGAAATTTATCCTACAAAGTGAAGAAAGCAGGTTCCCACTTCTTGTTGAGCATTAGGTTCGGGGTGTAAGCATTCTTCCACGACTTTTAAGAATTCTTTATGTACTGCAAGGATGTCTTCAATGTTTGAGAACAACATCTGTAAATAAACAAATGTGTAAGTAAGCTCAGTAGTGAAGCAATTTTTTTAAGTCTATGATAGCAAGTATTCTCTCTCCAACCTGAAAACCGCACATCCATGCCTTCCTCTACCTTGCCGGCAGAGCCTCAGTTTTGTCTGGACTTCCCCTCCACGCCGCCGACACAACTCTGGGAACCAGGAGCCCGCGGCTGGCTCTCAGGGCAAGGCCTCGGTTGCCCAATCCAAGCCAGGTATCCCACTCCCTTCTCAAGGCTGGGCTGCATGGAAATCAGCAGAGTTGCTGGCAGGCTTTTCTGGGAAGGGCATCTATGCTCCTAAGAAGGGCATACCAGAATGGACAGTCCTCTTTTCCCTCTGGAAGGTGCCCCATGTAGAAGTAAAAGCTGGGACAGCTCTGCAGCTACAGGAAGAGCCAGCTTGAGCACAAAGCTGATAACCTGGGTGGCAGTGATTAGCTGGAGAGGATGTAGCGACCTTGACGGCCTCTCTGGGTCACAGGTGCTAAACCTTCTCCTCTGTCTGGAGTCCCTGATATGTGAGCCAAAGTGTCTTCAATTCAATTTCAGTAAGAGGATTCTTTAGCTTACAACCAAAAGCAAGCTAACTAAAATACTCTCCTGGGAGGAAAATTTTAAAGTTAGGTATTTTACTCATGGGGAAATAGAGTCAGAAGAACCTTTAAAAATCCTTAGAATGTTTTATATTTCCAGCAAAATAAAACAGTAAGTTAGCATCATAAATATCAGGAATCGTACATACAATTTAAATGACTAATCATTATAGTATGATTAATTTTCATTTACCATCCTTTTTTTTCAAGACTGTTCACAATTTTCCTTCCTTGCCGTTTAAAAGAAACGATTATACGTCTGTTTCTGAATTTAGGATATTATGTGGAGTGAACCATTGAAATATTTTGTTCTTCAGTGATCACAGAGACTGGAAGTCACATTTGCCCACACCCTGCCTTCCTGAGCCACCTCTAGCAATCCTCCTACATGGCTCAGCTCCCTCCTTCTCAAAGACATTGAGGTTCTTAGCCTCCAATTTATTTTATTTATATATTTATTTATTTTGAGACAGAGTCTCACTCCTGTTGCCCAGGCTAGAGTGCAATGGCGCCATCTCAGCTCACCACCACCTCCGCTTCCTGGGTTCAAGCGATTCTCCTGCCTCAGCCTCCAGAGTAGCTAGGATTACAGGCATGTGCCACCACAGCTGGCTAATTTTGTATTTTTAGTAAAGACGGGGTTTCTCCATGTTGGTCAGGCTGGTCTCAAACTCCTGACCTTGGGTGATCCTCCCACCTCGGCCTCCCAAAGTGCTGGGATTACAGGCATAAGCCAACACACCCGGCCGCCTCCAATTTATTTTTCTTCCTCTGTTCAAATGTTCCCAAGGCCTTGGTTGAAAAAAAAAAAAAAAACTCTATGACTTCTCTGCCATTCTCTTAATCTTCCATCTCTTTTCCTAAGCCCTATTTCTCCTTTTTAAAATTATTACCAATACAACTGACTGGCACAGCAACTTGTAGTTGAACTGCTGATCAACTGAAGGGCTGCGAAGTACCATGGCACCAGCAAAATTTATCTATAGGAAACTCATGCTCAGGTTGAAGGCCAGTTGTACTTCCTCACCTTCACTGTTTCTTCTGTCACATTTTTGTCAACTTTTGATGCTGCACACTGGTTCATTCGGTGTAAGAATGCCTGCATGAAACAAGAAGACATTATGAAGGTAACATCAGGTTAATAAAATGACTGGGTGTTGAGCAGAATTAAACTAATTTTTTTACAACAAACCAAAGTGTAAAATTCCATTTGTTGAGTATAATAGTTTTGTTGTAACACAGAAACCCTTGTGCATTGCTGTTCCTCTCTGGGAATTATACTTCCATTACAATGTTGGGGTAGGGCCAGAAATCATCAAGTATATGTAAATTAAATTTATCCACCAGGATCTCAAAGTTGTGAAGTAAGCATTTAGAGTCAGATGTTTCCTAAACTTCTAAGACTTGCAAAGCACAAGAAGACCAAAATTTAACGGAAAATGGCATTTCTAATAAAACAACAAAAGGGCCAGAGATTCTGAAGTGATCCTCTTCGAAATTAGAGATAGATAAATAGATAGAAGATAGGTAGGTAGGTTGACTGATTGATAAAATAGATGATAGATAGACAGATAGATAGATAGATAGATAGATAGATAGATAGATAGATAGATAGATATCCCTGCCACTATTTCCCAGGAAGACACTTCAAGAAGGAATGAAAGAATTTCCTTTCCCCTCTATCGCCCACCCCCAGCCTTTTAAGAAGCCAGAATTTAAATTTCTGGGTTCAGGTCCGGGCTCTCCATACCTCTATGGTAGGCAAATAAGCCCTTTAGTAATTCAAAGATTTGGACTCTTCTCAGTGGTCATTAAGTTTTGACCAATGGCTAAATAGGCTATTATTTTCACAAAGAAAAAAAGGAGTAGAATAATTTCATTATATTGAGCCTTGAAAAAGAAAGTTTAGGGGAGAAAAAGAAGAGAATTTCCATCTAGCAAATTTGGTTTATGTCCTCAAGACACCATCCATTATCACCCTCAGGACATGGCTAATAAGAGTATAAAATGGTACAACATTTCAGAGGGCAAATTGACAATATAGCTCAAATTTTTAAATGGGTATTTCCAGCCAGTATGGTGGCTTGTGTCTATAATCCTAGCACTTTGGGAGTCCCAGGCAGGATCCCTTAAGGCCAGGAGTTTGAGGTCAGCCTCAGCAACACAGCAAGACCTTGCCTTTACAAAGATTTTTAAAGTTTGCTGGGCGTGGTGGCACACACCTGTAGTCCTAGTTACTTAAGAGGCTGAGGTGGGAGGATCACTTGAGCCCAGAAGTTTGAGGCTGCAGGGAGCCATAGTCACACGCACCACTGTACTCCAGTCTGGGTGACAGAGTAAGATCCTATCTCAAAAGATAAAAATAAAAATAAATGGGCATTTTCTTGAACCCAGAAATACTACTTCTAGGACTTCATTCTAAGAAAAATATTCAAACAAGGGGATTCATTGTATTGATTACCAAAATGGAAAAATTGGAAACAATCTAAATGACCATCAATAAAAGAATCATTAAACATATTATGATATATTCAAATTATAGACTACTATAGCAAAAGTGCAATCATAAATGGAATGTGATGAAAACTACATAGACACATACATGTGTATACGAGATGTCTATAAAATATTGTCTGGTGAAAAAATGTATTAAGTGGCATACTTGCTACATACATACATATATGCAGATGCATAAGAATATATACAGATATACAAATGGATAATATCGGTGTGTGCTAATGTTGAGAAAAAAGTAGGTGGCATTTGCCAAAACGCAATGGGTAGTTCCTTTTAGGTAATAGGAAATTGACCTTTGTACACTTTCTAATTTTTGTAATATTTAGCTATAAGCATGTTATAACTTATATCAAAAGAGGAACAAGACTATTTAAAATAAAACTAACGAGCCACAAGATCTCACTCCTAGCATGACCTTCAGAACCACATTTATTCCTGATTCAACAAGTTCATGTTTCAGATTCTGTAACTACAATGTCAGATCAGAAGGACTAGCCTCAACTTTTCAACATCAGCTGAAATAAATAAAATGAACATGTATTGGATGTCAATCTAATTTGTCTATTGGGAACAAGTGATATAATTTTTGAACTCATATCTAAAGTTAAGGATAATTGGTGAAAAAAATTAGAATTTTCTAACTTTAAGTGCTCAGTTTATTAGTATTATTCTGTTTAATTTTTTGCTTTAGTTTTGTTTTTCTTGAATATTTTCCACATACTCATCGCAAATATGTTCTTTATCTCATTCCATTTACTCTTAAAACAACATGGTGGTTTATTTCCCTAGTTTACATAGTTTACATTTCATATTGACCACATAGTAAACAGGTAACCTCTCGTGCAAGCAAAGCTTAAACTTCACCTCTACATTTATAAACCTTTTCTTCATAAACTGAACTCAGTCACATTCTGAAATGGATAAATTAAAGTGAGGAAGTAGTAACAATGAATCAAAATATGAGTTAGAATGGAACATACAAACTAAGAAAGTAAACCATGTCTTTATCTGACTTTTTATCTTCTTATCCTCCGTGACAATATGGAACTTTTTGTTTAATTGTATATGAAAGGAAATCTGGAACTTGTTAGCATTTCTGACCAAGCATTTCTTTTTCCCAAGGTCCTCATTTTATACAACAGTGAAGGCAGATTTTAGATGTTTGCTGAGAACGCAAAATCATGAAAACGGTTTGACATTTTTTATAAGAGGTTTAAATCTTCCTTCCTAAAGCTAGGAATAAATAGGTAATTTCAAAATCATCCTTTAACAACCAGCATCTATAGTGTCCTTTCAGACTCTGTTGTCATATTTAATCCTTCTTATATCAATCAAGGAAGCATTAGTAGCCTAGTCACAAAAATACATGAAGGATTCTATACATTGTTTTATCTCTGCATTCATTCCCACTTGTCCAAAATTTCATCAGAATCAGATAATCTTCATCTTGACATACATATATTTGAAATCAAGCAGTGGAAAATAGCTTTTTTATGCTAGTGGATTTCAAACTTTTTCTTGTGTTTAAGACTTGGAGAGTTTCTTCCAAATGCAGATTCCTATCCCCAGAGGTGTGACTCAGCAGATTAATTTAGGACCCAGAAATCTGCATTTTGAGCAGGACTTCTAGGTGATTCTGATGTAGTTGGTCCAGAGATCATCTTCTGATGAACAATTCTCTATGTTTATTCTTTCAAAGACTGAAACAAAAAGCAGACTTTGAGAAATAAATGAGTCTTAATAGGAAAATCGAGTTTACTTATTTCACTTTGACTTTCAATTCAATGTCAAACAGTGGTTGTTTCTATACAACATCCTCTCACCCAACCACTTGGGATGCTGGCACCCCACAGAGGACGCGCCTCCCACCCATGAAAATCACAATCAAGACTGCATATAACAGGTCACAATAATCTCTGAAGGGTAGGGAGATGCAGACACTACACAGGTGAGTCAAAGACAGGCTGAGTTGCGTTCAGAGGAAGTGAGGCTCTCGCAGATGCTGCCCCCTCCAACCCCTGAGGACCTTTCAGCTTGTATGTGTGTGAGCATGTGCTCCGCTCACCAGCATTCCCCTAACAATGGCTCCACAAAAAATATTCCTAGATATCACTCTAGTTATGAGCTTTTTCCCAGAGTACTCTTTATTTTCTCTTTAACTTGCTCCATATTATCTTGTATTGTTGGTAAATGCATATGATAAATATTATCCACTAATTAAAGTTTAATAAAGCTAAAAATGTCGCAAATTTGCTATCAAGAATCAAAAGGGAGAAACTCATTAAGATGAAATAAGAAGATGACAGCAATCTCCTTTATCCGTGTCTGCCCATTTGTGCTGTTGCTAGTTCAAAAGTAAAGCAAAGCTCACCATGGGCTTCATTCTCAGAACGCATTTTCTTATTTTATAATTTCAACTTACAAAATGATCTCTTTCAACATATTTTTGCTCTTCCCACTCTTTTCATCAGTCCAGGCACACACAGTAGATCATTTTCAGAAGTCCCGCAGATTTTAACAATTTATACTTTTAATTCTAGATACCCGATGCCAATCTGAATTTCGTATCATACAGCACTAAACCTTATTACTCCAACAAATATTCTACATTCAAAATTCTGAATGTAGACTATTTAGCAGCACCCTGTCACCTTAAACATTTGGCTATTTAATACGGATACAGACAGGTAAATTGTATATATAAAGGCGAAATAGGAAAAATTTAAGAGGGACTCCACTGTTGCAGGAAAAAAAGACTGTACTAATTTCATGAAAATAAATGAGAAAAAAACAATAAGGGTAAATATTTTCCTTTTACCCTTTAACTTAAAACAATATTATCACATCACAATTCTTTGGAAGATAAGGGCTTTGTTTGGTCCTAATAAATGAAAGAAGTTTGTCATTTGGGTTTGCATGAACACCTGGTTGGTAGTGGCATCACTGGAATGGAGAAGACTGAAAGTGAAGAAGGTTTTGGGGTGGGAGAATCAGTTTGTTCTGGACCTGTTGGGTCTCAGATTTCTATTGGGCACCAGTGTGGAAATCATGAGTAGGGAGTTAGCCATTCCAATCTGAGGTTCTAAGGGAGGGATCAGGGCTTACAGTAAAAAGTTGATTGTCACTGGCACAAAGACGTAACTTAGGGAAAGCATATACATAAAGAAAAAATGACCAGCCCCAGTCCATTGGAGACAGTGTGGAGATGGGGAAGACAAAACACACGAGGACAGAATCATTTTATCTATTTGTTTACTGTCCGTCTTCCACATTTGGATGGGAGCTTCATGAATGCAGAGCCTACCTGCTTTCTTCACTGGGATAATCCCCAGCACCTACAGCAATATCTGGCACTTGGTAAGTGCTCAATAAACTTCTGCAAAGACTGACGACTTTTGTTCTTAACTCAATGGTTTTCATTTATGAAGACCACCAGACTGCACTGCATTAATTTCCCTAGTGTATTAGCTTCCCAAATATTCATTAGCAACTTGGAATATAGGATAGCACATACTCTTTTCCTTTTCTATCACCATATGACATGGTTTATCAGTCTTGACATTATTGACATTTGAAGCTGGATTAAACCTTTGTTTAAAATAAAACTTTGTAGTGAAGGACTGTCCTGTGCTCACAGGATGTTTAGTAATCTCTTTCCCACTCAGATACAATGAACGATAATTATAAAATGATGTTACTTTGTTCCTACAGAATATGAGCAGCATCTTTTCATCTTTGAAATAGATCGTGGTTTGTTCCTAAACTTCCATGACAACATTCAATCCACGCAAAACTCCAAAAACTGACAGAATAATAAATCATTTGTTAGTAGTCCAGTAGTATCTAAGACTCAGCCTCGTGGGCATTTATCACTCTACAAATCATTAAAATATCCCACACCTGGATTACTCAAATAAATGCCTAAAGAGATTGCAGTGATTCCCAAACAGCATGTCTAAATCCTCAGTGAAAGCCTCGATTGTTGCTGTTTCCTTGTGATTCGAAACAAAAGGATTTTTTGTGTCAGTTATTGACAGTCTTTTAATATCTGCCTAATTTCCCACCAAAAGCTGTTTTACTCTTTTTCAGACCAATTATTAATTCAAAATGAACATCACTATCATCTCAGAGCTTAGGCGAAGATAATTTTTCATTATACCATCCAAATCAAAAAATAAAAATAAAAACCTCCCTTGGCTGGAACTTGACCAAGATGTGAAGATAATTACCACATTGGTATAGTGTATTCTATTTGACCTCAATATAACAAAAAATAAATATGAAAGAACTGCGTTCTTCAGGAATTTTCAGGGGAAAGAATTCACCATTTGTCAGCATATGATTGGTACGTTACATACAAGGCACAGAGTTTTGAAGATATTTAATACTTGGGTGACAGGAAAGTCAAGAGTAAAACTGGACAGAGGATGAAACAGAACTCAGGACCATTACTGACAGAATTACAATTATGCATAAAATTACTAAAATTGAAGGTGAAAGTTACAAAATTTATTGAGATGACTGCAGTGAAATACTATAATAAATGCCATCTTTTCTTAAGTGTGGTTTTTGTTAATTTCTTAAATGTTTAATTTTTTTGTTGCATTTAACTTCTAGTTTGTTTCTGCAGTCGTGATTCCCACAAACTCATCTCACAGTTCAGCCTATAAAATTATTATTTTAACAGGATATTTAGCTTCCATTGGCCTAAGGCAATGAGTTGGTCTAAAGCAGAGGTCAAAAACAGTAGAGGTAGGTTTTAACACAGCACTATGTGGTTAAAACATTGATTCAATTGCTAACATTTTTAAAAAAAGAGTATTCATATAAAATTCAATAATTACAGCCTCTCTTCAAACACTTGGAGAAAATTAACAC
The DNA here is from genome assembly GCF_028885655.2 of Pongo abelii. Classification (NCBI taxonomy): domain Eukaryota; kingdom Metazoa; phylum Chordata; class Mammalia; order Primates; family Hominidae; genus Pongo; species Pongo abelii. The sequence goes on along the minus strand of NC_071992.2, from coordinate 83,141,664 downwards.
AGGGCCTATCTACCTGAATAATAGTAAGTTAGAGCTGAAGAAGCCACATGTTCCCTTCATTTTGCCACAGTCACCACTACTCCCTATCATCACGTACACCAAAGCTGAATGTTAATTGCCATGTATTCTAATAGTAATGTTGTTTTTTTTTTAATACAAAGCCCATTTTACTCATTTTTTTTTTGACTTGGGAATCTTTGTAGCCATAGCCATTTCCATTTCCAGCCACAGTCTTAAGGTTTTGTCAAGGTCCTTTTGACTCACAACTTTTTAATACTGATCATTCCAGAGTTCTAAGTTTTAAAATAGCATTTGATCTTGAAGTGTTTGAGTGAAAATGTACTCCCATGATCAAAGAAAAAAAAAGCTAAAACAAAAATACTTAAAAATAAACCTAAGAAAATTGGTGCATGTTTTACTTAACTCTTAGTTCCCCAAGGAATCTAAAATTAAGCGAGATATTTACTCTTAGAAGTGATATCTTTTGTTAGAGATAGCTCTGGCAGGCATGTATACAGCTAGTTTTCTCAAGGATTGAAACAACTCCATGTTCTTTATTTAAAATTTGTTTTAATAAAGTAACTTTTTGGCAATAAATTCTTATTGGTGTATTCATTCCAAGTATCATTTGATTCATGAAGATCTTGTGTTCCTTGTATTGTTTTGGGTGATTGATGTCTCTTTCCTGAATGGTCAGCGATACACCAAACCCTAGAGAGAAATCAGTTTCAAAAAGAACGAAGGTTAGGAAATGTATGATGTTTATAGTGGGCTGTTTGGAAGCCTTCAAAATTAACCCACCACCTTCCTCCCCTACACACTTAGAAATACCCGCTCAAACACATACAGATACAGGATGTCTCCTCAGGGTGGAGTTCAGCTCTGTGGTGAGCATTTATGAGAGGCCAGCTGCTTTTAAGTCTCAGTTTCCTCACCCATTAAATCAGGTTAATAATCATACGTGCCTCACAGAGAGGTGGAGAAGATTACATGCAGGTAATGATAGGTAGCCCTTTGCAAAGTGCTAGCACACAAATAGGGCCCAATAAATGTTATCTGATATTTCTGCCACTGCGCCTATTATCACTATCCACTATTACTACATCCACAGCCTAGTCCCATTACTTCTACTGTGGTTATGTATTACCAACACTAGAGAGAATAGAACTAAAGGGTAAGTTAAGGGCCCTTTCTCCTACTCTCTGCTCCTATATTAACAGTAAATCAATCCAACAGACTCTACTTTCTGGAGAAGTCCTTGATATCAGAACAAGTATTATAATTCAAGGTATTGAGGCAAAAATTCTGTTTATTTTTTAACTATTGGATCTTCCACAATGTAGTGGATCTTTTCTGCTCAGGATCCCAGGCTAGCTCCCAGTTGCTTGGTATACATGTCAATCTCTCTAATCATACATTTATCTTCCACCCATTGCAGAAATTTGGAGATTCACAAAGAGTAGAAGACAGAAAAAGTTTATTGAGGATCAAACTCTAAAGTGCTAATAGGGATTGTTGTCTATGTCCTCAATCCTTGAAAGAACTTAGAACACGAGGTATTAATAAAAATGGAACAATGCAAGTGAAGTTTGGTCAAACCACAGCTTTAATTTCAATGAGATGTCACAAGATCAGGGCATGGGCCAGAAGCACACAGGCTGGAAGTAAAATGACAGTCTGATCTGACAAGACCTCTACAGAAAAGCCAGGTTCGAAAAAGAAGACTATTCCTCTGGAAGCTGCCTTCTTCTAGGTGCTATCAACTCTTTACAGCACCAATGGAACACTTAAACAAAAATAATTCATAAGACTGGTTTATAAAATTTAAATTAAAATGTATTTATGTATCATAAGTCATTATATTTGTAAAGAAACTTAATGTTAGATGCAAATAAACTTTTAATGAGGTTCAGAATTATAATAAAGAAATAAAGACATTTCAAATATTCCACCATTTTTCTGGTATCATTTCATATAAAAGTATGTTTCATGGTGTCAGCTGGTGAAAAACGTGAAATAAAGTGGATTTCTAAATGCAGTTCAGAAGCTTACATGAACATATTTGTCAACTTTTTTCTTAATGTCTCTATTAAATTGCCCTATTTTTAATATTATACAAATATTTATACAGAGATGCCAGTAAACTATTATGTCTCCTATATAATAATACTTCATATTGTGCTGGTCAGGAATTTACGTTGATATCAGATCACTTGAACAACACAGCACAATGAAAGAAAAGGGTAAGTGGGAAGTACAAAGTACGTTGTATAGATAATATTCTCAGGCGCATATTTTTCTCTGGCACAGGAAACTGGTCATTTCCTGAATTTAAAGTGCAGAACACTATTCCTGTTTTAGTCGTTATTCAAGAATGCAGTTCCCATGAAAAGGAAATGTAAGCAGTGTAGAAGGAAACGTATTTAGTGCTGGAAAACCCAGAGAAATGAATGAGGATCCCAACCTGAAGATCTGTTGCTGCCCGACGGCCACTCCCCTCCTTCATCTCACATTCTGATCTAACTCACTGTGCAATCCATGAGGTATAAAAGGAAGATTTATAAATTGGTTTCATAACATTTATTTCAATTAACATGAATTTGTTTTATTCTTTAAACACATTTATTTTGCGTGTCAGTCCGTTTTCATACTGCTATAAAGACATACCCGAGAAAGCGTAATTTACAAAGAAAAAGAGGTTTAATGGATTCCCAGTTCCACATGGCTGGGGAGGGCTCACAATCATGGCAGAAGGCGAAGGAGAAGCAAAGACACGTCTTACATGGTGGCAGGCAAGACAGCGTGTGCAGGGGAATTCCCCTTTATAAAACCATCAGATCTCATGAGATTTATTCACTATCACAACAACAGTACAGAAAAGACATGCCCCCATGATTCTATCACCTCCCACCAGGTCCCTCCCATGACACATGGGGATTATGTGAGCTACAATTCAAGATGAGGTTTGGGTGGGGACACAGCCAAACCATATCAACTTGTCTCCAACTTTTATACCTCAGAAACTTAGGCACTTACTTTACCTTTTCTTTAAGACTGACTTCTAAAATTGCCCACCATCATCCTTAAAACACACATGACTTAAAATACATGTCAGTATCCTATGGCCCTTTCTGACTCACCATATTCTCTCCTCTCGTGACCAAATGTTGTCCTTACCCACTTCATTCAACATATCACCCCTTCCTTAGTCTGCAATTTCTTTCCTCTCCTTTTCCATTTGACTCATACTCTATTCCTAAAGGGAATTAGTACAAAGTAACTCAAACTGTTAGTGCTGGGTTGATACGGACAAGTATTAATAGATCGATGGCACAGGAACAGTCCAGAAAATATCCTGAGTATTTAGAATTTACTATTTGAAACAGGTGGCACTTCAAATCAGTGGGGAAAGAATGCCAGGTTTTGGGACAACAGGCAGTCCAATTTCTAGTCTTTACCAAAATATGACAGAATTCAGCAACATGAAGTGGTGAAGAGCTTTCTGGAGCCACTCTGCCTGGATTTGAATCCCAACCCTGCCAGCTACTAGATGTGTGACCATACGAGTAACTTTACCTCTCTGAGGCAGAGCTTCCATATTTGTAAGATAAGAGTAATATGGTATCTACTCCTATAGACTTGCTATAAGCATTAAACAAATTAATATACGTGAAGTAACTGAGGGCTGGGCACGGTGGCTCACGCCTGTAATCCCAACACTTTGGGAGGCCGAGGTGGGCAGACCATGAGGTCAGGAGATGGAGACCATCTTGACTAACACAGTGAAACCCCGTCTCTACTAAAAATACAAAAAATTCGCCGGGCGTGGTGGCGGGCACCTGTAGTCCCAGCTACTCGGGAGGCTGAGGCAGGAGAATGGTGTGAACCTAGGAGGCGGAGCTTGCAGCATGCCAAGATGGCGCCACTGCACTCCAGCCTGGGTGACAAAGCAAGACTCCGTCTCAAAAAAAAAAAAAGTAACTGGTACATCGAGTGTCAATGTCTATGTTTGCTGTTATTACTATTTTTTTCTATTTCTTATAACCAAATATAATTCTTCAATGCTGTTTTCATTAAATAACAGCAAAACTTCTGAAGGAAGACCTTCAAAAAGGAGAACGATTCTTTTTTACATCACCCACATAGCAAGCTATATCAATGACAATAACCAACAGGAGGAGCAAGTATTGTACATGTATAAATATGTAAAACATTTTTAAACTGCTTTTAAGTCATTCATGACTTTTTATTCATAATCTACTTTGTAAAAATCTGTGTAAGTGGTCAAATATCTGAAAGCGTTTTCTTACAAATTCAAGAAATGTGAGAAAAACTAAATAAGCTCAACTGTGAAAACCTGGGATAACAATTATTATCAATAATCCTTTTATGTTTCAAAAATCAAGAAAAAATAAAATATGAAATATCATAAATACTTCTACATACTCCACGAATCAAATAGCTGCCAACAAAACGCTCCTAATGAGTTCATTTCTATGGATATTGGCTTGCAGCTCCATTGACAGCTGAATATTCATGAGGCAAATTAGCTGCAAATAAACAAGGAAACTTTCCTTCCACAGGAAAAAGAAAAGCTATGATAACTAAAAAATATTTTAAGCACTTTTTTTCTGACCTGGGTTATGAAAATTACCATCAAAAAAATATAGTGTCTGTCTATATAGCTTTGTCTATGAGTTTTGTTACATAACCACAAAGATGCAGCAGATTTGTTCAACTACTGCAAAATCCCAAATACCCCCTAACATCAATAGTTTTCTTGTTTCACGGGATCTGAATCACCTTAGGTCCTCAAGAACCAACATTTTGGGGATGTAAATGAAACTGTCCTAGGCTGGGTGTGATAATTAATCTGGTTTAGGGCAATTATTTGCAGAGCTTAAAGCTTGAATGTGCACATAATATGTAAAAGGTCACGGTAAACTGAAATCTGAACTAGGTCCAATATTGGGGGGTGTAGTCTGGAGGCCCTAAGAGGCTCAGTGAGTAGACTCCAGGCAACAGTGACAGGATTCACTCTAGGGAGATGGCATATAGTAGCTGGTCACTGGTGTAAAGGTGACCCTGATGGGATGCTGCTTGAGGTGGAGTAGGAATAAAAATGGTTGTGAAGAAAGGTTAGCATCTAATAGGATATAATTGACTTCTTCCAAATGCAGTGGGATTTAGGTTTCAGCCGCAGGCCTGATAAAAAACTGGAATAAAAATCAAGACTGAGGATAGAATCTAATTGTATAGAGTGGATGTACACTATTGAGACAGGTTATACTGCATCTCAGTGGGGAAACTGGTGCCTCCCTTCATCCCAGGATACCTAATTTAGGACAGCAAAACTAATTCCAGACCATGCCTGCTGGGGAAGAGGAGGCTCTTCTTACCCTCCAGGCTCAGCCAGGGCTGCACCAGGGCAGTTGGGGAGGTTGAGCATACAGGAGCTTAGGGGACCAGCAAACTGCTAATGAGCTGCTCTCTGCAGGTCAACTGTAAAATTGTACATTTTGGCCAAAGAATAATGGCAGGAATTGAATTTCAAAATGCATATTCAACAATATATCCCAAAATCAGCTGAGGGCAAGTGTCCCACTGGGAAACTAATGCATATGTCCTGAAATTATCTGTATATTTTTACCCCTTGTCATCAGACAAAAAGGAATAATATCCTTATTGCATGAGACAGTCACTGTGAACCCACTCTATGCCAGGCTCTGTTCTCAGCACTAGGTAAATAACAATGGAAAGGCCAGTTCCTTGCCCTCAATGAGTGTGCATTCTAGGGAATGGATGTGCCAAAGATGAATAAACCACTAAATAGACAATGCAAGTTCAGATGGTGGTAAGTACTACGAAGAAAAATAAAACAAATCAATGGAAAGGCTTCTTAGAAGACACATCACTTCAGGAGAGACTTTAAGGAAGTGAGAGTACGATGCATGGGAATATCTAGGAAGGATCCGTGGACAAACGCACCAACAATTGGAGTGAAGGAGGGGTATGTACGACCCAAAGGAACGAGAGACTGTGTTGGCAAAAGGGAGGAAAAGAGACATCTGAGAAGTGGTTGTTAGGTGAGGGCAGGTCATGGATGGCCTGGGGGATGGCAGTGGAGAGTTCATTTTATTCTCAGTCTGATGGGCAGCCATTGAAAGTTTGCAAGCAGAATTGGTGTGAAGCTCACTCCAGCTGCTTCGTGGAGAACTGGCTATGGAGGGGGCCACCTAGGTTTCCACTGAAATAAGACAAGTGAAAGATGATGGTGCTGTGGGTAAGGTGGTGAGGAGCAGTCAGAATCTGCCTATGTTATGAAGTTATTGCTGGCAGGATTTGCTCATGGATTGACTGTGAATTGTGAGCGGAAGAGAGAAATCAAGGTTGCTGCCTAAGTTTTGGGCCCAAGCAACTGCATGAACACCAGTGCATTTACTGGTATGGAAGAGACCCTGGGGAGGACAGGGTTGAAAGAAACACAGCAATGGACCTTATCAAAGCAATACATAAAGCAACAGGACAGATTCAATCAACACAAAAGCAATTTCAATCAATAAGGAATCCCCTCTTATCGAAAGAATTATTTTCCATGTCTCAAAATTATTTAAAACACCATTTACGGGACAGCTGCATGGCTATTTCTTCCATTTTCTGTTACTTCATTAAAATCTCCCTTTCTGTGGGCTGAATTAGGAAAGCCATCAAAAAATATTAGCAGGAAATAATGTCAATTGATTTCTTATTATGTTCTATTTAATAAATTAAGAATAAATGAGATGTGGCCATGCTTGGTTTATAATTCTTTTTTATTCCAATGTGACACAAATAAATGAAAACCTCTCAATGTCAAATGCCCATACCTGAGAGAATATGGATTCAGACATTAAAAGCATTATATATTTTTAGAGATTACAAATGTTTAAGAAAAATATTAAAAAGTATTTTAAGCAAGAAATTACTTGCATCAATACTAAGCTTATCTAAAGTAAGGAGAATGTTTCATATCAGTTGACATGGTCCTTTTATCAGTGGCAAGAAATACAAACAGTTTTGATTTTTCAACAGAGTCTAAGTCAATAAAGATGCACACAGGTGTGATGCCCATTCACTAAATAGTAAATGAAAGCACACAAGAAAGAATGAACTTGAAATAATTACCCATTGCCAGAAGGTCAGTGAAATCAAGAAAGGCAGAGAGAGAACAATGAAGATCACCATTCGAACTTACTTTTTCTATCATAAATAGTCACAGCAAAGCTGATACAGTATTCATTTTTTCACCAGCCATACAAATTAACTCAATTCATGCTTCAGTAATCCTGTGAGGCTGGGAGTAATCTTAGCTTCATTTTAGTAATGGAGAAACTGAGTCTGAAGGAGATTAAGTAGCTTCTCCAAGGTGGAACAGTCAGGAAATGAAGGAGCCTGGATTCAATCCTGACTTGACTCAGCTCCAGCTCTCTCACTGCCAAGCTGCATATATTGTGCCCACACTTCCCCACAGGTGAGTTAAAAGAGTCAGGCCAAACATGGTGAAGCCCTGTCTCTACTAAAAATACAAAAATTAGCCAGGCGTAGTGGCATGCGCCTGTAGTCCCAGCTACTTGGGAGGCTGAGGCAGGAGAATCGCTTGAACGGGGGAGGCGGAGGTTGCAGTGAGCCGAGATTGCGCTACTGCATTCCAGCCTGGAGACAGGGTGAGACTCTGTCTCAAAAAAAAAAAAAAAAAAAAAAAAAAGTCAGGCCAGAAGACCTCCTGTGGAGGCTGAAATAGGAACCAAATTATACTCAGTCAGTTTCTAAATCTGATTTCCAAAGTTTCCATTCCTGCCTTGGAAAAGAATGGAAAAGGATTCTTTCATATCTTTTAGCAAAGAAATTCTCTTCTCTTTAACGTTAACTCGGCTAATGGTACTGACTTTTTCCTAACTGAATAAAAATCACAGAATTTGAGTAATCTTATATTTCTGTAACAGAATATTGCTCCTTGAAGAAAACTCTCCAGAACTCGTTTCCTCTCATCCTAATTACAGCAAGTAACTTAAGATGACCACATTACAGAACAGGATACAATTGAGCACCCACTTTCAGTTAACAAGTTCCAGGTGTTACCAGGGCCCAGCTAAAGTCTTCCTGGTCTATAGTACTCACTAGCTCCACCCAAGAAAGGTGACCCCAGACCCTTAACCTCCAATAATCTTTTGCCGCCTGAGATACTTAGATACTGAGAGTCACATTGTTTTAATCAGAAAATACTATACTAAGAAACTATTATACAAGCCAGGCTCAGCAGCATTCACCTATAATCCCAGCTACTCAGGAGGCTGAGGTGGGAGGATCACTTGAGCCCAGGAGTTTGAGTCCATCCTGGGCAACAAAGAGATACATCACCACCTTAAAAAAAACAAAGAAACTATTATATGGAGAAATACAGGGACTTGTAAAAGTTTAGGATTTAGTTAGAATAAATCCCAAACCCTGAAACAGTCTTCAGAAATCTTTTAAAAATAATGTACAAATCAATACAAAGTAGCATAAAAATCTCCTTTGAAACTGTCCAATGAAGTTAATGATAAAAATTAACTATAATTATTATAGTAAGCACTCATCCTCCAGAGAGCTTTCTGTCCCCTGTACAATATTGAAATACGAGTTCCTCAAACAGCACAACTTCCCTACTACCACAGCTCCAAAGTTCAAGATTCAAACAGCCATATAACTTGATTTAACCAGTCTGCAAACTACAATATCTATATTTTTCTGAGGCTCCTGGGTCAACAAACTCTGTTTTCCACCATGTAGTAGGCATTAGAATTTTAAATGCATTAATGATGTTTCCCAAACCTCTTAAATTTAGGAAGAACCACACACATTTCGCAGCACATTTTTAAGGAAATTCTGCTCTGAAAAAAAAATGAATTAAAAAGCAAATAAAATTAATTGGGATGATGTAAACATCAACCTAAGAATATCATCTGAATTTCGTAAGTTCCCATATTACAAAAAATTACCAATAAGTTCACATACTACAACGGGTACACTGAACGCTTCTATTAGGACAAAGAACTACAGGGACAATCATATTAAGAAAATTAGTATCTTCCAGCCAGGCACAGTGGCTCATACCTTTGGGAGAGCATTTTGTGAGATGGAGGTGGGGGTAATCCCAGCACTTTGGGAGACCGAGGCAGGAGTATCACTTGAGGTCAGGAGTTAAAGACCAGCCTGGCCAACATGGCAAAACACCGTCTCTACTAAAATACAAAAATTAGCTGGGTGTGGTGGCACACACCTATAATCCCAGCTACTCGGGAGGCTAAGGCATAAGAATCACTTGAACCCAGGAGGTGCAAGTTGTAGAGAACCAAGATCATGCCACTGTGTTCCAGCCTAGATGACACAGCGAGACTCCACCTCAAAAAAAAAAAAAGAAAAAGAAAAAGAGAAAATTAGTATCTTCTCCATGCACTTTCTTTTTTTTTAAGTTTATTTTACATTCAAGTGTACATATGCAGGTTTGTTACGTAGGGAAACTTGTGTCACAGGATTTGTTTTACAGATTATTTCATCACCCAGGTGCTAAGCCTAGTATTTTTTCTGCCCCTCTCCCTCCTCCCGCCCTCCGCCCTCAGGTAAAACCCAGTGTCTGTTCTTCCCCTCTTCGTGTCCAAGTGTTCTCATCATTTAGCTCCCACTTGTAAGTGAGAACATGCAGTATTTGGTTTTCTGTTCCTGCATTAGTTTGCTAAGGACAATGGCCTTCAGCTCCATCCATGTTCCTGAAAAGGACATAATCTCATTCTTTATGGCTGTATAGTATTCTGTGGTATGTATGTACTACATTTTCTTTATCCAGTCTACCCTTGATGGGCATTTAGGTTGATTCCATGTCTTTGTTATTGTGAATAGTGATGCAGCGAACATACATGTGCACGTATCTTTATGGTAGAATGCTTTATATTCCTTTGGATATATACCCAGTAATGAGATTGCTGGGTTGAACAATGGCTGTGTTTTTAGCTCTTTGAGGAACTGCCACACTGCTTTTCACAAGGGTTGAACTAATTCACACTCCCACCAACAATGTGTAAGTATTCCCTCTTCTCTGCAACCACAACAGCATCTGTTATTTTTTGACTTTTTAATAAGAGCTATTCTGACTGGAGTAAGATAGTATCTCCATTGTGGTTTTGATTTGCATTTCTGTAATGATCACTGATGTTGAGCTTTTTTTCACATGCTGGTTGACTGCATGCATGTCTTCTTTTGAAAAGAGTATTTTCATGCCCTTTGCCCAGTTTTTAATGGGTTTGTTCATTTTTATTGTAAATTTAGGTTCCTTATAGATGCTAGATATTAGACCTTTGCCAGATGCATAGTTTACAAATATTTTCTCCTATTGGGTAGGTTGTCTGTTTGCTGATAATTTCTTTGGCTGTGAAGAAGCTCTTAAGTTTAATTAGATCCTATTTGTCAATTTTTGCTTTTGTTATGATTGCTTTGGCATCTTTATCATGAAATATTTGTGAGTTCCTATGTCCAGAATGGTATTGCCTAGGTTGTCTTCCAAGGTTTCCATAGTTTTGGATTTTACATTTAAGCCTTTAATTTATCTTGAGTTAATTTTTGTATATGGTGTAAGGAAGGGGTCTAGTTTCAATCTTCTGCAGATGGCTAGCCAGTTATCCTAGCACCATTTATTGAAGAGAGAGTTTTTTCCCCCATTGCTTGTTTTTGCCATCTTTGTCAAAGATCACATGGTTATAGGTATGTGGCCTTATTTCTGGGCTTTTTATTCTGTTCCATTGGTCTATGTGTCTGTTTTTGTACCAGTACCATACTGTTTTGATTACTGTAACCCTGTAATATAGTTTGAGGTTGGGAACTGTGATGCATCCAGCTTTGTTCTTTTTGCTTAGTATTGCCTTCGCTATTCAAGCTTGTTTTTGGTTCCTTGTAAATTTTAAAATCATTTTTTCTAGTTTTGTGAACAGTATCATTGGTAGTTTAAAAGGAATAACAATGAATTTGTAAATTGCTTTGGGCAGTATGGACATTTAAATGATACGGATTCTTCCTATCCATGAGCATGGAATGTTTTTCCATTTGTTTGTGTCATCTCTGATTTCTTTGAGCAGTGGTTTGTAATTCCCATTGTAGAGATCTTTCACCTCCCTGGGTAGGTGTGTACCTACGTTTGTTTGTTTTGTGGCAACTGTGAATGGAATTGCTTCCTGATTTGGCTCTCTCTCACCTAACTGTTGTTGATATATAGGAATGTTAACAATTTTTGCACATTAATTTTGTATTCTGCTACTTTGCTAAAATTGTTTATCCGCTTAAGGAGCTTCGGGGCTAAGACGATACGGTTTTATAGATATAGGATCATGTCATCTGCAAATAGGGATAGTTTGACTTCTTCTCTTGCTATTTCTCTTGCCTAATTGCCCTGATCAGGACTTCCGATAATACTATGTTGAACAGGAGTGGTGAGAGAGGGCATCCTTGTCTTGCACCAGTTTTCAAGGCAAATGCTTCCAGCTTTTGCCCATTCAGTATAATGTTGGCTGTGGGTTTGTCACAGGTGGTTTTATTATTTTGAGGCATGTTCCTTCAATACCTAGTTTATTGAGAGTTTTTTTAACATGAAGGGGTCTTGAATTTTATCAAAAGCCTTTTCTGCATCTATTGAGATAATCATGTGGTTTGGGTCTTTAGTTCTGTTTTATGTGATGAATCACATTTATTGATTTGCATATGTTGAACCAAACTTGCATCCCAGGGATAAAGCCTACTTGATCATGGTGGATAAGCTTTTTGATGTACTGCTGGATTCAGTTTGTAAGTATTTTGTTGAGGATTTTTACATCAATGTTCATCAAGAATATCGGCCTGAAGTTTTCTTTTTTTGTTGTCTCTCTGCCAGGTTTTGTTAGGATGATGCTGGCCTCACAGAATGAGTTGTGTAAAAGTCTCTCCTCCTCGATTTTTTTGGAATAGTTTCGGTAGAATGCTACCAGCTCTTCTTTGTATGTCTAGTAGAATTTGGCTATGAATCTGTCTGGTTCTGGGCCTTTTTTTTTTTTTGGTTGGTTGGCTATTTATTACTGATTCAATTTTGGAGCTCATTATTGGTCTGTTTAGGGAATCAATTTCTTCATGGTTCAGTCTTGGGAGAATGGGTGTGTCCAAGAATTTATCCATCTCTTCTAGTTTTTTCCAGTTCACATTCACAGTAGTCTTTGATGGTTGTTTGTATTTCTCTAGGTCAGAGGTAACATCCTGTTGTTTCTAATTCTGTTTCTTTGAATCTTCTCTCTTTTCTTCTTTATTAGACTACCCAGCAGCCTATCTATCCTACTAATTTTTTCAAAAACCCAACTACTGGGTTTGTTGATCTTTTGAATGGTTTTTGTATCTCAGTCTCCTTCAGTTTAGCTCTGATTTTTCCTCCAGGCATCTTAAGTGAATATTTTTAAAAGCTTTACCCAGAATTTATGTATTTCAATTGAGATGTGGAAAGTTGCAAGAGACCATTGCTCCCACTCTGACAAGCATAACAAGCTACATAAGTTACAAAATCGCTCTCTTTCAGAAAGCTAATGATGCAAAGAAACCTAAAGGAAATAAATTCCAGAAAGTGTCAAGCCCTTCATAAGTGAAAAAGTACCTATGGCTCTTCTCAAACCTGCAGCAGTAGCTGCAGCAGGAGTGTGAATTCACTATAGATCAGAGCACAGAGAAATCAGCTAAAGTTTTCAGGAACTTTAAATTTTTGTTTGTTTGTTTTTGTTTTAGAGTCAGGGTCTCAATCTGTCACCCAGGCTGGAGAACAATGGTATGGTCATAGCTCACTGCAGCCTCGAACTCCTGGGCTCAAGCAACCCTCCCACCTCGTCGCCACCTGAGTACTTAGTACTATAGGTATGCACCACCGTGCCTAGCTAATTTTTTGTTTTTTTTTTCTAGAGACAGTGTCTCACTATGTTGCTCAGGCTGGTCTTGAACTCACCTCAAGTGATCCTCCTGCCTTGGCCTCCCGAAGTGTTGGGATTACAAGGCATGAGTCAACATACCTGGATTCAGGAACTTTTAGAGGCTGCATATGAAATTAGAATTCCAAGGAGTCCTAGATACAAGCCAAGCTTACATGTACCAGCCAGTAAGCCTTCACCAAGTGCTAAAGCACGCTGAAGGTTGGGGACAGGGCAGGAGAAATAAGAAAGGTCCCCCATGGGGCACACAGAACTTTCCCCACTATAAGGCAGGACTCACTAAAAACTGGAGGCCAGGCAGAGGAGCTTAGAGGCATCCTTCTGAGACCTTCCAGGGTTCAGGGTGGCAGGATAGAAAGAGAACTTCTGAGGTGTAGAAAGCCAGGATGGGACTAAGGCACTAAGAAAACTCCTCAGCAATGCAAAAAGTTAACAACACAGCTGCAGAGCCAATGAGATCTCTCACAGTTTGACAACTAGGCTATAAAACATAAAAAAGATTTCCTGATCCTCAGCAGTACTCCAATCCCAAGCCCAGCAGAAGAAGGGTAAGTCCTGCTCCCCCATTCAAACATTTGAAGCTAGTGGTGAACAAATGAATAAAAGGTAAAACTTTTTAAAAATACCATGATAAAGATCTTAAAATAATAATATTATCATTTATAATAGCATCTAAATGGAGAGCTACCACGTTCATGGATTGAAGAGCTCAATATTTTTAAGATATAAGAAAGAAATGATAGAAAAATATATCATGATCTTGGGAGAAGTAAATGTTTTGTATGATAATATATATTTTAAGATATTGAGAACTGATATTAATTAAGATATCTTAAAATATTGAGAACTGATATCTTAAAAATATTGAGTTTTCCAAAATTGATCTACAGATTCACCACAAGCCCAATCAAATATCAGTATTACATTCTTTTGAAGAATCTGACAAGCTGGTTCTAAATTTTATAGAGAAATACAAAAGATTTAGAATGGGCAAAACAATCTTGGGGGAAAAAAAGGAAAGTTAGAAAACTTATATTCCCTGATTTCAAGACTTGTTATAAAGGTACAGTAATCAAAACAAATAGAATGAGCATAAAATGGTCAAATGCAGTAGTCCCCCTTTATCCCCAGTATAATTGTTCTATTTTCTTAGTTATTGTTATTAGTCTCCTACTGTACCTAATTTATAAACTAAACAATCATAGTATGTATGCATGGGGGGAATAAACAGCATATAGGGTTCAGTACTATCTGCAGTTTCAGAAATCTGCTGGGGGTCTTGGGACATTTCCTCCATGGTTAAGGGGCGGGACTACTGTAGAGCTAAAAAAAAAGAAGAGAGAAACAGACTCAAACATGAGGGTTAACTGAATTATTACTATTAGGTTGGTGCAAAAGTAATTGCAGCTTTTGCCATCAAAAGTAACGGCAAAAACCACAATTAGGAGCTTATTAGGAGCTATAAACACAATGAGCTTAGCAATGCTTCCCATAAATACCATCCATTAAGATGTATTTTCAGTTAAAAATGACGAAGTAAATATTTACATATCTGATGAAACAACTCAATAGTTTTTCACTCACGTTGACTGCAGTTTTTGCCATCAAAAGTAATGGCAAAAACCATAATTACTTTTGCACCAAACTAATAAGATGCCAGTTGAATTCAACAGAGAAGGAAATATTTTAACTATGTTGCCAGAACCATCCATCCCTATGGAGAAAATAAAACAAACCTCAACTCCTATTTCGCTCCTTACAGAAAAATTAATCCTAGTTTTATCAATAGACCTACATGTATAAGGTAGAAATAGAGAACTTCCAGAAAGAAATGATAGAAAATTATATCATGATCTTGGGAGAGGCAAATATTTTTTAAGACAAAAAGATATACTAACCATAAAAGTAAAAAATGTAAAATGGATTTTATCAAAATTGAAGACTTTTGTCCCCATCAAAAATACAATTAAGGAAATTAATAGGTGAGCCAAAGACAGGGAAGTCATATCTGCAATACATACACCTGACAAAGGGCCCTTATGCAGAATATATAAAGAACACTATAAATCAATACTAAAAGGCCAGGTGTGGTGGCTCTTGCCTATAATAGCAGCACTTTGGGGGGCCACGGCAGGAGGATCACTTGAGGCCAGGAATTTGAGACCAACTTGGGCAACATAGTGAGGCTCCATTTATTTAAAAAAAAAAAAAAAAATTAGCCGGGCATGGTGGTGCATGACTGTAGTCCCAGCTACGCAGGAGGCAGAGGTAGGAAGATCATTTCAACCTGGGAGGTCGAGGCTGCAGTGAGCTGTGATCACACCACTGCGCTCCAGTATGGCTGACGGAGCAAGACCCCGTCTCCAAAAAAATAAATAAAAAATTAATACTGAAAAAAGAAAAACTACCCAATATTTTCAAATGGGTAAAAAATTGGACATAACAGAGATAAAGAAATGTCCATTAGTACATAAAAGGGTACTTAGATCTTTAGTTATCAGGAAAATAAAAATTAAAATTAGAATAAAATACTATTAACTAAATACCATGAACTAAAATTATAAATTTATAATTTATAATGACAATACCAAGTATTGGTGAGGCTATGAAACAGCTGGAACCCTTATGCATTGCTGAAGAGAATGTAAAATTGCAAGCACAGCTACTTTGAAAAATAGTTTCTCATAAAGTTAAACATACATTTGCCATATGACCCAACTATCCCAAACCTTGGAATTTGACCAAGAAAAATGGAAACATATGTCAACCCAAAGACTCATGTTGGAACATTCATGGCCACTTCATTCATAATAGATACAAACTGGAAACAACCTAAATGACTATCAAGTAGTGAATGGATAAACAAATTACGTTTTCATTAGGAGCTATAAACACAACGAGCGTATCAATGCTTCCCATAAATACCATCCATTAAGATGTATTTTCAGTTAAAAATGATGAAGTAAATATTTACATAGCTGATGAAACAACTCAACAGTTTTTCACTCACGTTAACAATATGAAAGTTTTCAATGTAAATACAGTTTTTTCAAAATAAATAAGTTCCACATGGTGTGGTATCTTGACTAATGAAGTACACTAAAAGGAGGAACTAATTCTGCCTCTCTGTTGGGCAAAGAAAACTATTTTCAAATTACAGCATTACATAATCAAGTCCATATATCTGGCTTTATTTATGACTACAAATGATAATTTAAAAGTAAGTTCAAGCGCCCATCACTTATCTTCAAAACAGGGATTGATATCATATGTTGTTTGTGATAACATACTAGTGAAAATAAACAATTAAAACCAGAAATAAAAAGATATAAGAAACTGCTATTATCACAAAAAATGTAATCATGAAAACTCAAGTGATTCAATTCTGTGGCTTTACAATAATTCTAAAACGTATACTTTCATTATTAATAGAACAGTTATTATTTACCATTATGTACGAAGGGCAGTGAATATAAAGGTACACCATGTAGTCTTAAACAAGAAAAGGAAAGTAGAGAACAATACTGTGGAAGAGAGAAAAAGAAAATAGGAAAGAAAAGAATGAAAGGAAATAGAACTTCTCTCCTAAAAATGCTTAAAATTTTGGTTTTAGAATAGAAATATAAACGTCCTGAATTATACTAAAACCACGTAGAACTCCTTAGCATAAAATGTCTTATAGAATCTAACCCCTGCCTCCTCTCCAAGTATATTTCTTGGATTTCATATTCCCCTGGATTTTACACTGCCTGGCATACAGCACTAGGTCAATAAATATGTGTTAACTCATTGCCTGGACCTCATGGCGAAGTCATTCTGAAAATTTAGTCAGGAAAGCTGGTTATTGATAAAATTCTTGAAGACCAGGTCAAATATGTTTCTCTGATTCTCCCATGGAATCTAGCAAAGGACTAGATTGATAACATATTATATAGATGCTTAACAAGGCATGTTTAATTCTTAGGATATAACTTTCTTTTCTCCACTGTTCTTTTATGAATTCTTTTTTTCCCAACCATCGTTTACTATTATGGGAGAATAAATCAGCAGCATATCATTGTCTTCAAGTACAAGGAATCTATTTAAGATTTAACAAAACAGTTGACATCAAAAGGCTGCAATCATTGAAAGAACCCCCTGTCTTCTCTTCTCTATCCCCAAAGTTAGAATACACAGTAACAATACAATATTAAGGTGATTCCAACTGAGGTTTTGTTATACTGTCCATGCCAGTGTGAAATGCCTGTCAAACGCAAACAAGATGACTCTTGGGCTGGACTAATATAAGCTGTCTCTTCTTAAGTGTTAGCTGTGATCTCAGCCAGCCCACCAGCTGATGACCAATGGGACACGTTTCTGAGAATTAAGTTTAGCCTATGACCTCGGACCAGAATAAAACATAGCCTGGCTTCCATTAGACGTATGCTTTAACCAATGGAATCTCCTAGGACCAGATAACAGTAGACAGGTAATAATCATTTTAAAGTTACATATAATTATTATGCATCATTCCTGCAAAATTTACTTTTTAAAATATTATCTCTCAGCTATTTATCTTCCTATAGTTGCTCCAGTTATTGACTCCAATCACTTCTCTCTTCAATTATCAGTGTTATTAATGATGAGAACCTCATCTGCCTGTTTACAAACATTCAACCTATCCTTCAAATCCTAGATCAAAGCCCACTTTCTCTATGAAGATTTCTTCCAATCCTTTGGCTCATATATTTTTTTCCTAATTAGATTCCCAATAGAACATATTGGATAGAATGCTTGACATTTAATATTTATATGTGGTGGGTATTCCCATGGTGATTGGCCCTAGATAAAATACTCAATAAATAGTTAATGGACTGAAGTAATATTGTAAAGCTAGGGGCTGTGGCTCACGCCTGTAATCCCAGCATTTTGGGAGGCCAAGGCAGGTAGATCATTTGAGGTTAGGAGTTTGATACCAGCCTGGCCAACATGGTGAAACCCCATCTCTACCAATAATACAAAAATTAGCTGGGCAGTAGCAGCAGGCGTCTATAATCCCTGCTACTTAGGAGGCTGAGGCAGGAGAATTGCTTGAGCCTGGGAGGTAGAGGTTGTGGTGAGCTGAGACCACACCACTGCACTCCAGTCTGGGTGACAAAGTGAGACCCTGTCTCAAAAAAAAAAGAAAAGAAAAAAAAAAAAGACTGAAGTAATATTGTAAGATTTTTAAAAGTAGTTGCAAGATGTAGTATTCTTTCAAAGAAACTAGAATTATAACTACAAATTTGACATTTCTTCTTTAGTCATCTTGTGATTTCCAAATGGATGCTATTATCTGGAAAAGAGACACAATTTAATAAAACATCCTGTGAGTATAGTCAGATGATATAATTGAAGCAAGGTTTTAACTTGAGAAAACTATTTATATTTAAAAGAAACAGACACAAATGCTTAGAAAATAGAATACCACCTATAAATACACCTAAATCTAGACCCATTTAAAATAACCATTTCTTCATCATTTAAAAAATAAGAACATTTTGAAATCCGCTTACAAACATAAACCAAGGATAGTTTCAAGTGGTTCAAGTTCTAAAATAAGCAGTTCGTAATCTTCAAATATCTATTTTTTAAGTAAAAACTGCAATTTCTAATAATCTTAGAATTTCCCATTGAATTATGTTCAGCTGAAGTTTTTCCTTAAAAATTACTAACTACGTTTTCCCTGTTTTTGTTGGGTACTAGTTATGACCCCCTACACCCTCTGAAAGAACAAAGCTTGGTTCCTCTAACAAGAAGACAGTTCCTATTATGTTCAGATGAATAACTCAAACTAAAGGAGTCTGCACCGTTGCTACAGAGGCTATAGAAATTAAGCTTTTGGCTGCTTCTAAGTCACAGTGCCAATATTCAGATCCTATAGTCATAGTGCCATTGACAATGATGTTTCTTGCAACACACTGCACTGTTTTAAGAACCCCTAAACCACTGTATGCTGTACTAGAACATTAAAGGAGAGATCTGTGTCTTAAAAATCACTTATAATTCCTTAGTCTCACTTTTTTTTAAAAGGTTCAATACCTGATCAAGTCAGATTTTAGGTAATATCCCATAGAATTATAAAATGCTCTATTTCTCTAAGTTCTTAAATGCTTCTCAGCCTAAATGCTTGTTGAATGAGTAAATACTAAAGAAATCTTAATTACACTTCTCAGCTGAGACTAATTAATACATACAAATTAGACATTTATCCATGAAAATAGAGCAAAACCGGAATGTTAAGTTGATTAGGGGGTTGTGTCTTAACAAATGGTCCATCTATGACATCATACTACCCATATCCTTGCAGAACCAGAGATAGCAAGAAAAGTGAGCAGACGTCCTTGATTGAACCTTCAGACCAATATGGCATTCCAGCACTCATATCCTAGCTTTGGCTTCACAGAAGAGTGGTGTACACCAGACAAAGAGCAAGTGTAGGCCAACACAGGACTGTCCATGGGAAAGACCAGAGTCTTCCACTGAGGGAATCTACATGCTCCCTCTTCAGCACTTAATGTGTTGCTTGGGCTATCTTTTCAGTACCTCTGTCCTGACTAGAGCTCACATGAACAAGGATGAAAAACAGTGAAGATAGTATAATTTCTAATAAAGGTTAAATGACTTCTATGATTTAAAAATTGAGAAGGATTCCTGTTTAAAAATATAGGTTTATTAGGTTATTTTTTGAAACATCAAATATCCTGACTGTACTGGGGCCACATTCCCAGCTGGCACCAATTGGCTAAAGTTGAATGCCAGTGGTCATCTGTGTTCCTCAGTCATCACCACTCCCTAATGTTTACCCCTGAACAGCTCTGCTCATTGATATGGTTAGACTTTGTGTCACCACCCAAATCTCATCTTGAATTTTAATCCCCATAATCCCCATGCTCCCCACGTGTCCAGGGAGAGACCAGGTGGAGGTAATTGAATCATGGGGGTGGTTTCCCCCATGCTATTCTCATGAGAGTTAGTGAATTCTCATGAGATCTGATTATTTTATATGGGGCTCTTCCCACTTCGCTGGGCACTTCTCCTTCCTCCCATCTTGTAAAGATGGCATTTGCTTCCCCTTTACCTTCCGCCATGATTATAAGTTTCCTGAGCCTCCCTAGCTATGCTGAACTGTGAGTCAATTAAACC
The DNA here is from genome assembly GCF_028885655.2 of Pongo abelii. NCBI lineage: Eukaryota > Metazoa > Chordata > Mammalia > Primates > Hominidae > Pongo > Pongo abelii. Next base: position 83,121,499 of record NC_071992.2, on the reverse strand, counting down.
TCTTTCCTTTATAAATTACCCAGTCTTGGGTATTTCCTTATAGCAATGTGTGTATGGACTAATGCACTCATTTTTGCTCTCTACCTTGCCCCATGAGTGTTTTATTTGAACCTCCAGGTATGAAGATGAAGCATATGAACTCTGAAGTCTGAGTGCTTGGGTTTAAATTATACCACTTACTTAACAGTTGTATGAGCTTGGGTGTATTCTTTCCTTCTTCTTACTGCTCTTTTGTTTTCTCCTAATAAAAGTATAATAACTAGTTTGTGGGGTTTCAGGAAGAATTAAACATCATTTTAAAATCAAGCATATAGCCCAGTGCCTCCATAAATATTACTATGATTAATGAAAACTCACAGACACACACAAATTGGGTTAGCTCAGAATCCCTCCATGGCATTGTGTGTATAGAGCTGTGACCTCTGGGAAGCTCTCAAATAAAGTGGATGGCCCAAGGGCCCAGTAGCATAATCTAGGTAGGCTGCTGGGGATCTTGGGTGAGGTGAGCTTAGTGCTGAAACTGACACCCTATCACTAATGCCTAACATTCTCCTTTAAGGCTAATTATGGGTTTTATCCCAGGCGGCACATTAAAACCACCTGGGAGGCCAGGCACGATGGCTCACGTCTGTAATCAGCACTTTGGGAGACTGAGGTGGGCAGATTACCTGAGGTCAAGAGTTTGAGACCAGCCTGGCCAATTTGGTGAAACCCCATCTCTACTAAAAATACTATAAAATACCACCTGGCATGGTGGCGGGCACCTGTAATCTCAGTTACTCAGGAGGCTGAGGCAGGAGAATTGCTTGAACCCGGGAAGCGGAGGTTGCAGTGAGCTGAGATCATGCCACTGCATTCCAGCCTGAGTGACAGAGCGAGAATCAGACTCAAAAAAAATAAAAAATTAAAAAATAAAACCACCTGGGAGCACGTTTTTAAAAGGCAAAACAATTCCCAGGCCCTATCCAAGACCACGTAAATCAGAATCCACTGGAGTTGACCTAGGTTCTTTTTTTTTTTTTAATCTCCCATGGTGATTCTAATACACAGACAGGCTTGAGAGCCACTGACCTATGGCACAGACAGTATCACCCATACCCAGCAACACCAGGACTCTTAAGATTCACTTCAGGCCTGGTGCAGTGGCTCACACTTGTAATCCCAGCACTTTGGAAGGCCAAGATGGGCAGATCACTTGAGGGCAGGAGTTCAAGACCAGCCTGGGCCACATGGTGAAACCCCATTTCTACTAAAAGTACAAAAATTAGCTGGGTGTGGTGGCGCATGCCTGTAATCCCAGCTACTTGGGAGGCTGAGGCACAAGACTCGCTTTAACCCAGGAGGCAGAGGGTGCAGTGAGCCAAGATGGTGCCATTGCATTCCAGCCTGGGCAACAAAGAGAGACTGTCTCGAAAAAAAAAAAGATTCACTCCAGAGGTTTACATTTTTACAGATGAGCAGTTTACAAAGCCTTAAAACTCAGAAATTATTGGTCCATCTAGCAGAAAATATTTTGTTTGTAAACATGCCTGCATTTTGAATCTATCAGCTGCATATTTAGAAACATATGGAGACAATTGTTTACAGAAATGTGACATTTCTTCAAGTGTGTCTCTAGACAGGTTATTTTAAATGCTTATTTAGATACACTTCCACAGCCTAGAGGATAATTTTGAGTCTTCGGAAGGTCACTGAATTTAGCAATAACACATTGAATAATTAAAGAATAACAAAGCTATTTTCACGTAATACTGAGACAACTTTAAATTGCTAAGGTAAAGTCATAAACTTTCTACTTAAAATGGCTAAATCATCAATAGTTTTGTATAAGTATAGAGAAACATTATTAAAAAAACACTACATATATGTAATCTCTGTGCTAATTTGGCTAACAGTTCAAAATCTTATCAAATTATAGTAATGTATCAAGAATGACAAAGTAACAAAAACACAAGTTATTCATTCAATGTTGAGAAGATAAATGGCATTATTATTCTTTAGTAATCTAATATTTCATTTAACCAGATCTGAAAATTTTAAATTCTTAGAATAGTTAAGATTGAGAAGTTTTAAAAATACATTTAAAACCATTCTTAAGCAAAATTTAGGTAGAAAAAAAGAACCATTTAATCTGAAAAAACTATTATAAGGAAATCTAGTATTCTTTCTAGTCACTAAATTATAATGTCTTTTGTATTTAAATGTAAATTTGGAACTTTTTCTACTTATTTTAGCATCACTCTTTTCTATTAAATATTAGCTTTCTTTTCCTATCTTTTTTTTTCACATCCATTCCTCATTAATTTTTCTCTCTTTCTCCTAAACTGGGGGGTCACACACTCAAATGGCTCCAGGGCAGACAGACACAATGAGCAAAGTGACAGCAGGTGCTCATGTCCCCAGGCAGAGGTCACAAAACAGTGGCCTGTGAATCTGGCCAATACACGTGCTTGGTTTGCTTTTAAAAACATTTAGAAAACTCTGATGAAAATATACAATTCCAACTTATTCTGGAAAATCAGGTGTTCTAGGATCACTGGGGCCATGCTGCCTCTTGGCGATAGTTGGCTGGAGCTGAGTCTCACAGTCCATGGGGTAGGGCACAGGCTTTCTCCACCTTGTCACCTTCCCCACCACCTTCTTGTCATGTACACGTGACCTGTCAAGCTTCTGGGAGCTTCCCAACTTTCTCACAAAAGGCTGAGCTGGTCAAGGAGAAGGCCCCTAACTTACGCCTAAAACTCCACAGGTAGGGTGGGGGCCTGCAAGGTGAAAGTGAGCAGTGGGCACCAGCCTTGGGAAACAGAGAAGATGGGAAAAGTCTCCTGTGTCCATTTCAGGCATTCAGGAGCCAGTGTTCTATTATGAAAGAGAAGAGTCAGGTAGACCTGAGCTTCCATCAGGGGCTCAGCCATGGGACTCTCAGTTGTAGCACCTCAGTGGATGCCTGGCTTCCCTGTGAACAATGGCACTTTCATTCATCTCTGATGAGGACTGTGAGGAGGACTAAGTAAAGTGATGGATGCATCTGCCAGGCACATAGCAGAGCTCACCTGACTCAGGGAGCAATAGGGACTTTGGTTAGAGAAATTGGTTTCAAAGTCCAGTTCATAAAGGTTTCAGCAGAGCTTCAGCCGTGGCGTGCAGTCAAACTCAACTTCTTATCAACATCATTTCTACTGTTCTAAGCCTGGTTCCATGCCAGAGTGAGGGAAGAGGCTGACCAGAATTTAGGAAAGGCAGATAGTAAGGTAACTGTGGGCTCTGGCATATTTTAAAAATTAAAAGAATAGGAAAGAGGCAATCCAAAAGTCTATGACTAGAAGGTAGAGGTGTTCAGATATTTTCTATGGTACAAGGATGAGGCATTCATTTTGTGAGGGAACAAAAATGAAAGGGGTTATTCACACTGAAAAACTATATTTGCATACCTGCTATTCTACCTATGGAGACTGCAAAGACACTGTGTGTATGTGTGTGTGTGTTCACACACACGCACACACACACACACATACTCCCTGGCTTCTGGAATTCCTGAGGAAGACAGACACATCCACAAATACCTGATGTGGGGCTTGTCTTAGCAAGTGACAGTCTAGAAATGGGAATTAACAGAGCACAAAGAAGGGAGATATTAAATGGAACTGGGGGGTATCCTAGACAGATACTTAGAGAAGATGGAGTGTGAGCATTACAGACCAAGAACGGCTTCAGCAGGCAGGCGAGGTTGCAGGGGAAAAGGCACTTCTAGCAAAGGGAACCATTTGAGGCCAGATCCAGAGGCAGAAGCTACCAGATCTGTGTGAGGACAGATGATCATTCCAGCACACGTGATGGGGACATGGGGGAGCAAGGCAGGAGATGAATCTGAAATGTACCTGGAGAAGAATGGTGGATGCCTTTCAATGCCAGCTGCAACTTCATGCTAGACACACTTGGTAACTGAAATTTTTCCCCAATGCACATCACTCTCCCCACAGAAAGACAACCCCCGGACCTGTGCAGAAATCCAGCTGATTGAAGAGGAATAAGAGTTATTCTAAAGGTGCCCAGACAGTACAAAGAAAAAGAATTAAGCCTTATGGTGCTAATAGTGGTTCTGAATTGATTTATTTAGCGTTGATAGCCAAATTCCTTGCTAGCTTAACTTTAAAAAAGAGTTGACTGGCTTTACATAGCTCCAAAAAAATGAAAACAATGATTTGAAAAAGGAGCAAAGAAATACATCAGAAATTAGTGGTGTTCTTTTTTTTGTTTTTTTTTGTTTTTTTTGTTTTTGAGATGGAGTCTCGCTCTGTTGCCCAGGCTGGAGTGCAGTGGTGCGATCTCTGCTCACTGCAAGCTCCGCCTCCCAGGTTCACGCCATTCTCCTGCCTCAGCCTTCCAAGTAGCTGGGACTACAGGCGCCTGCCACTGCGCTCGGCTAATTTTTTGTATTTTTAGTAGAGACAGGGTTTCACCGTGGTCTCAATCTCCTGACCTCGTGATCCACCCACCTCGGCCTCCCAAAGTGCTGGGATTACAGCTGTGAGCCACCATGCCCGGCCAGTGATGATCTTTTTTAAAACATCTTTAAGTTTGGTTTTAGTGAATTCTAAATTGCAACACAAGACATTATCTCTATTAGTACTGACAAGAGCCAAAGAGTCCTAGAGATCACTTGAAGCTCTTGACCTTACTGTTACTCTCTGCCCCAGGTTGCTGGCACTGTGTTCTTCAACTCCATAAGGTTCTTGAAAGACAGGTACCATGCTGGGTGCCAGCAACTCATAATCAAGCCCCTGCCATTAGAAGTTCACTATATGATGGAAGTGATACACATGTAAATCTATGGCTTAAATCCAATGAGATAAATCTCCATGAAAGTGTTACAGAGGGCTCAGAGGCCAATCCAGCTAAGATGTCTACATGTAGCAAGCAAGCATGTCACTTGCACATAGACAAGCCACCTGTAGTCAAGCCACCGGTAGACAGGATGCCTGTAGACAGGATGCCTGCATGGATGGAGCAGCCCTACGCTCCCGGCATGCCCAGGCAATGTAGTGTACTGGACAAGAGCAGGAACTCCATCACAAGACTTCTTCAGTTCAAAACCAAGCTCTGCTACTTCTGAGCTGGGTGATTCTGGGAATTTCTCTAATTTCTCTGTACCTGAGTTCCCCATCTATAAGAGTGCCCACTCTCTGGGATTATGGTGGAGATTAAAAGAATTTATATATACATACTGTGCCTTGTACATAAAATCATTTTCATCAATATAACCTGATTATCCCAAAAGAGACAGTAGAAAGGCATATTAATTTTTCCCCCATTTTTCCTGTCTCCAACCAAAAGAAAGATTACAAAAACCAACTTTTCTCTCAAAACGCTTTTGCCAATCAAGTGAAATTAACCTTGAACTTCCATCTCCCAAGTGACAGCTGGCCTGAGATCTTTCTACAACTATGTGTGGCTTCCTATTCATAAAGTTTCCTTAAAGCTTCAGCTAGATCTATGTTCCCTGCTAGAAACCATATGGTCTGATAATAGAATTAAAGGGACACCACTCTGGATAGCTCTGGTGGGGAACACAGGTCACTTGCATGGATGGAGCAGCCCCATCGCCCACAGGGGAACAGTTGCCCCTAGGACCAGCCAAGCCCAATGACTTGCCCAACATCACCCTGAAACTGTCCTCTGCAACTGTGTTTGGCCATGCAGGGAAGAGTATCCTTCTTAGTTCCCTTCCAGCCTACTGTACTCTGCGGCTCTCCTGAGGAGTCTCTGCCTCTGAGTTCAGGATTCACCAGCTGCCCTACTTAACAATGAGAGCTTGGTGTCCCAGAACAAATGATCATTTTCCTATCTCTGACAATAAGAAAAATTAAGTGCATGGTAAATCATCACACTCACAGCTCTAATATTGACATTTAGACCAAAGAGAACTACCTTTTCCATATTTCATTAGGTTTTTAAAAAGAAAACTTGGGTAAAATCCACTGCAACTATATTAGCATCAACGTTAAGTCTAATCTAAAAACTGCTTGTGTTAAAATTAAGACAAATATGGTCATTGAAATTAAATATTACATTATATCAAAAAAATTCGAAGAAACAATCCTTAGAGAAAAATCAAATTTCTCACGAAGCTACTTCTTTACCAAAAGCATCCCCTTTATTCTCATCCCTCTAAATTGAAATCTGTTAATTAGGTTGGCAGCAAAGCCTACCAAATGCTGATGAGTATTCACGATGCTATTGTGTTTGGCTTGGAAAACAAGTCATGGTTAGGAAATCAACATGGGAAGCATACTTCAAACATCCAAAAGCATTTTTCTCTGCCTAGCAACTGGCAAGAACTTGGTATGTTTTCTCTGCTTCTATGTCATGTTGCTCCGGTCACTGGAACAACGTGGTCGCTACAAAAGGCAAGAAAAAAAAAAAAAAAACTTGTGCACTTAAGCACAGCCCAAAGTCCTAACAGGGACCCGTGCGACTGGGCTGGGTGCCTGGGCTGGCTTCCTTGCCAAGGAAAGGGGAGGTGGTGAGGCCCCCTCTCCCTCTCTGTCCTGGTTTCCTCCTCACCCCACATCGCAGCTAGGACCTTCAGCATTTCCTCTTCTGGGAAGGCTGGGAATTGGCTGTTTTTATGAAATGAACATGACCCAGAAAAGCATTCAGCATGATCAGCTTGTGCATTCGAGAGTCCTCAGCTGTACTTCCCATCATGAAGTGTTTGAGCTCCTGTTTATTAAAGCACAGCTGGAACCGGCAGACATGCAGTCTTCCAGGCTAACAGTAACAGATCTTTGGCACGGAATCACCACAAGTCCTGGCTTGCATTTCTACCTAGGAAGTTGAAGAAATTCCTTTCTTATAAACTACCAGAAGTAGTTAAATAAATGAACAACTCACAGTAATTATTTTCCTTAATCAGGCATGTACTAATCAAACCACACACACATATATACACATGCATGTATGTATGCACATCACCATGACACTGCAATAACATGCTCTGAATTTCATGCCTAAAACATTAAGTGATAAAGTGCTTTCCTGTTCAATTCAAAAAGCACAGTTCAACAATTATTTATTGAATACTATGTGCCAGGCACTGAGCTAGCTTCTAAGAAATCAATGTTGAATAAATCATACTCTTTGTTCTTAATGAGTTCATGATCCAGTAGGAGACACGGATGTGTATATGAATACTTGCATGAAAGTCTGCTGCACAAATATTTATTTTCAAGGTTCAGAAGTAGAACAGAAGATGGAGTGATCACTTCTTTCTGAAGGTGGAAAGGGTGATATGGAAAAGCTTTACTAAGAAGCTGACACCTTGGAACGATTCTAAAGAATGGACAGAAATTCAAGTTGGGGAGGAAATGGGAGCAACACTCAACATAGGGAGAATAGCAGGATCAGAGGCATGAGAATACAAATTCCCAGAGCAGTACCAAGCACGGCATTAGATTGATGTGCACTACTATGTGCCAGGCACTGTCCTATGCTCTTTACAGGTATCACCTCAATCTTCACAGCAACCCTATGATGCTGGGACCAATATCACCCCATCTTACAGATGTGAAAATGGAAGGAGACAGAGATTAAGAACTTCTAGGATCACACAGCTTTGATCCCAGCCATGTGGACCCAGAGCTCACAAAGAGCTCACAACCCTAATCACTACTAAGGAAGCACTCAATAATAACAATAGCTAATGGAGAATCAAAGAGTGGTAAATAAATGAAGAAAACTAAATGCTCAATTCTGGAGCAAAAATTTCATGAAGTCTGGCAGAAGGAAGAGGGCAGGAAGAGGATATTGCTAGAAATTTGGGATCCTGGAGGCCCTCATGGGCAGCTTAACTGCTTGGAACTTGCCCTGTGGCCATTGTGGGTGACTGAACTATATAGGAAGTTCACTATCATGGCAGAGTTGGGAACTCATCTGAGTCAAGAATGAATGGAGGCAGGAACCTCAATTAGGAGGCTATTCTGATAACTCAGGTGAGAATCTTAGCAGACAAACTAAGTGACAGGAGGATGCAGAGATGAAGGAAATGAAAAAGTGCTTACATATTCGAACATCACTCAGCCAGCACAGCTGGGCAATGCAGGGAAGAATCTGCATCTGCAGGTCGGTGGAGGTGGGTCAGCTGGAGGGAGCATTTAATCTCTTTTCATGAAGGCCTTGCAGGGCAGGGCCAAGGTAAAACATAGTTTGTTTCTTTCACCATTGATCCACCATCATCAGTATGCAGATACCAAACAAAGGTTCAGAATCTGTTTTCATCACAGTAATGTTCGCTTTTGAGGAAGCACACAAACTTAAAATTTTAGAAATTAGCATATCTGCTTAAAAAAATACCACCACCACTATGCCCCCTATAAAGTAAATGTTCTGCAAATGTCTTTCAATATTGTGTAAAGGAATCAGGAAAAAGAGATAAAAACTAAAGCTTAACAATGTGGTTCAACTCAATCAAATAAAGATTTGAGGACCTGCATACCGAAATTGAGGTATTCCAAGACATACCACAAAGAAGATGCTAAAGGCCATGCCAGAACTGAGCATGAGGTCTATTGGAGAGGGTCAGACAATTGAACAAGCAAATATAATGTTAAGGCGGGAAATCATTAATGTCATACACAAGTCAGAATATTCTATGACGGTTTAAAGGAAACGTAACCCCATTCCATCATGAGGGTCAGAAAAAGTTTTATAAAGTAGGCAGCATTTTAGATTGGCTTTGAGAGGTTGTATGCATAAAGAAGGAAATATAAAGACAAAATACTATCAGCTGTTCTTATACATAAAAATATGTCTACGCAAGTGATCAGCAGTTCTCATTAGGCTCTCTGCCAAATTTCCAAATGAAATACATATATTTTTTAAATATTTTACCCGTAAACAATGACAATTCTAATACTTGTCAATGTATCTTTTGTTAGTGGTCAAATTCCCTCCCATCCCTTACTACCTGAGGGGGAATCCAGGTATTACAATTGCAAACAGCATGGCAGGCATTATTATTTTCCACACTTTTAATATTTTTTTAGAGACAGGGTCTTGCTCTGTTGCCCAGGCTGGAGTGCAATGGCATGGATCATAGCTCACTGTAGTCTCAACCTCCTGGGCTCAAGCTATCCTCCCACTTCAGCATCCCAAGTACCTGGGACTATAGGCACACACCACTATACCAGCTATTTTTTTTTAATTTTTATAGAGACAGGGTCTCACTATGTTGCACAAGCTGCTCTCAAACTCCTAGCCTCAGTGATCCTCCTGCCTCCCAAAGTGTTGGGATTACAGGTGTGAGCCACCACATGCAGAGGCTATCCACACTTTTAAATCAGGAAATTGGGACAAAGCTATTACATAGCTTTCCTGAGGTCACACAGTTACAAAATGTTGCAGCTGGACTCAAGTTATTTAACTTCTACTTGTTCACTGGTAAAAGGAGACAGGGGATTAAAACAATCCAACTATCCAAGTCTGTTGTGATGATTAAACCAGATAGAGTGTATAGAGTGCACAGCTGAGCATCAGGCACTAACAAGCACTCAATTCCTGGTAGCTGCAATTCTTATGGAAGCCTCTCAATTGAGCAACCAAGTCACTTCCCAGTAGTAAAACCACTAAGAAAACCTCACAGCACATAGTTCTTACCTCATGCCGAGGGCTCGCTGGCTTCAGAGCTCCTAAGTGCATGCAGCTCAGGCTGCCTGATTAATACATATTTTAAGGATATCAAGAGTATCTGTATTTTACACTCAGATGTCTTCTAGTGGTGTTAAAGTTCATCGAAGTAAAACTGACAGCTCACGGTATCCCTAACAAGGTAGCACCACCCTTAGCTGAAACACTCCCAGTTACACAGCGAACTTGTCACTTAGACATATCTATTTGGTCTTGTTTAGTTTCCTGTTCACAAGGAAAAGCATTAGAAGGATCATCTCATCACAGAGCTAAACCTACCTCCCTGGACTTCTATCTAGTGATTATTGTCTCTCCTCTTGCTCTCAACAACTGTGATGTCTCCTTTACTCAATTAGAGGGTTAATAGCCTGTTTCATTATCTATTTTGCCTGCAATATTGTTCTCAGACTTTCACTACATTGGTTTCCTTCCTCTGGCCATTCTTTTCTGTGTAATTGTCTCTTTAAAAGATGGCATCCAGAACAAATTGCAATCCCTTGATAGAGTGTGGAGCAGTGCTATCACCCTCCTTTATCCAGGTCTTCCTGACAAGACATTCACTTCCTTTATCAATGTCATAAGGCTGTTCCCTTATATTAGGCATTTGTTTGAAACACCCAACATCTTTTCCCCAATAACCGTGAACTATAGGACACTGTATTTATGCTTTAAATTGTACTTTCCTATTTTCAGGCTATGACACTTCCTATCAAAAATAATTATGTTGTTTGCTCCTGTTATTTACCACATTTGCTGCTATTCCATCCAATTGCCCTCTAGATTACTTACACCAGGTTGTTGAATGAACAAAGTGATGAAGAGAGCCATGCGCAGTTGTATTAGTCCATTCTCACACTGCTATGAAGAAATACCCAAGACTGGGTAATTTATAAAGGAAACAGGCTTAACTGACTCACAGCTCAGCATGGCTGAGGAGGCCTCAGGAAACTTACGATCATGGCAGAAGGCAAAGCAAACAGGTCCTTCTTCACATAGCAGCAGCAAGAAATTCAGACTGAAACGAAGGGGGAAGCCCCTTATAAACCATCAGATCTAGTGAGAGCTCACTCACTATCATGAGAACAGTATGGGGGAACCACCTCCATGACTCAATTATCTCCACTTGGTCCCACCCTGGACACATGGGGATTATGACAATTCAAGATGATATTTGGGTGGAGGCACAGCCAAACCATATCAGCAATGTTCTGCAGTACTCTAATGGAGGTTCCCTCCAAACACTGTTCCCATTTAAACTGTAGCTTCTCTCCTTTAGGAATGGCCAACTGAACTACTTTTTGTTCTGAGAACATGTTGCCGGCCCCCCACACCTCCATTTTACATATCTTTTTTGTTTATTTTTGGAACATCCAATCCTATTCTTTGTGCTGCTCAAAAGTCTACCTTTTCTTCAACTCCTATCAATTCCACAAAGGGTTACCAGTCCCAGATTACTGCAATATTCCAAGTTAAAAAGTAGAGGGGAGATCCTGGGGGAAGGCTAGGCTCTTAGTTTCTCACAATGAAAACGGTAACCTACTTCATCCCCACTCTTCCCCTCTCCTCTTTACCCAACATGCCCTAAGTTCTAAGCAAAGGGAACTTGCCACTGATTTCTGAATATGCCAAACCTTTCTCAGCTCCGTGCCTTTGTATCACGCTACTCTCTTGCATAGAAAACCTTTTTCACCTCTTTGCTCAAATTCCTATACTTCTTTTAAGTCTCAATTTAAGTTTTATCTGTGCTGTAAAACTTCCTGGACTCCCCTAAGCAGAAGGAGTTGCTCTGAACCTAGTTTGCTTGTCTGTCTATGAGATGGCATATTGTAAGCGTCTGTCTACATGTCTGGTATTGCAGTAGACCATCATCTCCTCCAGGGAAGAGTTAGGTCTATGAAACTTGAAGTACTCAGAGTAGTATCTGCTCCACGGAAAACACTCAATAAATATTTACTGCATAAATAAATGAATGGGAAGATGAAAAAGACATCATAGTATTTTTTTAAAAGCATGCTAGTAACTAAAGAAGTAAGGATAAATCAAGATAGAAAGTGTATGGCATTTGTTTGTAAACGTACATATTTTAAGCTTAGTAGCTGAAAGACTCTTTAATCTTTTATATGTCCTGATTCTTCAGAGTTAACAACCACAAACACAAACCACAAACCATAAAACCATCTGACATTAATTTGAATTTCCATGTCATTTATTTTTGTCCAAGAGCTACACTTTATCAAAAAAGAGAAAAAAAGAGTCTGGCATTTTGGAGTCAAACTTTTCCATATGATATTGGCATTTAAGTAAGTGTGCTGGGATTGAAAATAATCAGACCTGGCTTATTTGGAACCGTTTTTTCATTGCAATTTTTAAAGTAAATAGCCCCAGTGATACACCAAAAAAGCAACGAAAAGGGAAATTCCTCAAGTTGATTAGATGTGAAGAAAATGTAATTTTAGTACTCATTAATTTACCTTACAGAAATGATATGATAGAGCTCTAAGGACATAACTCAACAAAAGAAGAATAGTGCCCTAAGATGCTTTTCAGTTGTACACACCAACATAATTTATTACTTCTATCCTAACAAGTGATTCACTGAAGCTTAAACCCCTTCAGTATAACAGTACACAGTAACTTCAGCTGTTTATTAGTATCCTGTCTTTTATCATTGTAAGAAACAAAGTGATTTTCTTTCTCATGCTATTTGCAAAACAATAGCTCTGAGCAGATGAAATATTTTCCAATAAGCTGTTATTAATTCAACAAGAATGTCTAATTGAAAGGACATTTCCTATTTTTTATACTTACATACTGTAAAGTGCATGATTAATTTAGAACTTCTTTTTAGAGAACCAAGCATATGTGCTGTAAAACTTTTAAGTGATCAATCAGCATATATTTCTTGAATAACTACTCTAAGCTATAAACTCTGTTTACTGGGCATTATCATAAGAATAAATATATATATAAATATATATATATGTATAAAACCTAGCCATTATACTCTAGAGTGGCTTATAGGCTACTTATAGATATAAAACTAACAAGTTCAAAGCAATCATAAAACCGTTGAAAAACCACCCAAGAGAAAAGTGTGCATACATTTACCAAAGACATTTAGAATACTGTTAGAAGAACTATCCACGATAGTCGACAACTGGAAACTACCCAAATATCCATCAAGAGTAGAATAGATGAAGTGTATTACATTCATATAATGGGATACTACATAGCAATGCTAATGTTTTAACCACAGCTCCAGTCGATAATATAGATAATCCCACAAACATAATAAGTGAAAAGAGTATATAATGGATTATATAATGGATAAGTCTATTCATATGAAATTTTAAAACCAGACAAAACAATCTATGGTGCTGGAAGTCAAAGTGGTTGCTACCCTTGGAGAAGGCTGTTGCTGAAAGGGAACACAAGGATGGCTTTTGAGGTGCTGGCAATATTCTGTCCCTTGCTCTGGATGTTAGTTACACAGGTGTAAGGATATGGGGAAAAAAAAACTCAGTTTCTCCTATGATACTCTCACAACACAGAAGGCTTCTGTAGCCAAATGTGTATGTGCGGGGGTAGAGGAGGGGGAAGTTTTCCCCACACACCAAGTAAGCAATCAATTCTGCAGTGGACACCAGGTGGACAAATAGCATCAGATTCCACAGGTTGAGGGCTCAGTCCCACAAGCCTAACCCCCACTTCAGATGCCAATCACATGCCCCAGGTTGTGACCTGTGTTTCTGATCAACCAGCTAAAAACCGGGGTTCCCCTCACCCTTCCTTGGGTATGATTAGTCTGTGAGAGCAGCTAACAGAACTCAGGGAAACACCTACGCTTACTGATTTCTTATAAAGAATATTACAAAAGATACAGATAAACAGTCAGAAAGAGATGCATAGGGCAGGTTTGTGCGAGGGGATGCAGAGCTTCCATGCCTTTTCTAGGCATGCCACCCTCCAGGAAACTGTACATGTTCAGCTATTCAGAAGCCCCCCAGACCTAGTACTTTGGGGTTTTTATGGAAGCTTCATTATGTAGATACAATTGATTAAATCATTGGCCACTGGTGATTAGCTTATCCTTCAATTTCTCTCCCCTCCCCAGAGGTTGAGTGTGGGGCTGAAAAGTCCCAACCCTCTAATCATGCTTTGGCCTTTCCTTTCCTCATTCTACCTAGGGGATTCCAGCCATCAGTCAAACCAACAGCATACAAAGGTCACTCTGTCACTCCTGGGATTCCAAAAACTGTAGGAGCTGTATGTGACGAAATGGGGATGAAGGCCAAATATATCTATGTTATTATAAGAAAAAAATCACAGTATCACAACAGGTGGGTTTAACTGGTGAAATTTATTAATAATTTACACATGTTCCTGTATGTTGTTTCAGTTATCTGTCACTGCATGTCATAGTTCAGGCTGCTAAAACAAATTACCATCAACTGAGTGGCTTGTAAACAACAGAAATTTATTTCTCATGGTTATGCAAGCTGAAAAATCCAAGACTGGGGTGCCAACAGGCTATGGTGAGGACCCTCTTCTGATTTCTCCTTATATCCTACTGTAAATGAAAGAGGGGGAGAGAGCTGTGGAGTTCTTTTTATAAGCTTACTAATCCTATTCATAAGCCCTACACTCATGACCCAATGGCTTCCCAAGGCCACATCTCCTAATCCCATCACATTGGGGGGTTAGAATTTCAACATATACATTTGCGGGGGACACAAACATTCAATCCATTATATTGCATAACAAACTACGCCACACTTAGTGGCTTACAATAACCATTTATTTTGCTCATAATTTTGTGAATTAAGAATTTGGGAAGTGTTCAGCTAGACATTCTGCTACATGTTGTACCAGCTGGGGTGGCTGGACGATCCATTTTTAAGATGGCTCCATCTCTTCATCCCTCACATGTCTAGTGTCCTGGTGTTACCTTGGCTTCTCTCTCTCTGTCTCACTCTCTCCCTCTCTCTCCCCTCTCTCTGTCTCTGTCTCTCTCTCTCTCTCTCTGTCTCTCTCCCATCTCTGTCTCTCTCTCTCTTTCTCTCAGTGTTTCATATTCCAGGGTCTCTCCACATGGCTGAGGCATCTCACAGCAAGTTGGTCTCAGAATAGTGGCACTGCTTCTATGGCAGCTATCTTCAAGAGAGAGCTATTCTAAAAGCACATTTTCCAAGAGGTCCAGGGATAAAATTTCGAGAGCCCTTAAGACCTACCCTTGGGAGACATTAGTCAATTGCAAATTTCAGAGCTAGCTCAGAATCAAAGAAAGGGTGCTGCTACAGGAGGGGCAACTGCTGGGGGTTTGGTTCATTAGGAAGACAACTTTGGAGACTAGTTGCAACAGTGCGTTATAACTTCATCAAAAGCTTAAAAGTATAGAAGAATCTATGCATTTTTTTAATCAAAAATCAGTTACTATCCTGGCCAGGCACAGTGACTCACGCCTGTAATCCCAGCACTTTGGGAGGCCAAAGAAGGCGGATCACCTGAGGTCAGGAGTTCGAGACCAGCCTGGCCATCATGGTGAAACCCCGTCTCTACCAAAAATACAAAAAAAAAAAAAAAATTAGCCTGGCATGGTGGCACATGCCTGTAGTCCCAGCTACTCGGGAGGCTGAGGCAGGAGAATCACTTGAACCCGAGAAGCGGAGATTCCAGTGAGCTGAGATTGTGCCACTGCACTCCAGTCTTGGCGACAGAGCCAGACTCCATCTCAAAACAAAAAAAAAAGAAAGAAAAATCAGTTACTATCCTGATAAATATTAAGTATATTAGCTGAAAAAGACATGCTAACATAGAATACTTAGGCACTGCTTCCCTGCCACACTAGCTGTTCACAGTAATATTTGCTGAATTCTGTTGCTCTCATTTTCTCCTTTGTTCAGTGTATTAAGATATTACTATATACTTGGAAATGTAGGCAATAAAAAAAGATACATACTAACATTTGTTTCACTTTAAAAGCATGTATTCACTCATTCATTCTTTAGGTTCACTATAGGCCTGGTACTGCATTAGAAATTAGTTATAGAGAATACAAATCTGAAAAAGGCCCAGTTCCTGCCTACAGGTACTTATATAACAACACAATGAATAGGACACACACACACACACACACACACACACACACACACACAAAAAAAACAGGCCATGTGCAGGTAACATCAGCCAGATCCACTGGTTCATTATAATTTCAAAAGACTGAGAGGCCCCGACTAGAGGAGACCGTGAACTTTGGTTGGTTTTCAGTAGGTCAGGGTGAGCTACGGTTTTGAGAAAGTGAGGGACAAAATAAAAATCATCCATTCGCTGGGAAAACTAGTTTCTTAGCAGTGCAGGAAGGCTTGAGAAGAAGAATAATAAAGGCAGAAGCCAGAGCTCTCCAGAGAGAGGTGCACAAGCCCACACTGAGAAGTGGTATGAGGAACACACAGCAAGGATGGATTCCGGAGCTAATTCTGAGTCACCACAGTCAGGATGCAGCAGAGACTGGATGTGCATACAAAAACTGTCTATTTTTCTACCTGGTTTTACAACTAACTTAATATCCAATTGTTTATATCCTTACATGAAGAAGGTAATAAAACTTTAAGAGATCAAAGCAATAAATGAATTTGAAACAAAATTATTTCTAAAATGCTATCACTGCATCATCTCTAGGTTAGAAGGACCATCATAACTATTCATTCCAGCAAAAGTTAAGTAACTTTTTCTTAGTTATTAGCTTTGTACAATCAGTTCCAAATAAATTCTCAGAATTTGCATGATAAATGTAGGAAAATTTTCTCACCCTTATACTTGGCCAACCCAATTATTTTAATCTACCAAAAACAATAAAAATGTCAACTCCCTTTCATGCATCCTTTGTTATCCCTTATATGGAAAAGTTAGCTCCAAAATGTAATGAACTAGCATATTTCTAGGTAGGATTTTAGCTAATTGATGTCATGTTATAATATATAATACCTATTAAAATATATTTTCAGAACATGAAGAATGTTCATCAATTTTCACTTTTAAAATCAAGTTTATGAGAATGCTTTTTAAAAACTCTATAGATTTTTCTTTTACTTTTCTTTCTCTCTTTTTTTTTCATAGCAATCATGTTGTTTCTTCTCAACCAAGATACTGGCAAATTGTATCTTGTTAGTCTAAGTCCAAAGTAGTACACCAAGGCACCACTGAAAGAAAAGCTTTCAAACACAAGGTTCCTATAATTCACATTATCTTAAGAAAGCTGTTTATCAGAACACATCAAAGCAATTTTTAGTAATAATTCACTCTTTCTCCAATTTTCAATCTAAGTGAAGAAAGGTATATGGCACATTTTTATAATTCATAGAATATTTTCTTGATTATTTATAGCATATACTACTCTACTTCAGCCAATAAGATACTTAACACCTAATATGTAATAGACATATGCTAGGTTCTATAGAATATATCAAGGAGAAATATGTGCATTAAGTTTTGCGATAAGTGAAAGGACCCTGAAAGTTAGAACAATTGAACTAGCACTGTTCTTGATGTTAACTCTTAGGTTCCACTTTCACATTTTACATTTAACTCTTGGTATCCATGTGTTCTGGGGCTACTACTAATACAACTGTTCCCAGCTGTAAAATGCCTGACTTGCTTTACTATCAGGCCCAAATATGATAATGTTTTATAAACTGTGATATACAACACAAAAAAATTATTACAAAACCCACATACATAGTAATGAAAGACCAATAACACTGAAGTGCTAAGATATGTGTTACCAACAATAAAACCTATAGTTAGTAGTGACAAGAACCTATATAGGAAGTGACAAGAAGATAAAAGTGGTATGAAACAGACTAGAAAGAGACGTCATTACAGAAAGGTGATGTTTGAATGGGATCCTGAGTATGGATATTCAAGAAGAAAGAAGAAAAGATATTCAAGTATGGATATTCAAGAAGAAAGAAGAGCATACATAAGTAGAGGCAGAAATGCAGGTCAGCAAGATGTTTGATGGATCACTTGAGAACCCTATAGGAGAGATTCTTCAGGAGTAGCTACAGCAAGTTAATTTGACAGATATGCCAAGGGCCCTTTTTTATAAAAAGGCTCTAGAATGACAAGTTGATAAATTAGGATGTTTGAGCATCAAGGAGACAAAGTTTATGATAAAATGAAATAAAAAGATGAAAACATTTTTAGGAAGATTAATCTGAGCATGTTTGTTGAATGGATATCAGTCTGCCCATACTTTTATTGCCGTATCACCCCTAAAGTAAAGGAGACTACTTCAGAGAAGAAGCAGGGGAGGCCTGGAGAAAGGGGTATATCTAGTGACACTTAGAAACAGAAAACAGGGCATTGAGAGTGGCTGAACAAGGGATGAAAGATATGGAGACAAAGATGACACTGAGCCTTCCAGTGCAGGGAGACCAGAGAAGACCAATTATAGAAAAATAGGGAAGGGACAAAGAGGAGTTACATGTCCTCTAAGGGAAAATGATGAATCTAGTTTTGCACATGTTGAGTTTGAGGCAAAAATGAGACATACAGTGGAATGTCCTTACATAGAAGACATGACTTTGGGATTCAAAATCTTCACTAGAGCAATACAATTTAATTTGGTTTATGTAAAGGTAATTGCAGAGGCCATGGTCAGTTGATAAGCTTATTGGAAGGGATTAAAGTAGGTACAAAGGGATGCAAAGGTAAGAAATGAAAGTTAGAAGAAAAGTGGGTAACTGTAGAGTTTCATCAGGGAACCTAAGGGAGACCCTACAGGGAGGGAATTTCAAACAACTAACACTGATGAACAATGCTGGGGAAGTGAAGGGAGCTCAAAACCGGTGACAGAATTAAGAGGTATGGTTAAAAGATAGTCATGAGGAACCTTCGGGGGCCTAGCTTCTTAAAAAAAGGGTCTGAAAGCCAGGTTGGGAAGCAGTTTAAAGAGAAAGAGAATTCAGTAAATCCAGCAGTAAATACAACGATGCAGTCAGGGAACCTGAAACTTTGGGACAAAATTTATACAGGAGCTGCAAGAGGCAATGAGATTCAGAAGAGATTTCACATACTTTCAACACAGAATACCTGACTATATCTGATGGCATAAACAGGAAGAAATCAAAGTTACACTTTTTTTCCTTACTCATATGTAGAGGTAATAAGTTTTATGGAGATCACCAATGGGCTTTATTACAGAAATTACTGCAATCAGAAATCAAGGGCAATTACTCATTCAGCCAAAAGTAAAGACACCTGAGCCCCTCACAGCAGTGAACTTTAATTATATCTTTAGACATAAGGGAAAATATGAAAACAAAACAAAACCATTAAGGACGTCACATCAAACAAGTGGCTTTACAGAAATCAGTTTCTTGCACTTCAAATCTCCCTTAGCATGCATATGCTTATGTTCACAAATTGGCACTTAGAAAATAATTCTCCATATCTCATCACAACAAAGAACTTTGGAAAATACATAAGTCCTCCATGGAAATTCTCCAAAGACTTTAAAATATTAATTTCTACAACATCCTTATTTCCCAAAGTAGCATACTTCCTTTCCCATGTCAGGAGTACTTCCCACTAATCGCTGTTGTCTTATTGCCTTGCTCAGACACATGGAAAATGATTTGTTGACTGCTTTCTACCTAAGTTAAATCAAAACTTTAACTATATCTTTTCCACTACCAGTATTTCTCATTACTATTGAAAAGTATTACTGGATAACTGTATCTCCAATAAATGCAGCCTCCTAGCTCATTTCATTTCTCTTTAGTTTCCTCTTCAATGTTGAGTTACTTCTTAGTTTTATAAGTGGATTTTGTCAATGCATCTCTTCTCATCATTCATTCTATTATGATATTATCTATTTTTTAGGGGCAGTTTGGAAAGCATGTATCTCAATCCTTGATTAATATATATATTAATGTCATGTATTTATTTCCTTGTATTTCTGAACCGTACTTCCACAGTAGAATCACCTGGAGAGCTTTTTAAAAATAGAAACTCTTGACTTCCACCTTCTCTCCCAGCACCCTGAGATTCTAATTAAGCTGGTCTGGACCGAGGTCCAAGCATCAGCAATATTCCTCACCGATTTAGTCTTTCTGACTTTTGTTGAGCTTAATGAATGGATCTCTCTCAGGTCTCACCTGTGCCCAATAGAGCCATTCCTGCACTCTGACTAGAAGCGGGCCTCCCAGATGACCCTTCCTGAACCAAGGCCCAGTGTTTGACTTCCTTACTCAAAAATCTCCCCTAGCTCCCACACTGTCTTCTAATTAGTTCTAAACTACCTCTACTGTTATTCAAGGCCATCCACCATCTGGCCCCAAGCTACCTTTATCACCCCCTATACCACTCTACACCCCTGCACCTACTCTTCAATGGGACCATTTTAATCACTGCTCCACAAAAGCAACACCAAGAAACGGGACAGCCTTTTCAACAGTTCCTGTGAAAAGTAAAATCTAGTCAAAAGCCACAGGCCTTTACTCTTTGTTACTAGAACAACAGATGAAAGGGAATCTGTTTGCATTGGGTAAATAAATATCAGATTAATAATTGCAAAATAGCTGCCCATAGCACCTTTCTGCTGCTGTGTTAGCAGGTGGGTGAAGTGAGCCCTGCACCCCCAGTCTCTGTCCTGACCCTCAAGCCTCCTGACATGCACTTGGAATAGGCTCCTGTATGATAATCAGTTGTTTCACAATCGCAGAAGAGGAAAATGATTTTCTCCTGATTTATTTCATATTTCTTACTCTGAAGTTGCAAGAGGATTACCTCTTGATCAAGAAAACATGAGTCTGTAGCTATTAGTGTGAGAACTCTAACTCCAAGTTATGTTTGGTATATTTTCCCAAACTAGCAGCCCAACAGAATCTCTGTAGGAGGCTGGTGGAGCTGAGAACTGCCAAGTAAGTTATTAGGATTTATTTGAAAATTAGTTCCATCAGAGACATAGGACCATAAAAATAGATTACGGGTATTGTTATTTTTGCTGGCATAATTAATACCATGTTGTTGAAAGGCTGATGGTCATTACACTATTTCTTCATATGAATAGGAATAGCTCTCCTTTCAGGTTTGGGGTTTGGGCCTTTTTATTTATTATATTTTTTAGTGTGGGGGCAGTAGTTTGATGATTAAACTGTATCTGAACTTTACACTGCTTTACATGAAATTTAGAGGCTATGACTCCAAGGAACAGATTTCGATCTGTTTAGATTAACAGATTGAGATTAACTCACCTTCAACAACTGTTACACAAATATACACCATCAGGTCAATAAACAAAACCACTTCACACTTTGACTTCCCAAAAAGGAGATAGCTGATTTCTCTCTTACTATGTCCTATACTTATGGAATCTCTAAGCAGATTATAACTACAGCATAAACAACCAGGAGGAAAAAATATGGAAGGTACTGGGAATTAGAGCAAATTGGGCTATAGAAATTTTAGAAATTATAGAAATTTTCAGACCGGAGTGAGACTCAGATGATGGGCATAAGATTCTCTAACTCTCTTCCTTTTGTTTGTAGCAACCCATTTCACCTGTGCTCACCTGGGAATGTATGTAAGCTGAAGGAAGAGACTTCCCATTTTTACACAGTGGTAGCAAAATGAACCCACTCACCAAAATAAATAGCAACCTTCGAACAAGCCGTCCGGAAGAATTTCAAGTTTTTCCTGAGGGTTCCATCTCCAGAACAGACCAGACTTGATGTATTAAGAAAGGTCCCAGCAGCTGGTAAGTATTCTTCTAAATTATACAATAATCATAAAACATTAATAAACCTTCCTAGGTGAAAAATGGACTTGAGGGAGTAACTACAAACCAACCATCTCAAATGTTACTCTAATCATCTCAGGAAGTAAGTTTAAAAGCAATCAAAATCTACCTCTCCTTGGGTTATAATTTTGGTCCTAATCTTTATTATTATGGGATGGTCCATCCCTCAGCGTCACCACAAGCCTAAAGGCCACACTCAAAGCTACACAGTCAGTGCCAGAGGCTCCTGCATGAGAAAAGATACAGGGGGGGATGAGACCAGAATACCTGAGAGTGGGCTCAGCAACAGCAACGACATTTCTCTAAAAGGTAGCAGAGATCTCTGAAGCTGCTGCTTTGGCTGTGGCATTCATAGATCACAGAGAGAGAACTGAGCTGGGTTAACCCTTGTCCCTGGTTCCTTTATGACCCCCTGCCATGTTCAGACATTGTCTTAGACCAAATTCTAAATGTGGCCTCGCTCCCCAGTGATAACCCCAACCAAACACTGTGCTCTTGATAAATGAGCACTGTCAGCACTCAGGGCCTCCAGGTCAGGCTCTGGCACGGTGACCCCAGCCACACAACAACCTGATGACTGGCATGAGCATTAAGACGCTGAGCAGAGTGCGGCAGAAAATCTCAAAGCCTCCAAGTAAGAGCTACTGATGGATTGAAAATTCTGTTACAGAGTTCAAGGAGTTTTACATATCTGATTTCCTTCCTAGGCACTGTATCTTGCATTATTTCCTTAGGCAAGTCTTGCCTTTAAAGTTCACCCACGTATCCTTTGCATTCTTGTGGGTTAGTTTGGTACAACGGCTATTAGGTTAAGGCTGATTGTCTCCATTTTGTCAGATTCATACCACAGTCAAAACCAGTTCCCCTGAAAAGCATAGATAAGAAACCCAGGATTTTCCTTACTTTGAAACAATCAGGCAGACAGGTCACAAATAGCACAAAAGAGAAGTGGATGCAAAAGATTTCAACTTTCTGTGGTAATTGTGTTTGCACTTCCTTTTAACTTTTATGATGTATGAGCCACAGAAAGGTCTCCTAAAGAGAAACAGGAAGAAGAAAGCACATAACCTTATCAAAAAAATACAGACAGCTAAATTCCTTCCCTTTGGTTATACTTTTTAAAAGCCCAATATAATTATTCACCCATTCCTATTCTGAAGTTGGTAATGATGATGGTAATAAACCTATTTCCTTTTCTTTGTGCTGCGAATTCAGTGAACCAAGGAATGAAGCTCCGCAAAAGGCTGCTTAAGAAATATCATTTCTAGAACTAACCCTGAAAAAAATGTCAGCACCAGAATCTGAGCTCCCAGATTCTATTAACAATTTAGTCAAGAGCCGAGGCTCCAGGATGCTAAGGAGAAAGGGAATATTTTCCACAGTCCTCAAGTGACCTTTCCCCTCCCCACAGTCTCTGGCAGAAGCTTCCAATAGCACTTTACAGGCCACATAGGGGCCTCTTCCAGCTGTCCACAAGTCTCAAGGGAGTCATTTCTATAGGGCAATCAGAGAGACAATACCACAGGAAGAAAGCCAGGGAGGGTTTGCAAGGTACTCTTTTTTTTATATATATATATATATACTTTAAGTTCTAGGGTACATGTGCACAACGTGCAGGTTTGTTACATATGCATACATGTGCCATGTTGGTGTGCTGCATCCATTAACTCGTCAGTTACATTAGGTATATCTCCTAATGCTATCCCTCCCTCCACCCCACCACGGGCGCCGGTGTGTAATGTTCCCCACCCTGTGTCCAAGTGTTCTCATTGTTCAATTCCCATCTATGAGTGAGAACATGTGGTGTTTGGTTTTCTGTCCTTGCAATAGTTTGCTCAGAATGCAAGGTACTCTTGATCCTTCCTATCCCCTTTCAGGGAAAGGCCTTAAATAAGAAAAATGTATGAAGGCACCTCATACCTTAGCTTTTAACTCACGTCTGGGATTATCTAAGGCAATGGTCATAAAATGGCTTTTAAAGCCTGCTGCACATTCACGATCTCCAATTCCCACCCCTGCCCCACTTGTTCAATGCTTCCGTCCCCTCGCTGCTAAAGGATACTTCATTTCCAGGAGAAGCTTTTCAGCCAATGGTGCCCCAACTGCACAGCGTGCTGGGTTCCCATCCATGATGAATTTGAATGTTGGCTGCAGTTCCACTAGACACGGAGCTGCTGGGCATGAAAGCTTATTGACAAAACGCTCCACAAAATAAGCTGCTCAATGGTATAAACACAGAACAGACTAAGGCAGTGGATTTTAAAGTTTGCACCTTTAAAAATATATGCCTATTATATTAAAGTCAATAGACTGAAAAATGACAACTAAAGAATGACACTAGTTAAAGCCTTAAGTCTTAGTGTCACCATGCTTTTTCTAATCTGTTCTATTAACTTTATTTATTAACAATGTACATCTGGGTTTAATCTCACCTCTGAATTATCACTACACTGAAGATTTAAACAAGAAATCAATTGGCACTTTCCTCCTGGATATTGCCTGTTAAGGTTAACAGTAAAAAATAAAAATTCTTTCAAATATTTTTAGAGATTTAAAAAAAAGAAGAGTGACAGAAAAGAGTGAATGCCTGCTTTTTCATCTTACATAAAATGTCAAAACACATGCACACTTATTCCTCTTCTCTGCTTCACTTATTCTCCCAGGCACTTAGACTAGCTAATATATCATGTATTTTACTCATTTATCTTGTAGCTCCTGGGTTAGAGTCGGAGCTCCATGAAAGCAGGAATTTGTAATGCTTGCCAGTGCTATATCCTCTGAACCTAGAATAGTGATTGGCACACAGTAGGTGCTCAATAAATATGCCTTGGACCATGAAGAATAAAAATATCTGGATTTTGAAAGCAGTCATTGGAGAGAATCAATCACAATGCTTAGCATATTAGGGGTTATTTTTTAGGTTGCCTGATTCATAAATTACACAATGCTGAAAATAAGGTTTTTCACTTAATAAAGTTGGTTTTGCACATTAATTTATAAATAGCTCTGGTTGCATTTTCTTTTTGTTGTTGTTGTTGTTGTTGTTTGTTGTTTGTTTGTTTTTTAGAGACAGAGGTCTCACCACGTTGCCCAGGCTAGATTTGAACTCCTAAGCTTAAAAGATCTTCCCACTTCAGCCTTCCAAGCTCCACCCAGATTGATGCATTTTATGGTAATTCCTTTTTTCTCTTTTACAGATTTTTTAGTTCTGTATTATTTGAAAAAAAAAAACCTATAGATTTTACTTAACACATATTCAGTACTAAGGGAAATTACAGAATATCATAGAGGAGTTGTAACTTGAATTGTGACATACTGGAAAAGAAATAATTTGTAGGAAGGATATATAGTATAACATAGTAAAACCATAGGCAATTTATTTTCTTTAAATGGTAGCAGACATTTTCTTTTTAAAAAATTTATTCAAATATCCTAGCTGACTACCTAGATCTCTCATTAAGGTTTGCTTATATTTTCACAACATCATCAAAGATGAATCTGACCCAAATCCTCATCTATAGAAATACATATATTTAAAATTGAAGATCCAGTCAAGTACTAAGCTCTCAAATTTTCTGACAATCCAACTTATCATGTTCCTCACAATGAAGTCAACCATAAGTAGAAATTTTTTAAACATCTTAAATCCCAAAGAATATTTGCTACCCTCAAAACATTTAATGATACAGAGAAGACCCAACTTACATGTGAGAATTACTAGCGCACTAAAAATTATACAGGCGAAACATCAACTTCTATTTTAATTGAAAGCTATGCTCTTCCATCAATAACACGATTCCCTTTTGGACCCTAAAATCATATGGTTGTGCTAATTGTCCTTGCTAGAAACTGAGGAAAATGTCTCCAGCTATATGACATGACCCATTTACCAAACTTCATTCTATGACTACCAGAAGGCCGTTTACTCTCCCTCCTCTATCCTGTCAAACAAAGTAGGTCTGGCAAACAGAACACTCTCAAGAATAATGATCATTTTTAACAATGGATTGATTTAATGTATGTTTAAACTACATTAATGCTTTTCACCTAAGCAATCAATAGAATATTCATTGAATGCAGACATACACACATTTTGGACAGTGTGTGTATATATATACACATACACACATATATATATATACACACATAATAATTACATGTTAATTATACAAACTAATTTTTTTCTTTTATTATTATTATTATCATTATTATTATTAAACTTTACCTTTTATGGTACATGTGCGCAATGTGCAGGTAAGTTACATATGTATACATGTGCCATGCTGGTGCGCTGCACCCAGTAACTCGTCATCTAGCATTAGGTATATCTCCCAATGCTATCCCTCCCCCCTCCCCCCACCCCACAACAGTCCCCGAAGTGTGATGTTCCCCTTCCTGTGTCCATGTGTTCTCATTGTTCAATTCCCACCTATGAGTGAGAATATGCGGTGTTTGGTTTTTTGTTCTTGCGATAGTTTACTGAGAATGATGATTTCCAATTTCATCCATGTCCCTACAAAGGACATGAACTCATCATTTTTTATGGCTGCATAGTATTCCATGGTGTATATGTGCCACATTTTCTTAATCCAGTCTATCATTGTTGGACATTTGGGTTGGTTCCAAGTCTTTGCTATTGTGAATAATGCCGCAATAAACATACGTGTGCATGTGTCTTTATAGCAGCATGATTTATAGTCCTTTGGGTATATACCCAGTAATGGGATGGCTGGGTCGAATGGAATTTCTAGTTCTAGATCCCTGAGGAATCGCCACACTGACTTCCACAATGGTTGAACTAGTTTACAGTCCCACCAACAGTGTAAAAGTGTTCCTATTTCTCCACATCCTCTCCAGCACCTGTTGTTTCCTGACTTTTTAATGATTGCCATTCTGACTGGTGTGAGATGGTATCTCATTGTGGTTTTGATTTGCATTTCTCTGATGGCCAGTGATGGTGAGCATTTTTTCATGTGTTTTTTGGCTGCATAAATGTCTTCTTTTGAGAAGTGTCTGTTCATGTCCTTCGCCCACTTTTTGATGGGGTTGTTTGTTTTTTTCTTGTAAATTTGTTGGAGTTCATTGTAGATTCTGGATATTAGCCCTTTGTCAGATGAGTAGGTTGCGAAAATTTTCTCCCATTTTGTAGGTTGCCTGTTCACTCTGATGGTAGTTTCTTTTGCTGTGCAGAAGCTCTTGAGTTTAATTAGATCCCATTTGTCAATTTTGGCTTTTGTTGCCAGTGCTTTTGGTGTTTTAGACATGAAGTCCTTGCCCATGCCTATGTCCTGAATGGTAATGCCTAGGTTTTCTTCTAGGGTTTTTATGGTTTTAGGTCTAACATTTAAGTCTTTAATCCATCTTGAATTGATTTTTGTATAAGGTGTAAGGAAGGGATCCAGTTTCAGCTTTCTACATATGGCTAGCCAGTTTTCCCAGCACCATTTATTAAATAGGGAATCCTTTCCCCATTTCTTGTTTTTGTCAGGTTTGTCAAAGATCAGATGCTTGTAGATATGTGGCATTATTTCTGACGGCTCTGTTCTGTTCCATTGATCTATATCTCTGTTTTGGTACCAGTACCATGCTGTTTTGGTTACTGTAGCTTTGTAGTATAGTTTGAAGTCAGTTAGTGTGATGCCTCCAGCTTTGTTCTTTTGGCTTAGGATTGACTTGGTGATGTGGGCTCTTTTTTGGTTCCATATGAACTTTAAAGTAGTTTTTTCCAATTCTGTGAAGAAAGTCATTGGTAGCTTGATGGGGATGCCATTGAATCTGTAAATTACCTTGGGAAGGATGGCCATTTTCATGATATTGACTCTTCCTACCCATGAGCATGGAATGTTCTTCCATTTGTTTGTATCCTCTTTTATTTCCTTGAGCAGTGGTTTGTAGTTCTCCTTGAAGAGGTCTTTCACATCCCTTGTAAGTTGGATTCCTAGGTATTTTATTCTCTTTGAAGCAATTGTGAATGGGGGTTCACTCATGATTTGGCTCTCTGTTTGTCTGTTATTGATGTATAAGAATGCTTGTGATTTTTGCACATTGATTTTCTATCCTGAGACTTTGCTGAAGTTGCTTATCAGCTTAAGGAGATTTTGGGCTGAGACGATGGGGTTTTCTAGATATACTATCATGTCATCTGCAAACAGGGACAATTTGACTTCCTCTTTTCCTAATTGAATACCCTGGATTTCCTTCTCCTGTCTAATTGCCCTGGCCAGAACTTCCAACACTATGTTGAATAGAAGTGGTGAGAGAGGGCATCCCTGTCTTGTGCCAGTTTTCAAAGGGAATGCTTCCAGTTTTTGCCCATTCAGTATGATATTGGCTGTGGGTTTGTCATAAATAGCTCTTATTATTTTGAGATACGTCCCATCAATTCCTAATTTATTGAGAGTTTTTAGCATGAAGGGTTGTTGAATTTTGTCAAAGGCCTTTTCCGCATCTATTGAGATAATCATGTGGTTTTTGTCTTTGCTTCTGTTTATATGCTGGATTACATTTATTGATTTGCGTATATTGAACCAGCCTTGCATCCCAGGGATGAAGCCCACTTGATCATGGTGGATAAGCTTTTGGATGTGCTGCTGGATTCTGTTTGCCAGTATTTTATTGAGGATTTTTGCATCAATGTTCATCAAGGATATTGGTCTAAAATTCTCTTTCTTGGTTGTGTCTCTGCCAGGCTTTGGTATCAGGATGATGCCGGCCTCATAAAATGAGTTAGGGAGGATTCCCTCTTTTTCTATTGATTGGAATAGTTTCAGAAGGAATGGTACCAGCTCCTCCTTGTACCTCTGGTAGAATTCGGCTGTGAACCCATCTGGTCCTGGACTTTTTTTGGTTGGTAAGCTATTGATTATTGCCACAATTTCAGCTCCTGTTATTGGTCTATTCAGAGATTCAACTTCTTCCTGGTTTAGTCTTGGGAGGGTATATGTGTTGAGGAATTTATCCATTTCTTCTAGATTTTCTAGTTTATTTGCATAGAGGTGTTTGTAATATTCTCTGATGGTAGTTTGTATTTCTGTGGGATCGGTGGTGATATCCCCTTTATCATTTTTTATTGCATCTATTTGATTCTTCTCTCTTTTTTTCTTTATTAATCTTGCTAGCGGTCTATCAATTTGGTTGATCCTTTCAAAAAACCAGCTCCTGGATTCATTTATTTTTTGAAGGGTTTTTTGTGTCTCTATTTCCTTCAGTTCTGCTCTGATTTTAGTTATTTCTTGCCTTCTGCTAGCTTTCGAATGTGTTTGCTCTTGCTTTTCTAGTTCTTTTAATTGTGATGTTAGGGTGTCAATTTTGGATCTTTCCTGCTTTCTCTTGTGGGCATTTAGTGCTATAAATTTCCCTCTACACACTGCTTTGAATGCATCCCAGAGATTCTGGTATGTTGTGTCTTGGTTCTCGTTGGTTTCAAAGAACATCTTTATTTCTGCCTTCATTTCGTTATGTACCCAGTAGTCATTCAGGAGCAGGTTGTTCAGTTTCCAAGTAGTTGAGCGGTTTTGAGTGAGATTCTTAATCCTGAGTTCTAGCTTGATTGCACTGTGATCTGAGAGACAGTTTGTTACAATTTCTGTTCTTTTACATTTATTGAGGAGAGCTTTACTTCCAAGTATATGGTCAATTTTGGAATAGGTGTGGTGTGGTGCTGAAAAAAATGTATATTCTGTTGATTTGGGGTGGAGAGTTCTGTAGATGTCTATTAGGTCCGCTTGGTGCAGAGCTGAGTTCAATTCCTGGGTATCCTTGTTGACTTTCTGTCTCGTTGATCTGTCTAATGTTGACAGTGGGGTGTTAAAGTCTCCCATTATTAATGTGTGGGAGTCTAAGTCTCTTTGTAGGTCACTCAGGACTTGCTTTATGAATCTGGGTGCTCCTGTATTGGGTGCATATATATTTAGGATAGTTAGCTCTTCTTGTTGAATTAATCCCTTTACCATTATGTAATGGCCTTCTTTGTCTCTTTTGATCTTTGTTGGTTTAAAGTCTGTTTTATCAGAGACTAGGATTGCAACCCCTGCCTTTTTTTGTTTTCCATTTGCTTGCTAGATCTTCCTCCATCCTTTTATTTTGAGCCTATGTGTGTCTCTGCACGTGAGATGGGTTTCCTGAATACAGCACACTGATGGGTCTTGAGTCTTTATCCAATTTGCCAGTCTGTGTCTTTTAATTGGAGCATTTAGTCCATTTACATTTAAAGTTAATATTGTTATGTGTGAATTTGATCCTGTCATTATGATGTTAGCTGGATATTTTGCTCGTTAGTTGATGCAGTCTCTTCCTAGTCTCGATGGTCTTTACATTTCGGTATGATTTTGCAGTGGCTGGTACCGGTTGTGCCTTTTCATATTTAGCGCTTCCTTCAGGAGCTCTTTTAGGGCAGGCCTGGTGGTGACAAAATCTCTCAGCATTTGCTTGTCTGTAAAGTATTTTATTTCTCCTTCACTTATGAAGCTTAGTTTGGCAGGATATGAAATTCTGGGTTGAAAATTCTTTTCTTTAAGAACGTTGAATATTGGCCCCCACTCTCTTCTGGCTTGTAGGGTTTCTGCCGAGAGGTCCGCTGTTAGTCTGATGGGCTTCCCTTTGATGGTAACCCGACCTTTCTCTCTGGCTGCCCTTAACATTTTTTCCTTCATTTCAACTTTGGTGAATCTGAGAATTATGTGTCTTAGAGTTGCTCTTCTCGAGGAGTATCTTTGTGGCGTTCTCTGTATTTCCTGAATCTGAATGTTGGCCTGCCTTTCTAGATTGGGGAAGTTCTCCTGGATAATATCCTGCAGAGTGTTTTCCAACTTGTTTCCATTCTCCCCGTCACTTTCAGGTACACCAATCAGACGTAGATTTGGTCTTTTCACATAGTCCCACATTTCTTGGAGGCTTTGCTCATTTCTTTTCATTCTTTTTTCTCTAAACTTCCCTTCTCGCTTCATTTCATTCATTTCATCTTCCAGGGCTGATACCCTTTCTTCCATTTGATCGCATCGGCTCCTGAGGCTTCTGCATTCTTCACGTAGTTCTCGAGCCTTGGTTTTCAGCTCCATCAGCTCCTTTAAGCACTTCTCTGTATTGGTTATTCTAGTTATACATTCTTCTAAAATTTTTTCAAAGTTTTCAACTTCTTTGCCTTTGGTTTGAATATC
Organism: Pongo abelii; assembly: GCF_028885655.2. NCBI lineage: Eukaryota > Metazoa > Chordata > Mammalia > Primates > Hominidae > Pongo > Pongo abelii. The sequence continues at coordinate 83,090,857 of NC_071992.2, read as the reverse complement.
CTCCCGTAGCTCAGAGTAATTTGATCGTCTGAAGCCTTCTTCTCTCAGCTCGTCAAAGTCATCCTCCGTCCAGCTTTGTTCCGTTGCTGGTGAGGAACTGCGTTCCTTTGGAGGAGGAGAGGTACTCTGGTTTGTAGAGTTTCCAGTTTTTCTGCTCTGTTTTTTCCCCATCTTTGTGGTTTTATCTACTTTTGGTCTTTGATGATGGTGATGTACAGATGGGTTTTTGGTGTGGATGTCCTTTCTGTTAGTTTTCCTTCTAACAGACAGAACCCTCAGCTGCAGGTCTGTTGGAGTACCTGGCCGGCCGTGTGAGGTGTCAGTCTGCCCCTGCTGGGGGGTGCCTCCCAGTTAGGCTGCTCGGGGGTCAGGGGTCAGGGACCCACTTGAGGAGGCAGTCAGCCCGTTCTCAGATCTCCAGCTGCGTGCTGGGAGAACCACTGCTCTCCTCACAGCTGTCAGACAGGGACATTTAAGTCTGCAGAGGTTACTGCTGTCTTTTTGTTTGTCTGTGCCCTGCCCCCAGAGGTGGAGCCTACAGAGGCAGGCAGGCCTCCTTGAGCTGTGGTGGGCTCCACCCAGTTCAAGCTTCCAGGCTGCTTTGTTTACCTAAGCGAGCCTGGGCAATGGCGGGCGCCCCTCCCCCAGCCTCGCTGCCGACTTGCTGTTTGATCTCAGACTGCTGTGCTAGCAATCAGCGAGACTCCGTGGGCGTAGGACCCTCTGAGCCAAGTGCGGGGCTATACTCTCCTGGGGCACCGTTTCCTAAGCCCGTCGGAAAAGCACAGTATTCGGGTGGGAGTGGCCCGATTTTCCAGGTGCCGTCTGTCACCCCTGGAAGGGGAACTCCCTGACCCCTTGCGCTTCCCGAGTGAGGCAATGCCTCGCCCCTGCTTCGGCTGGCGCACGGTGCGCTCACCCACTGACCTGCGCCCACTGTCTGGCACTCCCTAGTGAGATGAACACGGTACCTCAGATGGAAATGCAGAAATCACCGGTCTTCTGCGTCGCTCGCGCTGGGAGCTGTAGACCGGAGCTGTTCCTATTCGGCCATCTTGGCTCCTCCCCCCACAAACTAATTTTATATCTTTGCCTCAAATGTCTTGTGATTTGATCATGTATAGGATAAACACATGAGCTATATTTAAACACAAAGTCAAGGGTTCAAACCTGTTAGGAAGCACTGTAAATACACAGAGATCCAAAATGATCCCAGAGGACTTAAATTAAGCTGAAAATAGCATCAGTACCAACATATATTAACAGATATGCCAATGGGAGAACTAAGGTTTTCTATTTTTGAAAGGTTCATGTGTTTCCTTATTTCTGTGAGGGAAACTCCTGACTTCTGGGTAATCTTTGGCTCCTGAGTGCTTGCCTGGCTCTAACTCTGTCTTGGATTGACCATAAGCTCCTGTTGCTCTCTTGCGCTTGATGGTTTGCCTGAAATGAACTACTGTTCCTTCCTGACTTCTAGCTTCTGTGTACTTCCGGAGTCAACAAGTTCTGCGTCCCTGCTCCAGCATCTGCCTTGGTTTTCCTAGTCCCGATTAATCACACCATTCCCACAATCCAGAAGAGTCCGGGCCTGTGATTCATCAGCAGAACATCTTGGAAGAGCTATACAACTTTTGCAGTGGATCTTTTCAGAATCCCCACTCTCCCAATTAGGAACTGACCAAAATGTCCCCAGGTGTGAGTTTACAACAATCCGAACCTTGAAGGTAGTTCTAAGTCGTGAGTTAAATATGAATATGCAGTGCCTAACACATAAGAAACACATAACAGAAACAGAATTTCCATATTATCTTGGAATATTTTTTTCTGGAAACTTCCACAAAATTTTTAAATTACATAAAATCACCAAATACCCCAAAGCCTTTCTGTAGTGAAAGCCAATGGAAAAAAAAAAAAAAAAACAAAACAACCTTGAGAGCTCTGGAGCTCTTACAAATATATATGAAGAAAGAGATAAATGTTAGATGGATTGCTATGTGGGAAAGAATATATTATTTTAGAAGGAAATAATCCAAATTATATTTTAAATACAATAGGTTCTTACAGTAAAGGAATCCAATAATTAATATAAATGATTTTCCGAGGATAGGAGACTAAAGTATCAGTGGATTCAAAATGTGGCAGAGATGACCCTTTGCCCCTCAATATTTATTCCCATGTCATTATTTCAGTGTAGAACTCCCTAAGTTTCAGCTGGGCACGTGGCTGTCCAGCCAGTCAGCATATTTCCCAGTCTCCCTTAGAGCTGGATTAGCCATGTTACAAAGATCTGGCCGTAGGGATGAGAGTGAAAGTGATGTGTGTCATTTCTGGGTCATATCCTTAAAGGGAGTGCTTGCTCTCCACTTTATCTCCCACCCTCTGTCCCCCTGGGGCTGGAATGTGAAAAGTGTACTGGTAAGTCAGCTTCAACCATAGGGAAAAGGACAACACCCTACTATACTGGTTCTCCCACCTTCTCTAACCCATTGGAAACACCTAGAGAATCTACATAAATACTGAGGCCTGGCTCTCACCCCCACATACTCAGATTTCATTGGTCCTAGGGGCTGGTAGAGCAATAAGATAAAAGAAGCAGGAGTCTCTGAATGACCTGATGTGGCTGAGCTGCTAACCCCACTGGAACACTGCTGGGGTATATTTAATTTAAAAATTAAATAACCAGAGTTCTAAGAGAGGATGCAAAAAAGGCCATGTTCATTACATATGGCTTTCCTAGCCACAAACAATCCTTCTGCATTGTTCAAACTACTGTTATTTGGTCTCAGTTAAAGCAGCTGAACAAATATCCTTACAAATAAACACAAAATTCTGGCCTTCAGGAAAAAAAGAATATGTTAAGTACAGGTAAGAAAAAACACTATTCTTTTTCTAAAGGAAAAACTAAAGTATAACTATTGAAAACAAAAAAGTGCAGTTTTAGCATAATCCAGGGAAATCATGGCTGAACTAGACATTTATTAAAGAAAAAACAAAAAATAAACTAAAACTATTAGACAAAGACAGGAAAAAGATACTAAAGTTGGCCAATTCATTAATGATTTGCATAAGTCAATGAGGCCTTGGTATCAAAATGTGATGATTTTAGGACAGAGTTAAATAAACATTGATTTCTCTTATAGGCCCATTTTTGACAGGACATAGGTTAGACTGCTTTAAGACATGGTCTTAATAAGAAAGAATAAAGATACAGTCTCCTTCTATTTTGTTACTCTGTCACCCTGAACATGTACCCTCCATTTCATGTTCTAAAATGGCTGCCCCATCACCTGCCATCACATCCTCATACCAGCCAGGGAGAAGAGGGAAAGGAGAAAAGAGAATGCATACTCTTCACAATAAGGGCACACTGCAGAAGTTACTCAGGCCACTTCTGCTCACACCCCACTACCCAGAACCTTTACATAGGCCCACACTTATCTGCATGGGAGGCTGAGAAATGTAGTCTTAAGCTGGACCTAAAACTTTTATCACTATAGAAGAAAAGAACATTGGGTATTGGGGACACTTAGAAGTCTCTGCCAGAGGTTTCATCATGAAGTGGTACAAGAAAACTTGAGATGAAGTTATGTCTAGAATATTCAAGATACATTTTGTGAATATATAAAATGTATAAAATTGGCCAGGCATGGTAGTTCACACCTGTAATCCCAGCACTTTGGGAGGCCGAGACAGGCAGATCACCTGAGGTCAGGAGTTCGAGAGCAGCCTGGCCAACATGGTGAAACCCCATCTCTATTAAAAATACAAAAAATTATCCAGGCGTGGTGGCAGGTGCCTATAATCCCAGCTATTTGGGAGGCTGAGGCACGAGAATCGCTTGAACATGGGAGGCAGGGATTGCAGTGAGCCGAGATCATGCCACTGCACTCTAGCCTGGGCAACAGAGCAAGACTCTATCTCAAAAAAAAATTAAAAAAATAATAAAATATATAAATACAAATATATTTATATAGAAAATTATAGAAAGCCAAATTTGACATAGTTATACAGTATAGAAAATGAAAGCCCCCTTCATCCACATACCTCTGGGAAAATAATGAATTCTTAAAATAATCTTGGAGTATGTGGGTGCAGAACAATTATTTAGGTCAATTAATAGAGTATAATAATGCCTTTCCATAGATTTTCTGCTAGTGCTACTGATAGAAATAAGGCTTTGGAATGGAAGATGTTATTTCTGGAATCCTAAGATTTCTTTCTTTGGGGCAACAGTCTCAAATAAGAAAAGGCTGGAACTCCTAGGAAGCATGAAAGCAAGGCCAAGTTGAGGCATTACAAGGCACCAAGGGAAAACATTAGCATTTCTTGCACAATCTCTGAAAATGTGTCACCATCTATAAAGCCTCTCCTACTGGCAAGAAGACAACTTAAATAGATAATTAAAATAACAAAAGTGGCAAAGCAAAATCAAACATAGATATCAATCCATATTTGACTCGCTCCGAGAAACAAAGTTTTCAGATGAATAAAAATGTTTATCCATCTATATTCTATATTGTGATATTTTTGCTGTAAAACCAGAGAATATTTTTATATTGGTATTCTAAATTTAATCAGATAGAGTCATTTCTTAAGTACTATACAATTTAACCTTTCAAATGAAGGGCTTGCCTTTTAATGGAAAATATGCATTTCACATTAATGACAAAACACAATGTCCTTGGCTAAGATATTCTCGAGCAAAATAGATCCCTTTTTGTACACTATGCTCCGTTATATGTAAGGCTATACAACAAATTTATTCAATAAATCAAAGTCTGAAATCACTGATACTAACTAGAAGTGCTTAAAAATCATAACTTCAAATTAACATATCATTTTCTTAAAATTGCAATCATTGAACTCTTGGATAAAATGCAATCATTTATGAAAATGGGGAAAAATTTTTTTAAGCAGTTATTACTAGATGTATCATCATGTGAATAGTTATGTTCAATACCAGGGAAAAAGTGACCCAGCCACACTTTTAATCAATGAAACATTTACTACGGAATGCTTTTCCTGAATTTTTTATTGTTTGAGGCAACTACAATTTTATAAATCAAAGATGATTTTAATATAGCTAATACAATTTTAATAAATTTTAAATTCTTCAATTTACAATTATAATTAAATCAAAGATCTTGATTTTAACATAGCTAATAATATAATTCTAATAAATTCACATTTGAATAATTTTAATAAATTTAATAACACTTTTAATGAAGAACAAAAATCCATCTCATGAAAAGTAAATATAAATAAAATGTTTAAAGAAATAATGCAAACTAAAACAATTATTTTTAGGTCAAACTAATAGTGCTGAAAACACAGATATAATAATTTCATTTGGTATGAAAATATAATACCAGGTATACACTAAAAGAATACTTAAGAAAACGCTGTTTAAAACAAGTGCTGAAGAAACTATAATCACACTAAAATGTCAGATAAATCATTTTCTTTTTTTTATATGGCTAATGACTGACATGTGCATTAAATGTAAAATAGAAGTTTTATACTATTTGCACCATGGTTTAAAAAATGGTTGCCATTATTTCTGAGACTTGAACCTATTCACACTAGATGTAATAAACCAGAAGTGCTTACGTCTCTACTTGAGCTTCTAAATTTATATGTTGTGTTTAAGAAAATCACATTTAAAAGAACAATTGAACAAAGCGTATCATACATCCACCCTCAGATGTCCAAGCTCAATTCCCTTTTCTATTCCTGAAAGTGTGTGTCCAAATCATTACTGTTCTTTTCAGGGCACTGCCCTCTCAGCAAGAACAAACAACAAAACAAGAACAAAACAAAACAGAACATCAGACAGAGAACCAGAGTTCAACTTCATAGAGGAAGAACGACCATCGGGTAGCAAGCAACCTCCATACTTGCCTTTCCCCTAAAGTGGCCCTTGTCCATACTCATAAGTTCCTTCTGGAGGAAAGCCATCCCTCCCTGGTGGCTCCCAGAACACTCCCTGTCCTGCATTCCCTAGGCCCCGCTGGAGTTCTCAGAACCTTCTATTAAATTTGCCCTTATGCCTCCAGGCTTGGAAAAGACAGGGTGACTGACAGACCAGGCTGGTGACTCTCAAGCTGGTCTGAGCACGTGCCAAGCTCAGTCTGTGGACAGACAAGACAGAGGAGAGGGATATAAGCTTGGAGTTTAGGGAGGAAAAAAAAAAAAAAACACTTCTGGCCAGGCACCACGGCTCACGCCTGTAATCATAGCACTTTGGGAGGCGGAGGTGGGGGAACTGCCGTAGCTCAGGAGTGTGAGACCAGCCTGGACAACAAGGTGAAACCTCGTCTCTACTAAAATAGAAAAAATTAGCCGAACGTTGTGGCATGCGCCTGTAGTCCCAGCTACTCAGGAGGCTGAGGCAGGAGAATCGCTTGAACCTGGAAGAGGGAAGGTTGCAGTGAGCCAAGATTGCGCCACTGCGCTCCAGCCTCGGCAACAGAGCGAAATAAATAAATAAATAAATAAAAGAAAAGAAAAGGAAGAAACACTTCCTACCTTTCAGGACTTAACCTACAGAAGCTGATTTGAATTTCAGGCCAGCCCTGTGAGGTATTATCAAATGTGTTTTCCAAATATGAAACTGAGACATACAGAGGCTGTGTTGTTTGCCCAAAGAGAGAGTTTGTAAGTTTCAGTGCGAGGATTTTAAACCAGTTCATCAGATTCTGTACCATGCAGTTCACCTCACTGTCCCAGTGTGGGAGGGAGAGCCTCTGGTATGTGTTCACAAGGGGCCACAAAGACCATCCCAGGCAGGTCCACTAGCTGTACACTGGAGAAGCAGCAGAATTTTTAAAATACACAAGTGACAGCTTGCCCATTCTTAGTTTTACTATGTTTTACTATGGGTATGTTACACAGCAAGATGGCTCAGAAAATTTCAGAAAATTTTGCCCTGTCTTATCTCCCAGTGCCATGGGGGTGCTTGCTATGCTTGCCCCAAAGATGCCATTTGCCTTCTGCCACTTTCTGTTGTCGCTGCTTTAGTTCCCTTTTTATTGTCTTTCTCCCCTTGGCTAGACTCATCTACCTTACCCATCCCTAGACAAAATCATCCCCTTCTCTCCTTGCAGTTACCACCAAACTCCTTGAATAGTTTATCCATCATCCTTCACATCCTCAGCTGCCACTCATGTCTCAACTGGTTCTGACAGTCTGGCTTTTGCTCACACGCTCTACTGAAGCTAAAACCCCAATGACATTCTAACTGCCAGATCCAGCGACCTCTTCAGTCTTCACACACCCCACTTCCCTCAAGTCCTGCCACTTAAAGAGACCTTTCTTTGAAAACTAGATCCTTCCTTGGCTTTCAAAGTACCACCTTCTCCTAGTTCTTTGTTTCAGCCTTTGATAGCTCAAAGTCACCTGTACACTCTACTCTTCCTCTATCCTTTAAATATTGACTCTCCAACATCCTACCTTTTTTTTGTGTATTTTCTTCCTCTAATTGCTCTCCTTGTGTCATCTCACTCAATTGATGGTTTCAAAATACATGATTAGTTAATTTTTAGATCTCTCACTTTTGGCCCAAATTATTTCTCAAGTTCCACATTCTTATCTTCAAAAATCATAGTAGTATTTGTGGCTCAGCTCAACATGTCCAAAAGCAAATTCATTTTCCTTCTCCTAGTGCTGTTCTGTCCCCTGCATTCCAATTCTCAGTCAATGACACTACCCATCTAGTCTTCAAAACTAGATACCTAGCCTCATCCTATGTTCTCCATTCTACTTAAACCTCCACTTCTGAGAGTACATAAAATATTAAAGCTTCTACCCAAAAAAAGCCCTCATAGTTGGGCGTTTGATCTGTTTATGGTTTGGTTTGGGATTTTTGTTGTTATTGTTCTTTTATATTTTCCAATGCTTCTACCCCAGATCAGACTTTCCACATTTCTTACCTGGACTAATGCAATGACAGACTCTTAATGGGTAACTAGACTTCAATCTTTGTTCCTCAACCTTGTCAACAGAATTCTCTCGCTAAGAAACAAATCTAATCGCAATAGCTACTATTTTTATATTAAAGTAATTGGTATTATAATAGCATATAATTATAAGACTGTTTCAGACCCCCAAATGTCAGGATCTGCCACACTGAGGTCACATAGCACATGCTGCACTTTGGGGATGGATAATTCTCCCAGTATAGCACATTCCTCCTCATCCTTTAGAAGCCAGCTCTATCATCAACTCTTTCCAAAACTTCCCTTGACTCCCCAACTGAAAGAATCTCTATTGCCTCCATGTGACTTTGCTTATGGCTCTAGTGTCATAGCTCTCATAGAGTATTGTGATGACCCAGCACCTAACATAAGCTGCATTTGTCTGCACAGGCTGCCATAATAAAATACCACAGATTGATGGCTTCAGCAGAAATTGATTTTCTCACAACTCTGAAAGCTTAGAAGTCTAAGATCAAGGTGTCAGTAGGTTTGGTTTCTCCTGAAGCTTCTGTCCTTAGCTTGCAGAGGGCTGCCTTTTCCCCATGTCCTCCCAAGGCCTTTCCTCTGTACACCCCAGTATCTCTCTGTGTGTCCAAATCTCCTCTTCTTTGAAGGACACTAGTCAAACTGGATTAAGGTCTACCCTATGACCTCATTTTAACTCGATCACCTATTTAAAGGCCCTATTTACAAATACAGTCCTATTCTTAAGTATTGGGGATTAGGACTTCAACATATGACTCCTGAGGAGGGACACAATTCAGTCCATAACATAAACCTTAAGCATAATGTGCTGAATCAATCATCTTTGCCTGGAAGAGTCAGGTCATGACTTAAAGAGTTTGATTTCAGATGCATTCAAATTCTGCTTTGTTTGCTTTTGCTTTGTTTGCCTGTTTGTCTGTTTTCTTGAGCACCTGCTATTTACAAAGCCCTGTGTTTAGGCCAAGAAAAGCATACATACGAAGTAAATGCAAATCCCCTTTTCTCTGGGAATTTGCCATCTAGACAAATGTTTTTTCTAACTGCTTTTACGAAAGCACAAATCTGAGAAAGGTAGAGCCAATGCACAGAGAAGCCAGGGTGGCTATCCCTGAAGCCATGAAATCTAGCTCTCCAGCAGCCCTTGCTCCGGGGAGCACAATTTGAAAGATCTAAGAGACACGCATATATTAAGCTGAATAATAGAGTGAGGATGCAATTGTTTAAACTCCAAGGCGCCATACTAACTGTGGTTGTTGTTACCTGGAATATAAAGTTTTCTCACTGTCTTAAAATCAACTAATAAGCATTTATAAGAATATCATTAAAAAGACTATACTGACAGAAGGAAAACAAAGAAGGAGGAAACAAGAGAATTGGGGACATATAGAAAGGGTAGAAGAGGAATATAACAGAAACAAAAATTCTATCTAATGATGATCATAGGCATGGCTCTTTATAACAACTGTAGCATCAGCAAAATAACAGTAACTACTTATAGGACCCTCTTATGAGCCAGATGGGCCAAGCCTAATGCATATATCTTATCATCCTTACAATACCCCTGAGAAATGCTACTGTTCTCCATTTTACGAATGAAGAAAAAGGGGCATGAAAAGTTAGGAATGTGTTTAAAATCACAAAGCAAATTAGAGATGGGACTCAAATACTAAGGTATCCAAGGTCAAAGCCTGGACAGGCAACAAACTTGAAAATATTTTGTTTATCACAAGACACATAGCTTGAAGTCATTGTTTTAATATGCCCACAATGTGGACTAGCCATGCATTCTGGTTTGCCAGGAACAATCCCAGTTTCCATCTGTTTCCCAGTGTCATTATTAATAGCCCTCCCTTTCACTCTCAGAAGTGTCCCAATTTAGACAGTAAATTATATGGTCATCCTGCCTCAACGCCACTGACCCACAATGTAACTGGCCTACACAATTTTCCAGGCCCAGTGCAAAATAAAAATGTGAGGTTTCTTGTTCAAAAAGCAGGGGGCTGTGGGGGAATGCTATTAAAGGTACTGAAATATAAAGCTTTTTTCTTCCATGTGTCTGCTCTGCTCACGTCCACCGTCCCATCAGACTTCATTTGCAAAACACAAGGTCAAAGATAAAATTGGCAAGAATTTCAAGATGGCAATAGCAGAGCATTAAAACAAGCTGGGCATCCTTCTCAGCTCAGAACCGTGGGCCACTGCACAGGATGTGCATCCATGAAGCCAGACCTGGGTCTTCCTTTTCTCTGTCCACTCACATGAGTCTGTCCTCTCGGCAGGCTCTGTCACAGGTTTGCAAACAGGAAACAGGTTGTAACTTACTATTGTCCAGACTTTGGATGTTAAATACTGGATGTTAAGTTCATGTAATCATTTATTTAGAAGAAATGTTTGAAAATATTTTTAATAAAGCACAAAATTTCATTTCCCAAGCAAAACAAAAACATAAATTCAAGCAAATTAGGTCACTCTCTACCATTTTATCTGTGACCTGAAAATAATTAATCTAGATAGTGTAACCTATCCATGATCTCAAACAAAAATTTAAAATATACGGAACAATAGTGCACACAAAGTCTTTAATACCTCAATACCTGATTTAAATCATGTTTCTGTTTTAAAGGCAGGTACCACATGTTTAATTTGAAATTTTTTGCCGCATAAATTCATATGTGCCTGAGCAAAACTGAAAATTCTACTATTTATTTAGACCAAATGGAAGAAAACAGGAAATCAAAATGTTCAGGATGATTGAGGCACTATCCTTAAAAATGGAGTGGGAGGATAGAGGATGGGTCAACTCATTGGTTCATGCATGCACTCAACAAGCGTTTCTTGAGGACCTACAATGTCACAAGCACTGCACACAATTACGGAAAGCACAGGCACACAAGGTGGTATGTCCCTGTCCTCAAGGAGGTCTAACAGAATGAGACCAAAGTAAACAAATGCACACATCAACTACTTTGGGTACTATAGAAGAAGGAAATGCAGGGTTGAGTGGATACAAAGCAAGGAGCACGTGGGAAGAAGGGGCTAACTGAGCCTTGAAAGCCCGGTGGGAATCCACCAGGTACAAAAGGAAGGCCCCAGGAAGAACAAAGGCAGAGGCCTGAGGAAACACAGCCCACCATGAAAAGAGTAGCCAGGTGAAGGCACAGAGCTTTGTTCAAACAGCAGTGTGTGCCTGGGGGCAACTACAGAGAAGATGCACATAGACCCATATCATGGCATACAGAAGAGAGGCAATGCTCATGGGCTGTCTTGGGGATGGCAGTGGGGGAAGATGCTCTTTCCTTAAAGGCCAAAGTGTGGGAATTGAGGAGAGAGAGGGCTCAGAAATAGGAAAGATTTTAGAAAAGCTTTTCCCTCTAGCCATATGATTTTTTTTTTTTTTGAGATGGAGTCTCGCTCTGTCACCCAGGCTGGAGTGCAGTGGCATTATCTCGGCTCACTGCAACCTCCACCTCCTGGGTTCAAGTGATTCTCCTGCCTCAGCCTCCTGAGTAACTGGGATTAAAGGTGTCCACCACCATGCCTGGCTAATTTTTTGTATTTTTAGTAGAGACCGGGTTTCACCATGTTGGCCAGGCTGGTCTTGAACTCCTGACCTCAGATGATCCACCCGCCTCGGCCCCCAAAAGTGCTGGGACATATGATCTTTTTATGAAGCTAATAATACCATTTTGTTTGCTTATTTATAGGGTGGTTAAGTAAAAATATGTTCTTAGTAAAACTAAAAATATGTTTTCTACCTCTTCTTCCTCTTCCTAATAAAGATTAGTCAACCTTCATCCATGTTAATGGCTTAAAGCAATAATAGAAATGATTAATGACTAATCTAACAAATATTTAATTTGACTTAGGAGGAAACTATCAATTTTTGGCAACAAATTTACCACTCGACTTATTTAATACTATGGTAACTTTTAAAAATAACTTCTATTGCTTGTTTCCATCTCTGATCATTCCCTTAGCATAGGTTCCTAGAAGAGGAATTACCAGGCCAAAGGGTTTGAATAGATTAAAAGCTCTTGGTACATATTAGCATAGTCTAATATCAAAACCAGAGTGACTACATCAACTTCAGGTAACAAAGAAAACTCCATGGGGAGTAAATGTAGCTATAAATAACACCCTAAAAAGAAAATCTAATAATGTATTATAAATAGATCTTAGGCTTTGTAAGCCAGAGTAAACTTTTATTTAGGATGACATTCAGACTAATTAGTGCAATTGTGCATATAAACATAAACAGGCACAAATGATGCACAAAGAAAATGAAAAGTGGAAGAGCCCATAAATTCTGAAAGAGATAAAAAGAAATCATGAAATTATGTTCTCCTTATAAAAGGGGAAAATTTATTTTATACATTCCATACTTTCTTACCTAACTCTATATACTGATAGTAAGTTTTCTGTTGTAATGATCAGGTTTAAGATTAGAAGAAAAACTGATATTTTAAATAAAGATCAACAAATTGGTTTTTAATATAATTAGATTAACTGTCTCTGCAAATTAGCATTCTGCAAAGTACTTTGTTCACAGATCTAAAGAGTAATTATGTAAGAAATGACTCAGATTCTTCAAAAGACGAAGAACTTTGTTACCAAAAAAGTTTCATGAAAGCCAAATTTAAAGCTATTAAAAATCAAATCTTAAAAACATACTTTTTTGGCAATCTTTGTTACAAGGAAGTATATAATAATTCTATAAACCACCAGTTACCAGGATATTCTCAAATACCTATATATTTGCAGAGAATGTGGCCCCTGGAAGTCAAGTATATTGATTTTGAGAAGTCAACCATAACCCAGCCTGTACATTTTACATCACTTGAGACATTGTTCTTTCCTTCTTGCCACAGCCAAAAAGTGAATTTTATCTGTCATGATTATAAGCAGAAAGTTGACAGATTTCAGAACACTAAGCAGGAAGTTTGGCACCTGAAATATTTTCCTTCAGACCAAGGGGGCATGGAATTGGTTGTTGGAAGCAGAAGGATTTGGATGAGATCACAAAAACTAAAGCTCCTGGTTCTTTGAATGATGCTCTCCCAGGAATCTGGGTGGAAAGAAGCCAAGGCTCAAATTCTTTGTCTTTTCAGCAGTGAATAGGAAAAATTCAACTTTTGAGTGTTATCTCAGCAGTTACTTACACTCAGTTTTGCCCCTTCGGCCCTAAAATGAATGAAACGTTTTCAAAGCAGATGGCAGTGAGTCAAGCAGAAACGTGGAATGTAAGTACATCCCCACTTCCACGAAGTCCCGAAGCTTGATTACAGCACTCTCATGGGCCATGTAAACAGGGGACCAGAAACTGAGCAGAAGGCAGATTTAAGCCGGGGGGGAGGGGGGGAATTGTAAGACTAGGACGGGGTGAGCGCCACATGTGGCTTTAATATCCAACAGCTGCTAGAGATCATCACCCCGCTGCTCTCTCTGTACCCCTGCACCAGAATCCTCTGTCTCAAAGATCATAACTAAAGTAGCCACTGCCATGTTATCTGAGTAACGAACTCAAGCTCGAGCACATTCAAGGATTTTTTTTTAACTTACTGTACCTGAATGTAGCCGACTGGACCTTTAATCACTAAACCAAAGCTTTAAAACAAAGTCTCCAGGAAAGAACAAGAAGGAAAATCAATTACACAGCGCACTTGAGCAGACTGGGGAGGCGGGTAAAAGAAAAGTGAGGGAAGATGGGGCAGCCGGGATTCCCTGGACTGGAGCTCTCTTCTCTAGAGCTAACTTTTCAGACCTGGAGGTCTCCAAGGCCCCCGCAACTCAGTGAGTCTCGGGGCACTAACAAATCCCCGCGGGGGTCACCGCGCCCGCGAACGCAGCGTCCACACGTGGATTCCCGCGCCTGTGATGCCCCGGCCCGTCCCGGGTCCCCGCACAGACAATGCCGCGCGCGCTTCCCGCAGCCACTCCGGGACCCGTGCCCCGCGCCCCGCGCCGCCCGGACGTCCCCCTGCGTCTGCCGGGGACACTCACCGACACCAGGAACTCCAGCGTGCCCACATAGTCCCGCTCGGTCTTCTGGAGCTCGCTGAGCACGCACACGCGCAGGCGAAGCTGCTTCTCCAGGTCCTTGGCGCTCTCGGCGCGGCTGTCTCCGCGGCTGTCCTCGCTCATGGTCGGCGGCGGTGCGCGGCGCTGCCCGCCGTGCTGAGCGCTGACCCGCGCGCCCGCTGCTGCCCGGCCCCCGGCGGCGAGAATGGAAAGTTGCCGCCTCCGCCAACTCCGAGGAGAGACAGAAGACTTTACATGCTGGGGAGAGGCTGGGCGCGGGAGAGGAGGGGATCGGGCTGAAATCCCGGCGCGTGGGGCGCGGGGCTCTGCAGAGGAAACTCCTGGGAGTGGGGGCTCCGGCCAGGCCCTGCGCGCCCGGCCCCGCTGCTCTGGCCTCACACGGCCGGGGCTGGAGGGGAAGCGGCTTCGGCAGCCACAGCAGTGACTTGGACATTAATCAAAAGCTTTGTATCCATGTGACTCCGACCCTTTACCCTTCGCCAAATCTCAGGAAAAAGGAAACACAACCCTGGGGAAGTGCTGCGTACTGGCTAATCACACACACACACGCGCTCACACACACACACACACACACACACACACACACAAAGCAGCACTTGATATGGAACTCACAGGAGGTTCCCAATCCCAGGGACACACACTCCAAGGCGCAGCTCGAGGGTTACTCCTAAGCCTCCGCTATTGTTTAACTTTAATGTGTTTTGTACAAATCCTGAAAGCAAAGAAACAAGTCCCCACGGTTACATAACTGGATGGGAACAAAAACAACCACGGTATTGACCCTCCCTCTTTGAAAAGAAACACATTGATTTTTGGTTTCATTCAGGCACAAAACAGGTTTGCTTTTAAAACCCTCCAACTGAGAATAGTTCATTCGGCAGACACCCTCCAGTCTGAGCTTGGAAACTCAATTAGCATAATAAATGAAGACACTATGGGAAAATGACAGCCTCTGCCCATGCAATAAACCCCAGATAAAATAAGCATCACCCTTGTACTGTGCTGTTTTCCATGTCTACAACTTTTTTCAACATCAAGATAGTATGTAAATCCATTGAGAGGCGAGGGTATTTGTGCCAGTTTTGTTTCTAAGAGCTGCTGTGATTTAAGACGGTGTCACTAATTGAAAAGATAAAGCTGTTGTTGAATGCTCATCAGAAGATAGAAAGCTAGATAGATAACGGAAATAATCTTAGGTTTTTGAAGACAGACACACAGAACATTCTTGATTTGAAAGTTAAAGTTTATTGCCTTTTCTCATTGGAAACTAAGCCTTAAATATTTCCAATACATTTAACAAACAAAACAATTTATATATTTTTTTGAATTGGTATTATACGCATATATTTTCCACAGATCAACTTCAAACAGTCTAAAACTAATGGCATTTAAATAAACTGAAGAGTGAATAGAGTTGATGCAAGAAAGTGGTATGTTAATTTGTTGCAGTCACTGAAAGCATTAGCAAAACTCTAAACCATAAAGATGCTTTTCACTATATTTACATTAAAATAATTACCTATTGGTTTTCCAGATGATGTCTTTCCAGAGCATAGTGTGACCATTCCCCTCTGTAACCACACAAAGAAGGATTGTACTTTCTTTGTATATTAAAGATAAAATTTTCGAATGATGTACACAAAGCTGATGGGCAAGATGTGATTTTCCTCTTTCTTTTACAAATGACTATTTAGAGGTAGCCAAGAGCAAAGGGCAAACAACGTAGATGGCTTCACACCCTGTGGCAGAAGAACAAAGGGCAAAGCATATTAAAGAGCAGACCTCACAGCACCTAGTAAACAATAAACAAAAGAAGCGGAAGACATAGGAAGCACACATCCAGAAATGAATGGGAAATGCAAGCATGACTGAACCTTCTCCCCATGTACTACAGGCAACATTTCTTCCTCCCCAGGTCTGCACCTTTCCCTAGGGAAAAAAGCAAATAAATAAAGCAACTTTCTATCAGTTGTTCTCCTAGATAAAATAGAATATCTTGTACTAATTGTCCCCAGTAAAGAACTGCTTATGCAACTTCCTTCTATCAAAAAATTAGTCTATGGACAATCCGTTAGGGCTGCAGGCTCATCTCTGAAAGCAGGACACTTGAGTTTGAATCATTAATGGGGTTTTACCCATCCAAAGCATTTACCTCAATTCCACAAACACGCACTGAGGATCTCTACGAGCATTGCATAGTGCGAAGGCCCAAGAGCCACAGAGACCCTGATCTGCAGACCCATATTTCTCAAGGTGGCTCACAGATCATTGAAT
Organism: Pongo abelii; assembly: GCF_028885655.2. NCBI lineage: Eukaryota > Metazoa > Chordata > Mammalia > Primates > Hominidae > Pongo > Pongo abelii. The sequence goes on along the minus strand of NC_071992.2, from coordinate 83,074,583 downwards.
TACAATCACCCGAGGTCTTGTTAAAATGAACATTGCTGGACCCCACCACAAATTTGTTGAATGAGAATCCCACAGATATCTGCCCTAAATTCTCTTACCAAGGTCCTCAGATTGTTCTTAAACTCACTAATGTTTGAGAACCACCATCTAAAGACTTACAGTTGAGTCAGGAAGAGGGTCAAAATGATGTGTAACTCTGTTTAAAAGGTAAGATGCAATGAATGCTTTGCAAAAAAAAAATAAATAAATTGGTGTGATGGAAGCTAGCAGAAAAATATTCATTTTTAACTGTACAAATTCAAATTTCTCTCAGAAGTGCTTGTGTAGAAATTCTTAAGATATTTAAAGTTTCTGAACACACTTCTACTCCTTGGTCTACTCCTCAATATCATTTATAATTAATGAACAACTTCAGGACACCATATAGTGCTTTCTGCCAGCCAGCTCTCAATGTCTTCTGTTGTGCTGGCTAGAGTTCTTAATTCCTCATCAAAGACACAAGAGCATAAGAAAACAGGGCTGGAGTATCTGGAAACCTTCACTTTGATGGTAAATAAGGTCTTTCATAAACTCTGAATGTGCTGTATCCCTCCCCACTTCCTCTATTGAAACTTTAGGCCCTGTCTGCCAGGAAAAGGAAAGCAACAACCAAAATGATGGACAGGATCCAGTTTTTTTCCTCAAATACTAATGAGGTTGAAGCATCCAGTGAAAAGGAGATGGGAGAAAAGAAAATAGAGGGGAGACTAAGTAGGAAACTAGCTCAGCCATTGAATGTATTCCATATGCATGAACTTGGTGTGGTTAGAATCCATTATCATATGGGAGGTTAAGGCTGTAGAATCACTTGTGCCCAGGACATCAAGGCCACAGTGAGCTATGATCACACCACTCCACTCTAGCCTGGGTGACACAGCAAGACCTTGTCTCCAAAAAGAAAATAATAATAATAATAATTTGTTATCATAAGGTTCAAAGAGTCAAAGCACAGGGCACAGTAAGCTTCCTTTGGTCAGGCCCAGAGAAGGGCTATTCCTACACTAAAAGCCTAAAAAATACAAAGCTGCCTTTTTGGAAAAAGAGAACTCCTTGGTCATATTTCAGATAGAGGTCATTTTAGCCTTTCTGCCATTTCACTAGATCAAATTTGATGCTAAACTTCGGTAAAAGATACAGCACAGAAAATAGAAGGTTGCTTTATTGCATGTCTGTCTTGTTAAATAGGGAACTCTAGGAGTCAGACTGCTCTTTATCGGTAAATTACACAGTAAAGCTCTTTATACAGTAAATTGATTCTGTCATTTTGTTTACTATTCTGGCCTGTAATAGACAACTCTAGATCATATATATATATATATATATACACACACACGTAAATTTATATTTTCCATACATATTTTATATATGATATATGATATATGTTTATATATGTATGTATACATATATGTGTGTATATATAATGTATATATATTATATACATATAATTATATAGAGAAGACTATCATAGACACGTTGGAACTATATTAATACACATTTAAGGCTCTTGGACAATAAGTAATTCTAAAAATATTTATTAATTTATTTTACAGTTCATGCTTAATCCCCTGGTAACTTCCACTTAATTTTTTTGGTAATTTACTCATAACAAGCACAGGATGTTCTAGAACATGTAATTAATTCTACGATACCAGTATAACAAGTTTAGAATATGTATTGCTTAAAGGATGAAATGCAGTTTTCATAAACCATATTTTATTCTCTAATACAATGTTTTATGGCAAACTAAATCAATGTTTGGATAGTATTACTTTAGCAAGAATCTGTAGTTCTTAAAGATGCAATCATTTTCAGATCAGACTAGCTTTAGACCAAATCATCATCAGAGCCATCATCTAACATGTAATGGATAATCACTTTCTCATTATGAAAACTTAATCTACAAGCATCCCAGTAAAATAAACAGCCAATTTTTGTCTGTGAGTTGTCTCCAAAGAATACCATCCCTGCAGTGTCCATCCAACTTCTAAGCCTTCCCTCCCCATCACTTCCTTAAAAAATCTGCAACTGCACATGCCTTCAAGCTATGCTACATTACTCTTCTTCCTGGAAAAATTTCTAAAGAGTTCTACTCATTGCCTGTGGTAGGCAGAATAATGGCAGCCCAAAGATATTTGCATCTTCAGCCCTAGAACTATAAATGTCACTTTACATGGCAAAAGGCAATTACCTGCTGATATAACTAAGTTAGGGAACTTGAGAAGGAGAGATTTTTCTGAATTATTGTGGGAGTTGGGGGTGGGCAGTATAAGCACATGAATCCTTAAAAGCAGAGAAGCTTTTCAGGCATGATTATAGAGGGAGATGTGACTGAAGGAATAGTCAGAGAGATGCAACATTGCTGACTTTGAAGATGGAGAAAGGGGCCACAAGCCAAGGATCATGGGTAGCCTCTACAACCTGGAAAGGGTCCTCCAGAGCCCCCAGAAGGAACACAGCCCTGCTAACACTTTGATTTTAGTCCAGTAAGAACCTACAAGACAAGAAGATAATCAGTGTGTGTTGTTTTAAACTATTGAGTTTGTTATAATTTGTTACTACAACAATACAAAACTAATACATTGTCCTTTCTTCTTTACCTCCAAATCTTTTCTCAACCCCTATAATGTGGCTTCTCTCCCACTGCTGCAATGACACTCATCTGATACAGATCACTAATGTCTTCATGTTTTTAATTCCAATGCATGCTTTTCATTTCTTGTCTTATTTGACCTTCCTGCAACATTTGACAGTATTGGTTCTCTCTCATACTAGGAAAACTTTCTTCCTCTGCCTTCTAAGATGTCAATGTTCTCTCGTTCTTTGGATCCCTATACCCTTTCCTTGCGGAGTTCTCTTCCTGGACCCATCTCTAAATCTTTAAATTCTTAAATTGTTTTCTACAAGTTGATGTTCTTTGGAGCTTGGTCCTCAGCCTTCTTTTTCTTAGTCTCTCTAGGTCATTTATTCATCATTTCTTATTCCCAATTAGTCAAGGATTGCCCCACTGGGCATTAATTGACTCCTGTACTTCCTTGTTGCCCATGCATGAGTGCCAAGGGGCTTACACAGATAAGATTTGAGTCAGGAAGCAAGAAGGGTGAAACACTCTATTCTTGTTGCTGTATGCAGTTGTGGAAGCACCTGTGGAACTGGTCTCATGGTCATCAGGAATAAGAAAAGAGGTCAAGAGAGTTTTTCCTGGAATATAGGAGGGTTCTGACCCTGCTCCAAATCCTTCAGAATAAAGGCAAATGTCATGTATCACATGAGGACTCTCTGGCCTCATTCCATGCCACTTTCTACTTTGCAATGTGCACCCCTGCCACCATAGAGTACTTTGACAATTCTTACAATGCCAAGCTCCACAGTGCAGTCTTTTTCTCTTAACAAAGCAATGAGTACACTTTATCATAATTGCAGATCAACTGACGAGATTCTCTATAGACAGACAACAGTGTCCTGAAGGAAAGGACCCAGAGCCTTCCCAGAACCTGGCATGCAATTGTAATTCAATAAACATTTGCTAACTGAATATATGAATGAATTGATGGAAGAATAGAACACAATAGAACTCTGTTGGCCTTCTAGAGCTTAATCACTCTATCTCTAAACAAGATAGGTCTGACTTGGTTTTTTGTTTCTCCTTTATCCATTCTTTAATAAGAGAACCCAACATAAATATTTGTGTAGTTTCCTCAGAGAAAAATGTTCTATAAGTAAACAATCTTTGCTGTGGATTGTAAGCCTGTGTAGAGGAAAAGAGGAAACTACAAATATCACATTTATTTTATTATATTCTCATCTTACCTGAAATGTGCTAATCACATAATCAAATCCATCTATCCTGCACCCAAATGAACCATAAAAAACAGAGTGAAAGGGCCAGGCGCGGTGGCTCATGCCTGTAATCCCAACACTTTGGGAGGCCGAGGCGGGCGGATCACGACGTCAGGAGATCGAGACCATCTTGGCTAACACGGTGAAACCCCATCTCTACTAAAAATACAAAAAAATAGCCGGGCGTGGTGGTGGGTGCCTGTAGTCCCAGCTACTCAGAGGCTGAGGCAGGAGAATGGCATGAACCTGGGAGGCGGAGCTTGCAGTGAGCCGAGATCCCACCGCTGCACTCCAGCCTGGGGGACAGAGCAAGCCTCCTTCTCAAAAAAAAAAAAAAAAAAAAAAAAAAACAGAGTGAAAGAAGTGTATGATAATAAGTTCAAGAGAGAAATCACGATTACCAAAGTACAAAAACAAGTTTACTGAAAACAGATATTTAATGTATTAGGCCTCTTTTAGTAATGGAGAAGAATCTCTCTCTTCTGGAATACTTCAAGAGTCATGCAAATATAAAATAGAACCATGTAAAATAGCTTTCTTCTATCATTTTAAAAAAAAGACTTTATTTTTTGAACAGTTTTAGGTTTACAGAACAACGGAGTGGAAAATACAGAGGTTCCATATGGATCCTCATACATCTCCCCCTAGTTTCCCCTATTAATATATTGCATTAATGTGATAAATTTGTTACAGTTGATGAGCCAACATTTATATAGTATTATTAACTTAAGTCTGTAGTTTACGTTAGGATTCACTCTTTATGTTGTACATTCTATGGGTTTTGACAAATGTATAATGGCATGTTTCCACCATTACAGTATCTTACAGAATGGTTACACTGTCCTAAAAATCTCCTATGTTCCACCTATTCAATTTTACCTCCCCCGCTCCAAGCCCCTGGCAACCACTGACCTTTTTATTGTCTCCTTAATCTTGTCCTTTTCAGAATGTCATGTAGTTGGAATCATACAGTATGCAGCCTTTTGTGAAAGATATAATGTATGTGTCTAGATTCTCCTTTTTTTGTATGGGGATATCTAGTTTTCTAGCGTCACTGGTTGAAAAAAGTATCCTCTCTCTATTGAATTACCTTTGCTACTTTTCCCAAGATCTATTGACCATATTTGTATGTGTCAATTTCTGGCTCTCTATTCTATTCCATTTATCTAATTTATTCTTTTGCCAGTACCATACTGTCTTGACTACTGTACATCTCTATAGAAAGCTTTCTAGTAAGTCTTAAGGCCAGGTAGTGTCAGTGCTCTGACTTTGCTTTTCTCCTTCAATATTGTGTTGGCTATAATAAGCCTTTTGCCTCTCCATATGAACTTTGGAATCAGTTTGCTGACATCCACAAAATAACTTGCTGGGATTCGGATTGGGATTGCATTGAATCTATAGATCAAATTGGGAGGAACTGACATCTTGACAATATTGAGTCTTCCTATATATGTACTTGGAATATCTCTCCATTTATTTAGATCTTTTTTCTTTCCTCAAAGTTTTGTATTTTTCCTCTTATATAACTTGTATATATTTCCTTGGATTTCTACCCAAAGTATTTTTTTCTTTCTTTTTTGATGCTAATGCAAACAGTCTCATGTTTTTAATTCTAAATTCCAATTGTTCATTGCTGGTATGGAAGAAAGCAATTGATTTTCTTATATTAACTTTGTATCCCACAAGCTTGCTGTAATTACTCATTAGTTCCAGGAGTCTTTTTCGTTAATTTGGGGGATTTTCTACATGGACCGTCATGTCATTGGCAAACAAAGACAGTTTTATTTATGTCTTCTTTTCCAATCTTTTATTTTCATTTTATTTCTTTTCTTGTCTTATTTGGTTAGTTAGCACTTGCAGTATGATGCTGAAAAGGAGTTGTGAAAGCTGACATTATTACCTTATTCCTGGTCTTAGTGAGAAAGCATCTAGTTTCTCACCATTAAGTATGATGTTAGCTGTAGGGTTTTTGCAAATGTTCCTTAGCAAGTTGAGGAAGGTTGTGTCCACTTTTAGTTATAATTTTAATTCTGATATTGATAACCTTGTGCCAATGTATAATACACTTAAGCTACTATTTCTTGTTTTTGAAAATTTGGGCAATGTCTCTGGCCTGCACACCATACCCAATGAGATGATTAGCAATTCTGCCCGTCTCTCTGCCTCTCGCCACCTTCTACTTCTACCTTCTGAGCTGTATCTTTAGTAGCAGGTTTGGTAATATTTAACTTGTAACCACATGTAAGTCACCCATATTTCTTTCTAAAAGCTTAAAATTAATAAACAGGGTATATATTATACAATTATTTTAACAATGCTAACTGCAGAAACAATTCATATAAGATTGCATCTCATTCTCTCTGTGACCAAAGTCATAATCTTCATGACACTCAAGGATCACTTCTAGGTTAAATGGTTTCTGTGTCATAACATACCATCATTGCTGAAAGGTATGCATGACATCTCTTAGTTTCCTTCATATTTGAACCATGACTTTGTTACACAGCCTGTTTGTTCATTTTCTGTTTTTGTTTTCTATTTTTGGTGGGCATCCTAAGAGGAAAGAAGAAATATATATTCCTTCTTCACATACTCATTAACATTATCTAGCTCCTTAGGCTAGATTTTGTTTGTTTTGGTTCTTCTGTTCTTCATTTTCCTCAGAGCCCTCTGATTCTATTCCCAGTCTGGAATGATTGCTTCAGAACCTGACAGATAACTGTCACCCAGGGATTGTTTTCCCGAGGCCTCTAGGTGAAATCTATCATTTTTCTCCATCAGAAATCTTCTCTTTGAGGCCAGGCACGGTGGCTCATGCCTGTAATCCCAACACTTTGGGAGGCCAAGGTGGGCAGATCACCTGAGGTCAGGAGTTCGAGACCAGCCTGGCCAACATGGTGAAACCCCATCTCTACTAAAAATACAAAAATTAGCCGGGCTTGGTGGTGAGCGCCTGTAATCCCAGCTACTCAGGAGACTGAGGCAGGAGAATTGCTGGATCCCCAGAGGTGGAGGTTGCTGTGAGCCAAGTGAGCCAGGCTGCACTCCAGCCTGGATGACTCCTTCTCAAAAATACAAAAGAAAGAAAAGAAAAAAAAGAGAAATCTCTCTGGATGTATTAATTTCCTGGGGCTGCTGTAACAAAATACCAATATCTTACAGTTCTGGAAGCTAGAGATTCAAGATCAAGGTGTCCACAGCATGGGGGAGAATTCATTCATGCCTCTTTCCTATTTTCTAATAGCCTCATACACTCCTTATCTCATAGATAGTGTTCTCCCCGGGTCTTCACATCATCTTTCCTCTATGCTGTCTATCTATGTGTTCAGATTTTCCCTTGTTATGAAGATACCATCATATTAAACTAGGGCTTACCCGAATGACCTCATTTTAACTTGATAATCCACAAAGACCTTATTTTCAAATAAGGTGACATGCACAGGCACTGGGGGTTAGGACTTCAACATCTTTTGGGAAGACAGTTGACCAACAAACATCACTTGATATCTGCATTCATTTTGTTGAGTTATATCTCAAGTAACTTCCTTAAAAAGGGTACAAGAGATATAAATTGTCTGAGTCCTGGTGTGTCCAAAATATAATCATTTTGCCATCATGCTTTGTTGATATTCTGTGGAAGAATGCTAGGTTCAGAATTATTGCCTGTTAGAATTTTGAATTTTGAATGCATTGCTCATTTTTTACCATTCAGTGTTGGTGATGAGAGTTAATGCTAACCTGACTCTCTATCCTTTGTAGAGGATCTGTTTTATCTATCTGGAAGTGTTCAGGAGTCTTTTCTTTATCTTTCGTGTAAAAAAAAAAAATTCAGGACTATGTTTACATGAGTGTTCTTTCAATTATTTAAATCTTTCAAACAGAAAAGTGATCTCTTTTGACCTTTGGGCAAATTTTTGTATTATTTCTTTAAAATTTCTTCCCTTCTGTTATTGCATGTCTATTTCCCTGAATTCCTATTAGTTGAGTTGCACTTCCTAGAAATATTCTCTGCATCTCTTATCTAACTCAAGCGTTCAACCTTTTTATTTTGTTTTGTTGTTGTCTCTGTTTTCTCCAATCTCTTTTCCGTTTTTTCTCTATGTCTTGAGAGGCTTACTTTATATTCAAACTCTTATTTGAAATTTTCATTTGGGATATGATTATATGTATAACAAATGTTCTAATTTGATCCCCAATTGTTTCTTTCTCACAACACTGCTTTTGTATTTTGGAGACACTACCTTCTTAAATTTTTCTCCAAAATGTCTTTGTTTCTTCTAGAGACAGTTTTGTTTCTTAATCTTATCCTTTCTTTAATGGGTTGAAGGTCTTCAGACATCCATTCTATTTAAGAAAGAGGAATGGAATAATTTCTCTCTGTAGCAGAGATGTTTCCTCTATTGTTTTATGTGGGACTGCTTTCCTGCTTGGTCTCTCTCATTGACAGGAAGGCTAAATGGGGACTTTAAGTATGTGTCCAGGGCTTGTCTAGATGAAGTGAAGCCTTCAGGAGGAACACGCAGTGAGCAGATCATTAGCTGTGGAAGTTCCAACTGCCAAAATGGGAGAACTTTACTCTGAGGTATGGCATGAAGTTCTAATGTTGCCTATGTAGATATTCACATTTCAGCAGAGGAGAAGCCTTAGGTATTTTTGGAGATTGATGCTTCGTTCCTATGCTAAAGATCAGATAACAGAGAAGAGAAGCAAAGAAATGGACATGTCAGGAAGAGAGCAGTAAGTTGCTCTGCAGATAAGTTTCTTAATTGATCCACCCACCAACACTCCCCACTGCAGCCCCCTCCTGTCACTCTGTTCTATCACTTCCTCGCTCTCTTTTCTTTGTCAGAAAGGCTCCATTGTCTTTTTATCTTGCAGATATTTGTAGACATTTCTTTGCTGCACAAGTTTCTCTTTCTTTCTCTTTATGGCAATGGGTTTTCTCCTTTTATATATTGGTGGTGGAGGGATGGTTTGAAGAGATTAAGGAAAAACACATAACCTCAGCCAAGTATCTTGAACCATCCTCAACTAGAAATTTCAAATGTCATATAACACAGCTGCCAGTGAAACATATAAATACCAGGATTTATGATTGCCAGAAAACAGGACCAGTGGTGTCTTCATATCTTAATGACAGGTGCATGTACTCTTAAATGCAGGTACACATGGAGAAATGTGATAGAACAGAACACCAGTCCTGAAGGGAAAGTAATGAAAACTGGAATACGTTCTAGACCGGGGTATCCAATCTTTCGGCTTCCCTGGGCCACACTGGCAGAAGAAGAATTGTCTTGGGCCACACATTAAATAGACTAACACTAATAGCTAATGAACTAAAAAAAAATCACAAACAAATCTTGTAACATTTTAAGAAAGTTTATGAATTTGTGTTGGGTCACATTCAAAGCCATCCTGGGCTGCGTGTGGCCCATGGCCATGGGTTGGACAAGCTTGCTCTAAATGAAGGAATCTACATGATAATTTTTAAAAGGTAATAGTGGATAATATGTTGTGCAATCTATGTTAATTTCACTGCAGAACTTACCTCGATCGAGCATTGTAGATAGCAGGTAATGTCCAGTAATAAATTATGGCACCTTGTGTCCTCACCCCTTTGTAATTTGACAATATTGCTGTTTCTATTAAGAGACAGGGTCTATTTTTCCGTTCTCTTACATCTTAGCTGGCCTTGGGAATTGCCTTTACTAACAGAATATAATAGAAGTGATGACATGTAAGTTCCAGAGATTAAACCTTAAAAGAAGTTGTAACTTTCACTTTTCCTCTCTAGAAAACCTGAGACCACCATGCTATGCAAAAAGCCTAGTGAAGCCTACTAAAGGATAAGAAGCCACATAGAAGAAGACCAAGATACTCCAACCAGCAGTCACCATCAATTGCCAGACATGGGAATGAGGCCATCGGGACCCTCCAGTTCCAACTGAGCTGTCAGATGACTGCAACTACGTGAATGACCTCAGGCTAGACCAGAAGAACCACTCACATGGCCAACTCAAAAAACTGAGAGAAATAATAAATCCTGGATGTTTTAAGACACTAAGTTTTGAGGACTTTGTTCTTGAGCAATGGTTTACTGAAACAACATCTAACAGAAGTTCTGAATTTTTGTTCCTATTTAGACAATTTTAATGGTATGTGCTGATCCATTGAGCAATCACTGTGGCTAAATTCCATGCCCTTATTGGCAAAGGCCTGAGTTTTTGTGTATCCTTGAACTAATTGTTGTAGCAAGAGATTGCCATGAGGGGCTTAGGTCAAATCAGGTCCTATTCCTAGAGCTGAAAGTGAGTTTAATCCCACCCAAAATTAGGAGGGAGTGAAATGGATACTAGAGAGGCACAGGTCGGGGAGGGTAGCAACTGACCATGGAAAAGTCCCTTTCCCTGAGCATTATTCATTCCCTGCTTCTACTGAGGCCAACGCTGTCACCATGGAAGCAGCTTCTACCTTTGTCTCACCTGCCACCATGAGAATTACCACCTCAGACTCTGCTATAGTTGTGGCCAATGTTTCAAGTTCCTTGCTGCCACATTACAAAGCTATTCCACATTTGAGTGACCATAACTTTTAACATGAGCTGCAGCTACTGCCAAAGTGCTGGACTGCTTTCAGTCTAAACTGAGCTGGGAACAGTGTGTGAAGAGGGTCTAACCAAAAAATAAATAAATAAATAAAGTTGGAAAGACAGAAGATATGATGCAGAAATAAGAGACAAAATGAGGAAGAGGAAGGAAGTACTCAATCCTAGCCTGGTTGCGCAGGTGGAGATCTCATGAATGGTCTGGGAAAGGCTACATGTTCCTTCCATTAAAACCAATGGCAGTTTTGGAGGTGGCAAGAACAGCTTTGACTGCAAAATCAGCTATAAATAAGAGAAATGTTGATGCACAGGGGAAGAGCCAGGGTTTTGGAAGTTTCAAGCTTCCAAAGTTCCAGGACAACCACCACGGCTGCCACACAGAATAATGTGTGGGCTTGTGTTACAGGTCATACATCTGGGTCTCTAAAGAGTGTCTCTTTAGACATAAGGATGTCCTTATCCCCTGGCATTCATGCATTCCTTGAGGGAGTGCAGAGAAGGATTGCTCATTTTAACAACTGCTAAGCCCTAAGAGACTCTGTATATTCCAGTTGCTTAGATTTGGCTGCAACAAAAGTACAGCACTGCTCTGTAACTGCAGTCCAGCTCAGGTTAACATGTGGACAGTGAGAAGAGTATCAAGGATGAGGGAAAGGGAGGGCATGCTCTTGGCAAGAAAATGGAAAAATATGCATATCATGGACGGGATTCTCTCAGCACTCACGTCCTTTCCTCACACATTTGTATGTGTTCAAGCCATATAATACCAACTTAATGGATTCCACTTGATATTTCTCTTTTTAGGATATTGCATCTATATTCATGAGAGCACTGGCTAAGTAGTTCTCTGGGCTCCCTTGAACAAATTCTGCCTGTAAGGTTAAACTGAATTGTTAACATCAACAAGGAGATGTCTAGAAAAATCTATGGTCTGGAACAGGTTAAATAATATTGAAATTACCTGTTTTGAAACACTAGCTAGGAGTCAGTGATTAAGCCATCCCAACCACACAAAGTAGCCTGGCACCTTTAAATAGTAGAGATTTAATGTAATTTACAACTCCTTTTGATATTTTCTCCTTTTTCCTGTAAAGATTTTGGTAACTATACTACAAGGCTGTAGTAACCAAAACAGCATGGTACTGGTACCAAAACAGAGATATAGACCAATGGAACAGAACAGAGCCCTCAGAAATAATGCTGCATATCTACAACTATCTGATCTTTGACAAACCTGACAAAAACAAGAACTGGGGAAAGGATTCCCTATTTAATAAATGGTGCTGGGAAAACTGGCTAGCCATATGTAGAAAGCTGAAACTGGATCCCTTCCTTACACCTTACACAAAAATTAATTCAAGATGGATTAAAGACTTAAACGTTAGACCTAAAACCATAAAAACCCTAGAAGAAAACCTAGGCAATACCATTCAGGACATAGGCATGGGCAAGGACTTCATGTCTAAAACATCAAAAGCAATGGCAACAAAAGCCAAAATTGACAAATGGGATCTAATTAACTAAAGAGCTTCTGCACAGCAAAAGAAACTACCATCAGAGTGAACAGGCAACCTACAGAATGGGAAAAAATTTTGCAATCTACTCATCTGACAAAGGGCTAATATCCAGAATCTACAATGAACTCCAACAAATTCACAAGAAAAAAACAAACAACCCCATCAAAAGTGGGTGAAGGATATGAACAGACACTTCTCAGAAGAAGACATTTATGCAGCCAAAAGACACATGAAAAAATGCTCATCATCACTGGCCATCAGAGAAATGCAAATCAAAACCACAATGAGATACCATCTCACACCAGTTAGAATGGCGATCATTAAAAAGTCAGGAAACAACAGGTGCTCATTCATCTTATTCATCTCTTTAATATTTATTTCTAATTTAAAAAATTATAATCAATAATATATACTTTAAAAAATATGTTAAGTATTTATTTGTGGGTGCCTCTATGATCACTTTTTATAAATGTGCATGATCATTTAGTGGGAAAATAGTACATTCTCAATTTTAAAAATGTAACATTATACATGAATAAAACTGAGGTTTTGTTGAATTGTGTAATTCCATCATATTCTTAATTAATTTTTGTCTTCCAAATTTATCCAGTTCTGAAAGAGCTATATTAAAATATTCACTATAATTAGTTATATTTTTACCATGATCTTGTTAAATTTATAATTCTTTGTATTTTATGTATTTAACTGCTACATTTTAGGTACATGAAAGTTTACTGCTGTTTTATATTCTTCATAAATTATGTCCTTAATTATAACATTACAATTATAATCCTATATTTTATAAGTATTTATGACATTTAATATTTTTTGTTTTAAATTCTACCAATCTGATATCAGCATTATCACTCCCATGTTCTTTTATTTCTGTTTTTCGGATCTCTCTTTGCCCATCTGTTTATCTTCATTATTTTTTATTACTAGTTTTAAGAGTTCTTGAAATAAACAAGCTCTGGGTTTGCTTTCTAATACAATCTAACAGGATCTGACTTTTAATAATAGAATTCAATCCTGTCATAAACAGTATATCAAAGTAATCAAGTAGAATTTATTTTATGAATGGAAGTGTGGTTCAAAACCAAAATATTCCAATTAACATAACTCACTAGTTAACAAATTAAAGAAGAAAAACTTTTTGATTATTTCAATACATCCTGAAATGGCACTTGATAAAATGTAGGAATGATTTATAATAAAAACTCTCAGAAGGTATTGAAAGAAGTGGCTTAAACATGATAAAGGATGTGGGCTCCAACCCACCCACAAATATTATTCCAAATGGTAAAACACTAAAGCCATTTTCATCAAGACAGGAACAAGAAATGAATGCTCTCTGTTATCATAATTAAGCAATATTGATTTAGCGGTTCTCAGGAATATGTAATATTAAGATAAGGTAACTGCTGTGGTCTGTTTGTAGTCCCCCCAAATTCATATGTTGAAACCTAAGCCCCAAGGTCGTGGTAATAAGGGTTGGGGCCTTTGGGAGGTGACTAGGTTGTGAGGGAGCTCATGAATGGGATTAGTGCCCTTATGAAAGAGGCATGAGGGAGCTTGTTTGCCTCCCAGCCCCACTCTGTGAGGACACAGTGAGAAGGTACCATCTGTGAGGAACAGGACCTCACCAGACACCAAATCTGCTGGCACATTGGTCTTGAAATTCCCAGCCTCCAGAACAGTGAGCAATAAATTTATGCTGTTTATAAATTACCCACTCTAAGGTATTTTGTTAATAGCAGCCCAAAGGGACTAAGAAATAAAATATCAGTAGACATTAAGAAGGGATGAAGAGATTAAGTTATCTTTCTGCTGATATGATTGTATGCTATAATAAGGAGATTACTTTTTAAAAGATAAATATGCAAAAATATAGCTTTATTGTATACTAGGAGTAAAGAGCAAGAAACAGAAATAGAAAATATACTTTATAATATGCTTAAAAATATATAATATGCAAAATTTATTTCTAGCAAAATACTTATTTGAATATAATCATAAGTAGGCCAGAAGTGATGGCTCACACCTGTAATCCCAGCACTTTGGGAGGCCAAGGCGGGTGGATCACTTGAGGTTGGGAGTTCAAGACCAGCCTGGCCAACATGGTGAACCTCCGTCTCTACCAAAAATACAAAAATTAACCAGGCTTGGTGGCACACACCTGCAATGCCAGGTGCTTGTGAGGCTGAGGCAGGAGAATTGCTTGAACCCAGGAGGCAGAGTCCGCGGTGAGCCAAGATCATACCACTGCACCCCAGCCTGGGTGACAGAGCAAGACTCTGTCTCAAAAAGAAAAAAAAAAAGAATATAATCACAAGCTATTATTAATGATCACATAACAAAATCTTAAAAGAGAGTCTTTATATCATAAAATACATGATGGAAAGGGCAAAAGAGATTTGGCTTGCAAACACTACAACTTAATACAAAGCCACCCTAATCAAAAGAATATGACACTAGCAATAGGCAACTATATTAGAGTAATAGAATAAACAGCCAATAAAAATGTATATGTAGAAATTTAATACCTAGCAAATACAGTATTCAAAGACAGTGAGGAAATGAGACTTCCACTTCAGGCTATGATGGAATAATATGGACTGGATTTAGTGTCTCATCTTAAACAACCAGATAAGCAGACCTGGTATATGAAATAACAGTTCTTAGACATGTGATTCCCACGAAGGGAGAAATAAACAATATGAGACCTATGAGTTGAGGAAGCTTGGCACTCAAATGCAATAATTCAGAAAAACTTAGGTTTAGATGGTTCCTACCACCAAACCACACCTGTAATCCCAGCACTTTGGGAGGCCAAGGCAGGCAGATCACCTGAGATCGGGAGTTCAAGACCAGCCTGACCAACATGGATGAACCTCGTCTCTACTAAAAATACAAAATTAGCCAGGTGTGGTGGCGCATGGCTGTAATCCCAGCTACTCAGGAGGCTGAGGCAGGAGAATTGCTTGAACCTGGGAGGCGGAGGTTGCAGTGAGCCGAGATTGTGCCATTGTACTCCAGCCTAGGCAACAAGAGTGAAACTCTGTCTCAAAACAAACAAACAAAAACAGTCTGAGGGAGCTAAGCACAGAGTGCTGTGAATACAGTGCTGGTCATCTCACTCCGACTTGGAAGCCATTAAAGAAGGCTTCATAGAAGACATTTCTAAAAGTGTCCTGGATCATAAGAAAGGTTTCAATAAGGAAGGAAAAGGAAATGAAGGGAAGAATGGCCCAGTCAGGAACAACATCATGAGAAAAGGCCTGCCGACAAGAAAGTGTGCTGTGTACTTAGACAAAAAGTAATTTGTTGTATGTGGGGAATGGGAGCTAGAGGGAAGGAAGATAAAGAGACTGAAGGTAAGGAGAGAAAGAAAAACTGATAGAAAAGATTTCCTGAGAAGAAATGAGATATGGAATCCAAAACACAGAGGGAGGAATTAGCAGATGATGAACACCTTTTCTGTCGTACCAGAAGAAAACAGTAGGCACAAATGTGGTGCAGGTGAGTCTGGACATGTTTGGGCAAAAGGGAGTTTCTTCTGATGCCTGCTCTATGAGGTAAAATGTGAATTCATCTGTTGGGTTGTAGCATCAGAGCTAAGGAAAGAATTGAGGATCCAGACAAGACTAGAAATCACAGCTTCATGGAGGCTCCAGACTGGCTTGTGTGTGATTTGCTCCAGCAATATTCTTGTGTTAGTCTGTTCTTGTGTTGCTATAAAGAAATACCTGAGACTGGGTAATTTATAGAGAAGAGAGGTTTAATTGGCTCATGGTTCTGCAGGCTATAAGGAAGCATGGTGCCAGCGTCTGCTCGGCCTCTGATGAAACCTCAGGAAGCTTACAATCATGGCAGAATGTGAAGGGGGAGCAGGTGTCTCACACGGCAGAGCGAGAGCAAGTGAAAGAGGAGAAGCTGCTATACATTCTTAAACAATCAGATCCCACAAGAACTTACTATCATGAGGACACAGCAAGCCATGAGGGATCTGCTCCCATAACCCAAACACCTCACACCATGCCCCACCTTCAATATCGGGGACCACATTTCAACATGAGATTTAGAGGGGACAACATCCAAACCATATTAACTTCTGATACTCAGAGCAAATGAACCACAGACGCGACACCTGAACAGAGTAGAAACCCCATTCCCCACATTTCTGTATGCCACTTTCTCCCTCTTCAAGTGTCAAGCAACATCTGTTGAGTTTCCAAGGGTTCTGAGTGCTGTAGTAAAGGAGGTAGAGGGACAGGTCTGTAACTCCGAAGGTTTGTACATGAAAGAGAACCTCAGATTCATTTACTGTGGTAGGCAGTGCTGGCTCAGAATGCTTCACCTCTCCCACATCGCTTTAACTTGCCTATCCATCCTTCATGGAGAGAGATGATTTAACCTGGATTCATTTTGAAAGTCATGTTCATTTGTTGGTATTGAATACATTACACAGTACCCTTCTCTCTTCTGTGTATTTTCAAACCAATTTTATAACTATTTTTATAGTTTTTAGAATGTTCCTAAGTGTTAAAGTTAATAATGTGTCTGTATTTTCCAGAACCAACCTCTCATAGTTTGACTCATTAAAAGATTTATGTAACTTACTGCGCAGAATATTGAAGGCAAGGATTATGTTGACTTCACTAAAACTTGTATTTTACAGGAGCATTAGGCAGCCAGCAGGTTGTTAGGGAAACTCTGAAAGAGATTTTGAAAGAGCCTAAGGTGGATGTGGGCTTTTTCTAAGCATCTCACAGAATAAATGAAATAGACCGGCTGGACGCGGTGGCTCACGCCTGTAATCCCAACACTTTGGGAGGCCGAGGCGGGCGGATCACGAGGTCAGGAGATTGAGACCCTCCTGGCTAACATGGTGAAACCCCATCTCTACTAAAAATACAAAAAATTAGCCGGACTTGGTGGCGGGCGCCTGTAGTCCCAGCTACTCTGGAGGCTGGGGTAGGAGAATGGCATGAACCCGGGAGACGGAGCTTGCAGTGAGCCGAGATCGCGCCACTGCACTCCAGCCTGGGCAACAGAGTGAGACCCCGTCTCAAAAAAAAAAAAAAAGAAAAAAGAAAAAGAAATAGACCATCCAGAAGGGTTAGACAGTATTTCACGTCTTCTATTCACACTTCACTTTTACACTGAAAACAGAGGCGGAGAGGGATTGAGAAAACTGAAATAATAGACAAGAGGAAAACTGGAAAGGAAGTCTCCTCTTATTTTCCTGACATAAATATTTTTGTTCACCATTTTGAACAACACTTTGAAGCCAAAATTACAGCAGCTTCTCAATTGTCTAACTTATTTTAAATTTTCTAAGAAGCAGAATCAGAAATTGTTCAGGCCAATGGATAAAAAGGTTTTTTTGTGTGTGTGTGCTAAAATCAAAACTGATGAGACAAACATGTGGACAAGCAACAAGAATATGTGAAACCTGGATAGTTCTGAAAAATCTGGATGGTTTGGACTCCAAATCAGTTAGGAACTACTATCTGTCAAGAATCTGTGGACATTCTGGAATTTTTAAGAGTTCAACTTTTTTTAAGAGTGATCAGCAAATTTGAGAACTCTCATTAGACCTATCTTATGATTTTCCTAATTGAAAAGAATAATTTATTTTCACTTTTAACTAAAGAATGATTAAATTCCATGTTCAGAGTTGTTTTCCAAGTAAAAAAGGGTCCTCAAGAGAAAGGAAATACCACATCATATTTGCATACTGAAGGATGAGACATGTAATCAGTTATTTGCAAATCAATAATTTAAAAGTCACTGGGCTGGGAATGGTAGCTCACACCTGACCTGTAATTCCAGAACTTTGGGGGCTGAGGTGGGCAGATCCCTTGAGCCTAGAAGGTCAAGACCAGCCTGGGTAACAGGTAAGAGGCAAAACCTTCTGCTACAAAAATTACAAAAATTAGCCAGGCATGGTGGCGCACACCTGTAGTCCCAGCTACTCGGGAGGCTGAGGCAGGAGGATCACCTAAGCTGGGGGTGTTCAAGGCTGCAGTGACCTGTAATCAGCCAGTGCTCTTCAGCCTGGGCAACTGAGCAAGACCCTATCTCAAAAAAAAAAAAGTTACTCGTTAACAGTCACTATTGTTCCTTAAAAGAATATTATTCATAAACAATATTCTTTCAAGATAGTCTTTACAGGACAATACATGTTTATTCAAAGTTTAGAGTTAATACCTCTAGTGTTCTTAAAACAGTGCCTAGTTCATGTTTTAGCCCTATATAATGGCTAGCAAATAAAATAAAATAAATATTTCTTAATTTTATTATAGCTAAGTATCCTTTTGGCTTATTGCCATGTCTCCTCAACCACAGACTCTAAAGATTTTAAAAAATGCTGTTTTATTAAGTAAAATGTTCTTACTATGCTTTAAAATCAAAATATACCTCAACTGTAGTCACAAAAAAGATGTTTATATTGACTTAAATCCCTAATCTTTATGAATAGAGGGAAGCATTTTTCACTTTAAATTTCTTTTCTGTAATTCAAAAAGGAGAGAACTATTTTTAATATGATTGACATGGTCTTTGAAATTTTAGTTTAAGGAATCTTTTAAGGAATCTTTTAAGAAATACCTAATGCTTAGCACAAGCTTTCCTTTTAGGAATCTTTTTTTTCTTTTAAGGAATCTTTAAGAAATACCTAATGCTTAGCACAAGCTTTCCTTTCTTGTAAAAAGTTTGGAGAAGCTATAGTCAGATTAGATGCCACGGAAAATTCATCCTTGATTTTGACCAGAAATTTCCAGTATACCAATTTTCACAAGGAATACTATTTTCATTAGACTCTAAGAAAAATTTGGGATGGATCAAGCGTGGGAGTTTCTAGTGTATGCTTGTTTGTTTTTAACCAAATATGAAGATGACTTACGAAGGTGCTTTAGGCATTTTTTCCTGGGCTTCTCACTAAAGCAGGGATGAAAGCATATTTGGGAAGTCCAGATGATTCTTATTTTTCAAAAATTGAGTCGATGGGCACACAAGTCTCCTAGCCAAGAAAAAAAAAAAAAAACAGTGTTCGTGACACTAAAACTTGCCATTTTATTTCTATCTCTCACTCTCTTTCTATATCATCCTTATCACAACCATAATCTCTATCATCCTGCAACTGCCCCAAACCCCTCATTCTTTCGTACATGCAGCTGACTTTTCTTCAGTTTTATGTAATGATTTACATAACATGCTGTACGATCATAGTCTCAAGGCAGGTCCCCAAATTTTCCCGTCCCATCTGATTCACCCTCTGTAGATTCTCCTTTACACAAATGTAAGGCCACCACTGTGGTCTTCTCAAGGGACCTTACCTGTCTTACATCACCTGGTGTGGTCTTCCTTGCCACACGTCTTCCTTTGTGACAAAGAAAATATTAGTGGTTACCATATATTTCAACTCCATACACATGTATAGAAAAGATCAAAGAAAATAGCAGTAGATCTTCCCTCAAATCAAAATGAAATGTATCAATGGCAATATTGACCCAACTAAAGACAAAAACTGGACAAAACAGGCAACCTAGAAACCAAATTTGCCACTCAAATCTTAAAAGACTCTGGGGCCAAAGATTTATTAATATACATACGTACATAAGTAGTGCATTAATATACTTTCAAGTATAGTAGATAATTTCATTCAGGCTAGGTTGATGATATCAACGTATCTATTTGCAACTAATGTTTGTGTTTTAAGTAAAGGAACTGTATTTAATATATTTGTTTTATGTCAGAAATGCAGTTAATTTAGAAGAGTCTTACTTCCTAATGAATGTCATTTTATTAGGTCTTCAATGGTCCTGGGTGGGTGTGTTGGGGGGGGTGTGTGTGTGTGTGTGTTTGTGTGGCCAGGCATGGTTGTTCACGTCTGTAATCCCAGAACTTTGGGAGGCCAAGGCAGGCGGATCACAAGGTCAGGAGATACAGACCATCCTGGCTAACATGGTGAAACCCCATCTCTACTAAAAATACAAAAAATTAGCCGGGCGTGGTGGCAGGTGCCTGTAGTTCCACCTACTTGGGAGGCTGAGGCAGGAGAATGTCGTGAACTCAGGAGGTGGAGCTTGCAGTGATCATATAGAACTTATCATATAGAACTTATCTATATGGTAAGTTCTATTATACACACACACACACACACACACACACAACTTAGGAATGTAAGCCAAGACAAATAATCTTACCTTCTAATTGTAATAAATAATAAAACATTTATGGCATTTTTTTAACATAAACTTTGCACAGTGTGATTCTTCTGTCTTAAACAATGACAATCATTTCACCCCCCTCGTGTGAGCTTTTGCATGATTAAATCTTCATTTTAAGACGAGCCCAGTTTATTCAAACCTCAAGTGAATTGAATTATTTAGAAAAGATGAACTTAGAAGTAAAGATTTCTTTCCTCCAGACTTGTGAATGTATACCCATAATTAACGTTAATGGGAATTCTCAGACTTTTCAAGTGGAGAACTGCAAAGATGGCAGGAGGATAAACTCAGAAAATCTCAGTCATAGCCACTTTATATTGTTTTCTCCAATCAAAGGCTAAAACTGCATTTCTAAAATGATAGGTGTTGGGAATAAAAACATTTACATAGAATAGCTTAAAGCAAGTAGTCTAATTTGCAGAATGTGATAAATAGAACTAAGAATAAAATCATGTCTTTGTGGATACATACACTGTAAGGGAAATAAATGCATTAAAATTAAAATATCACTTTATGGAAATGAGTTTTCCTAAACTGGTAAGTGTACTGTTCAAAGAAAAATGTTTCAAAGGCATACTTCCCTACATGATTAAGATTCTTTCCAATTAAAAACCTCTGTCTTAAAATATTCTTCAAAGACATTGCTAGTCAGGAAATCCCCCTGGACTCCTTGGTGACACTTCTTATTTTTTTCAGTCATAGGAAATTACAATAACAAAATACAACAGAGCCCACACATGTGTTAGCCACTTTTGCCATAGGTCCTCAATTGATGCAAGATGTGCCCATTGGAAAAAGGGGGAGGGCCAAAAGAATGCAACCTGCAGATTCAAGCACTAACTCCAGAGACAGAATGGTAACTGGGAGCAAGAAAAGTGAAGCAGCCAATGTTTATTCATTTTAAAGTTTATCTGTATAAGTGAGTATGTTTGTGTAATGGGTATGTTTTGTCTGGGCACAAAGGTACTCAATAAATATTGGTTGAATGATCACTTTTTGTTTTACAAAACAAGGATCCCTCAAGAGACAGAATTGAAACAGTCACTTCTCGAAGAGTAGCTTTCCTATTAATGTAATCAGAATCAAAATAAAAGGCCTGTTTACTCAATTTTCTCAATATATGTGAAGACATAAATTAATGTATTGAGGGAAGCATAATGCTTTCAATGATATCCCCTCATCATCAAACATTCCAAGTAGTACCAACAACTTCAAAGTATAGATACATAATCTGTTCCAGACATTGTGGCAAGCACTGCATGGAATTCTAGCAGCAACCCCACGTATCATTCCATTTTACAGATTAAAAAATTAAAGTTGTACCCAAGTTCCCAGAGTGAATTGGTAGCAGAGATGGGTTTTATTCAGGTGTGTCTGACCTGAAGGGATGTTTGTTCACCTATACAAAAAGTTTTCAGAGCGGTCCCCTGACCAGAGGCAATAGCATTATCTGGGAACTTGTGAGAAATGCAAATTCCTAGGCCCTGTCCCAGATCCACTAAACCAGAAATCTGAGGGTAGGGCCAAGCAATTGATTTCTTAACAAGATCTGTGGGTAATTTTAATGGCTGCTCAAATTTGAGAATAACTGCATATTCCATGCTACTTCTAACATGTACTCTCATGTTATGATTGAGTACATACGAATGTATTAGGCATGACTCAAACTCTCTAGAAATTGCACAGCTTAGTCATGGTTTGCAAAACATTACAAATATCCTTATAAGTGGCAATACAATAATTTTAAGAGTACCAAATCTAGAACTGATTCCAATCATTTTTATTAGCATTTTAAAAACTGAAGAGATTGACTCTATATATTAGTCAGAATTGAATTGGAATATCTGGGATCTTTCTTTTTTTTTCTTTTTTTTTTTGAGATAGAGTCTCTCTGTCACCCAGGTTGGAGTGCAGTGGCACAATCTCAGCGCAATGCAACCTCCGTCTTCTGGGTTCAAGCGATTTTCATGCCTCACCCTCCCAAGTGGTTGGAATTACAGGTTTGTGCCACTGCGCCCAGCTAATTTTTTGTATTTTTAGTAGAGCTGGGGTTTCACCATGTTGGTGAGGCTGGTCTCGAACTCCTGACCTCAGGTGATCTGCCCGCCTCAGTCTCCCAGTGCTGGGATTACAGGAGTGAGCCACCATGCCCAGCCCAGGATCTTTCTTTTTTTTAATGTATTATGAGATGAAAATGAAAGTTAAAAGATAATGAACATAATTCTGAAATTAAAATTTTTGTTGACCATTGTTAATCAATTGAACTGTTGATTGACACATAGATATCAGCTGATGTATAGATGATTAAATTTCCTTAGATTGATTGTAATCAGCCATAGTCATTATGTACGGTTAACCACTCTAAAATTTCTTAAACATATTTATCTATTTAATTTAAAATAAGTTATTTTTATATATTGTACAAAGAAATACCTATTTCTAGACTGGTAAAAAATAAACAGAAATATACATTTACTATGAGAAAAATAAATGGTGCATTTTTAAGAAATCATGTCATCTAGGCCAATGCCAGCATTTTATAAATAAGAAACACTAGGTCCAATGAGATAACATGAACTTACTACAAATAGCCTAATTATTACCTTGTACATGATTGA
This sequence comes from Pongo abelii, assembly GCF_028885655.2. NCBI lineage: Eukaryota > Metazoa > Chordata > Mammalia > Primates > Hominidae > Pongo > Pongo abelii. The sequence continues at coordinate 83,051,734 of NC_071992.2, read as the reverse complement.
TACTTGTTACAGCTAGTTTCCAAGTGCACCATGCAACTAATTTCTTCTTTCCCTGAATGCACATGCCATTTCTCAAATGAAGAAGTGAGATGGATTTACTCTCCCTTTGTCTGAGGATGCCTTTATTGCTCCCTCACTTTTCAAGGATATTTCCACTAGATATAGAATTGCCCTCAAGCACATTAAAGATGCTATTCCATTGTCTTATTTCTTGCATGATTTCTGGCAAGAAATCTGCTGTAGGTTGTATTATTGTTACTTGGTAAATGAGTCTTCTCTGATTGCTCCCAACATTTTCTCTTTCTGATTTTCAGCAGTTCAAATATGATGGCCTTGGCTTATTTTTATTTGTTTGTCTGAGAGGTTTATTTACAAAGTCATTCTTCATAGATTTCTCTGAGCTTCTTAGATCTATGGTTTGATATCTGTAATTTTGAAAGTATTCTAGACATGATTTCTTTAAATATTTTTTATGCCCCATTCTCTCTTCCTTCTTCTTTTGGGATTCCAAGCATGTGTATGTTATACCATTTAATATTATTACATGGCTATAAGATGCTGTGTTTGGGTCTTCACTTTTCTTTCTCTTTATGTTCCAGTTTGAATAGTTTCTACTGACCATGTTCAAGTTCACTTATTCTCTTCTGGGCAATGTAAAGTCTACTAACAAGTCCATCAAAGTCACTTTTCATCTCTTTGACTATTTTTTGTTTTTTTTTACTTCCAGAATTTCCATTTGATTCTTTCTTATAGTCTCTATCTCTCTGCTGAAATTGCATATCTGACTAGGTATGTTTCTGCTTCATTAGAGCCTTTAACAAATTAATTTGTAGTTTTTCTAAATTCTCTCTCTGGTAGCTCCAATGTTTGTCTTATATCTGAGTCTGGTTGTGAGGACTGTTAATTTTTTTTCTTCTCAGACAGTTTTTTTCCTTGCCATTTTGCATACCCCATAAGTTTCTTGTTGAAATCTGTCATGTTGTATAATATACCAGATACTGAGGTAAATAATTTTTGAAGTTTGCAGCTAAGCATGCCTTTCCTTCTGCTAGACTTTTAGAGTGGGAGTTTGTGTAATCTAGTCAGAAGCTGGGCTACATTTGAAGTTTATTATTGTTATGGTTACCCTCAGTAAAGTAGAGCTTCAAATACCTCTAGTGATGTCTTCTGTTTATGGCATGGGTTAATTGGCCAGTGGGTTTTCTCAACACCTGCCCCCTACTTGGTCTTGAGTCTTCTCCTCGTACTGTTTTTTCACTGTGCATTGTGCTGTTATTTGTACTCAACACTTGTTAGTGTGATGATCAGGGCGGGGTCGGGGGTGGGGGTGGGGGTTGTTTCTTTCTGATGCAGTGATTAAGCCTCAGTCTTAGGCAGGTGGTGTGAACCTGGGTCTCAGGAGTATGCCCTTTGAAAGTATTCCTGCATCTTCTTCAGATGTAATGCTGGACCTAGAACATATTCTTGCCCTTCTCCATTGGTATTTTTTTCTTGTTTCCCTCTCTAACTACAGTAAGTTTTCATGTTACAGTGAGTACCCCCATGTTACAATTTTTATCACCCTTTCCCCTATAGATTAAGGACTTTGTGCCATAAAGGATCTAGGGGAGATCTATCTGGGAAGAGCTGTGGCAGTAATTGCTGCTCCCTGCATCAGCAAGCACCTGAAGGAGGTTTTTTCAGGATTCCCCCTAGTCTTCCCTATGAGCACCTGGTAGAAATCTTGGAGGGAAAGCCTGCAAAAGGATGCAATCCCTCCACGTCTGTAATCTCCAGGGGCTTCATACTTCCATTCTAGCTAACACTTGGCCTCTAGCAACATCAAAAGTGGCTAGCTGAATCTTCTTACCAGCTAATATGGTATTTAGCAGTGTGTGTCCCAGGTAAACAAATGCTCAAGTTTTAGTTCTCCCTGAAGGTACTCATCTCTCTCCAGATTTTAAGTAGTTGTTTTCCCAGTGACCTCAGATCTCTAAGGGGTCCACAAAAATGTCATTAGTTTGCAATTTGTCCTGCTTTTGTCTTATTACGAGTGGAAGTGATGTCTTATTAAGTTCTCTAATCTGAAAGAAAACATTCTTCTCCTTCCTTTAAAATCTTTTTTAAATGTTCTTATCCATGATTGGCTGTGACCAGCAGAATACAGTGGAAGTAATATCTTGAAGCTTTGAGACCAGACCTAAAAAAGAGTGGCAGCTTCCATTAACTGCCTCTCAAAGCCCTGAGCCACAATGTAAGAAATCTAGCCTGCCCAATGGAAAGAGAAGCCATATGTAGGAACCCTGTGGTGCCAAACATGTGAATGAAGAAGCCATCTTCAATAATTCAGCCCTACCTGCCACGTGCCTGTAACCTCATGGGTGACTCCAAGCAAGACTAGTAGAACAACTGTCCAGTGGAGCCCCAGCCAACCCACAGAATCCTGAAAACCAATAAGATTACAGTTATTTTAAGCCACTAAGTTTTGGGGTGGCTTGTTATTCAGCAATAGATAGCTGAAGCAGTGCAGAGTAAATATTTATGGAATAAAGAAATGAAAATGTTAGACATATTACCACAATCATAATTCTCTAAATACCATAGCTTTCTCCAAACAGCTTCAGGCAGCCAAGCATGTTAGGCAAAGGGCTATTGAGAGAAAAAAAATCAATGCTAAGGGATCTTAAAAATGAATACCATGTGGTTATTTTTTTTTCCTCTAGATCTGAATGGAGATCAAGAATCACTTTAAAGGCTGGGCATGGTGGCTCATGCCTGTGATCGCAGCACTTTGGGAGGCCAAGGTGGGTGGATCACCTGAGGTCAGGAGTTTGAGACCTACCTGGCTAACACGGCAAAACCCTGTCTCTACTAAAAATACAAAAATTAGCCAGGTGTGGTGGCAGGCGCCTGTAATCCCAGCTACTAGGGAGGCTAAGCAGAAGAATCACTTGAATCTGGGAGGCAGAGGTTGCAGTGAGCCGAGATCATGCCACTGCACTCCAGCTGGGGTGACAGACAGAGCAAGACTGTCTCAAAAAAAAGAAACAAAAAACAAAACAAAACAAAAAAAAATCACTTTATTTTTTTTTATTTGTTGCAGTTGCAAGATTTAATAGGGTAAAAACAGAGCTCCCATACAAAGGGAGGGGATCCAAAGAGGGTAGCCGTTGCCGGCTCTAATGCCTGGGTTTCTATCCTGATCATTGTCCCTCCCACTGTGCTCTCAGACAATAGATGATTGGCTATTTTTTTAACCTCCTGTTTTTTCCTAATTAGCATTTTAATGAGCTCTCTTTACTACCTGGTTGGTAGGGTGTGAGCTAAGTTGCAAGACCTGTGTTTAAAGGTGGATGCAGTCACCTTCCCAGCTAGGCTTAGGGATTCTTAGTTGGCCTAGGAAATCCAGCTAGTCCTGCCTCTCAGTCCTCCCTCTCAACAGGAAAACCCAAGTGCTGTTGGGGAGGTTGGCCAACGACGGCTCTAACTGCTTCCTGCTGAATTGGGGCATAGTAAGGGTTGCACAGTTGAGATTTCCTCAGGAGGGGTGCCTTCAATGTCACCAACATTGGAGCATGGGCTAGCAGGCCGGTCCAGGGGTCCACAGTAGATCTTAGTCATGGACTGCATCTGGGGTTCCATTTGAAGAACAATTTATAGTTTTACTGCTTCGATTCTGGAAGAGACAAACTTAACAAGGAGATTAAAGATACAGGGATTGAAATGTATGGCCTGTAATGTAGGGGATTATTTCTTTGGCACACTTCATAGGCCCTGACTATCTTCTTGATAGTTTTGAAAAGGCCTGGTCCAGTAAATAATAATTTGGCCATCTGATGGGTGCTATCAATGTCTAAGTGAAAGGTTTCGTGAAGGGTTTTAAGTAGTTTCTATTGGTTAGCTGCAGGCAAAAGTACTTTTCCTTCTTCAGTGGCTAGCCATCCTGAGGGGAGGAAACTATGTCCTCGTGAGTTTCCGCATTCTATTTCTTCTGCTGAGTACTGGGGCTTGGTTTCCTGGAGGGGATTACCCCATATTAGGGGTCCTTCTATAAGCATTTCTAATGGAGGGTCCTGCCTTATGGCTCTTTTTGCTTCAATATCAGCTTGGCAGTTCCCTTCTATTTCCCTTTCCTTTCTGATGACCCTGGCAGTGTAAGACTCTTTAGGTTTCTGTACCACCAAGAATAATCTCCTAATGGCTTCCTGATGTTTGACTGGTGTTCCCTCAGAAGTTAGGAATTCCCTTTCTCTCCATATTGCTGCATAGGCATGGAGGACTATGTAAGCAAACTTAGGGTCTATATATATTTTTACCCTTTTTCCTTCTCCTAATTCTAGTGCCCGAGTGAGGGCTATTAGTTCTGCCAGCTAAGCACTAGTTTCTGGAGTGAGGGGATTACTTTCAAGTACTCCATTATCACTGACCACGCATAACCTGCTTTTCAAAGTCCTTTTTCTACAAAGGAACTTCCATCAGTATACAAGTTGAGGTCAGGATCAGTCAAGGGAACCTCTAGAAAGTCCCCTCAAGTGGCATAGGTTTGAGCAATTACTTGTTGACAGTTATGTTCTATCTTTTCTTCATTGTCTGAAAGAAATGTGGCTGGGTTAAGAGTTGCACAAGTGCACAGTCGCAGCACTGGCCCTTCAAGTAATAGAGCCTGATATTTAAGTAAACGGTTGTCTGACAGCCACAAGTCTCCTTTAGCAGTGAGTATGCCATTCACATCATGAGATGTCCACACAGTAAAATCTCTTAACGATGAGAGAATCTATGTGTTATCTTGACCAAAGCATGCACTCAACAAAATGTTGTCACTTTAAACTCAAAGTTAATTTGCCTGGAACTGAGAAGCCATTCTATTTGACTAGAACAGGAAAAACCCAAAACTGTGTTATAATACAAGCTCTTTAAAAACCAATCTTTATAGATCATGATTAAAATAAGATCTAAATAAATCATAATCATACAAAGGAAATAACACCAACAGTATGTATAATATTCTAAAGATATTTCCACGCTTATTCCAATTGTAAATTACCCTATTTACTTAAAAAACAATTTGTTTAAAGTTTCAACCACTCTGAAGAGCATCAAAAAAATAACTAAAAATGAAGAAAACAGAGATATTTTTACCAACTCAGAAAACAAATTATGCCACCCTACAATTAGTGGTGTTCTCTAACCATAGACTCTCTTAAAACTTAATTAAAGTTTAACAAAGAAGGACTAATGAGATAAATGAGTCAAAGGTTGACCAGCACAAAGCATAAATAAATTCCAGGAATTTAGATAAATAGGACAAATTTACAATTGGGATAAATTCAGAAATCCGTCTGAAGTATTATATTAGTTCCCTTATCAAGATTCCTTTAAAACACTTCCTCTTACAAATCTTTTACTCCTGATAAGAAGAAAAATTATAATCATAATGCTATTAATTTTATAAGATGATACTCCTATCTGCCCCAGGCCTAGGTAGATAAAAGTCAATGAAGCATGTCTTCCAACAAGGACTGATTTCTAGGGCTACACGTGAGGAAATACATGCATACTTTATGACACTTGGAATAAAAAAAATCGCTTTAAATTTAACTTTCTAAATTTAATCTTTGACTTTCCAGGTTCCCCAGCTTAATTCAACCGGGCTATCTAGGGCAAGTATTGCAGTTATCAGGATTGGCATGCAGCAATAGTGCTTTGCTTTAAGGAGACAAAAATACTGTAAAACATATGTCTCTGTTTGTACCACAGTTAAAACAATGGTCAAAGCAGTAACAACAAGTGAATAGAGGCAACTGTGAGAATTTGTGCTTGGAATTTCCCGTGGAAGTTGTAGATTTTTTTTTTCCTTTTTCTCTTTTTTGATGGTAGTCAATGATTAAGGCTTTGTTTATGTACTATAATGCTTCCTGTACAGGTGTAGCTTGAAGTTTAGGGAGGAACTTGAAGAGAATACGAACCTACCATTTGTTTTGTTGTTACAGATGTTGTAGTTGAAATTTTAAATTTTAAATTCTTTCTCAAAGAGAACAATGTAGGTGTAAATTGGATCATAGGACTCATTTTAGAGCTACACGGGATTTTAAAAAAGGAGAAAAGATAATGTATTATTTATTAAAGTTTTACTATTTGCCAGACACCGTATATGGTTTAGCTCTTTCAATTCCATTATTCTCAAAAATAATGTTGCTCCCATTTAAAAATGCCAAGGCTGAGACTCAGAAATAAGGAATTTATTTAAGTTCCTAAAACAAAATTGGTAGCCCAATTACAATAAGAAACCAATTGCTCCGAGGTTGATGTTTTATTCCAGGACACACTGTGGCAATTAGGTGGCTTACCTCATTCATTCATTCATTCATTCATTCATTCATAAGATAACTATTGCATGCCCACTATATTGTAGGCACTTTGTAAAGCTTTGTGTAGGCAATAAAGAATGATTGAGATGTAATCTTTTCCTCAGAGAGCTTATGCTCTAATTTCTGGTTAGTTTGGCCCAATGAATTGTTTCTCCTTGATCAGACCATCAACATTCATTCATTCATTCATTCAATAAAAATGTATTGAGAACCTGATCTGAGCCAGGCCCTATTTTAAATACTTTATAAGTAGTAAATAAATTGAATTTTTAAAAAATCCCAAAACCTGCCCTCATGAACTTCACAAGAGGCAATTAACCTGATAAATAAGTAAAATATGTAGAATATTATTTCATAATAATTACTAAGGAGAAATAAATAAATGAGGGGAGGGGGAAGGCATGGGAGGGTTGCAGTAGCAAAAAGGGTAGCAGGAGTAGTCCACAATGAGGGGATGACAGTCTCATGAAGACCTTAAGAAAGTGAAGAAAGCAAGCATGAAGATATCTGGGCTAAGAAGAGCCTCGTAAGGAGATGTGGAGTGAGTGTTCAGGCCTGGAGGCAGGAGTTTGTGTGTGGGAAACAGTACGAGGAAGAGAAGGACAGCAGGAGATGAGGCCAGGGCAAAAAACAGGGCCTGTTGTGCAGGCCTCTGTGGATCAGACTGAGGGCTTAAGTAAGGTGGGGTGCCACTGGGAGGGTTTGAGAGGTAGGATGCATGACTTGGCATTTGTTTAACCATTGATTCAATAACATATACTCATCCTGCAGCCCAAACCAAAGGCAATCTATTCCTTTACACTTGAAACATAACAAACGTAGTATGATACAGATTTTTAAGAATGATTTAGATTTGACACAGATGGTGCTGCCTGAAGAAAAGATACATTAACTTCTCTTGAATAAAGTATTTCCTGTATTATGCTCAACCTGCCCATAGCAAGTTGGAGGCTCTAGGCCAAGGGCTACAATATCAAGTACCATTTTTAGCAACTGCTTTAGCGGGTGTGCCTAGAGCTGTGGAACTAAGTGTTTTTCAAACTTTGTGAAAATGTGTGCTTTCGTCTCTTCCCCCACTTGCCCCAGGCAACCTATTTTTAAAGAGTGAATCACTCAAAAAAAATAATAGCCACAGTAGACATTTCCCTATGGGAATAGGCCAGCCTGAAAATAGTTGATATTCTTACCGAAGGACTCTTCACATCTCCCAAGAGCCTCACCACTGTGGTTACTGTGGAGGCTGCAGACCCCAGGTTTGGCTGGTGATAACAGCAGTTTAAGTGGCTTTCCTAAAGTTAGGCACTTAAGTGTTGGCAGAGGTAGAACCATACCTAATTAATAACGTCTTTTGTGACTGCACATCTTCACCACTTCAGGCACTTTGCCAGGAGCTCTGATATCCGGGGGCAGGAGAAGATGGATATTCCAGCTCCAGAAGAGACCAAGAATTCATCTTTCCTCTGCCTTTTTATTCCATTCAGTGGATTGCAGGAGCCCTCCCACACTGGCGAGAGTGGATCATCTTTTCTCAGTCTACTGACTCAGATACCAATCTCTTTAGGAAACACCTCACAGACACACCCAGAAATAATGTCTCACCAGCTATGTGGGCATCCTCAGCCTATTCAATTGACATAGAAACTTCACCATTGCTCCATCTCTGAAGTAGAGTTTAAGAAGCTGTTTCATAAGATGAGACTCTGACTCAACTCATCCCTAAGCATTTGCTAAGTATAAACCTGGAAACTGTTAAGATAGACCTTTCACGCTTCTCTGTTTACTCTTTTAGTTACCCATGGGTGGGCTATTTGGGATAGAATATTTTTGGTAGAAATCACTCAATGATTTAAGGGAATTTCCTAGATCTTGATTATCTGTCAAGATTTTTTTTCTGGAATAAATTATTTTACTTATATAAAAAAACTATAGGCTTGGCAATGGGAGAGCATGCTTTCAAAATCCAGATAAATACATAAGTTCAGTTTCCCAGGCAAAGTCCAAAAGACTTTGCATATTAACCATCAACATATGTACATTAACTTGCATTAAGAAAAATACATAAAGAAGGTTTCATTTAACAATACCCTAGTTGGAGACACCATCCTACCCACACTCTCATTGTCCTCCAGAGTATGCTAAGTAATCAGATGCTGGTATGCCATTTCAAATAATGCTTTGAAATAAAATCCCACATGCAGAAGACTGTGATTTAGCAATATTGAGAGAAAGGGAAGACACACCGGAAAAAAAAAAAGACCTCTGCCCTTAAGGAATTTTTTTCAATCTTGAAATCAAACCAGACAAACATCATATGCATACATGAAATAATGTCGATCATTCTAAATATCAATTAGAAGGTGATGAAAAGCAAGTAGGTAACTTATTTATCCAATAAACATTTGACACTTAACTGACCTATTTTGCTCCAGGCATTTGCTCAGCTGAGATAAAAGGGATTTTGTGAACTATATCTTACTGCCTGCTCTTAAAGTACTTGTAGTCTTGAGGGAGGATGCAGAATGACAGAGAAATGTGCCGGCCTTTATGTGGCAAGGACTAGCTTATAAAAGTAACACAGGGTTTGCATGGACACACAAAGAAGAACTGTTGGACCTAGTTTGGGGATTTACAGAACACTCAAAGGAGGTTATATCTCATACTGAAGGACAAGCAGGAGTTGGCCAGTGGTGATGATGTGGTGGGAAGGGTGAGAGCTATTCCAAAAGTGGGAAGAGAGAGCATGCCTTAGAACTCCAAGTACTGAGATGACAGCAGTTGTTCTCAAGCTTGAGCCATACCAGAACCCCCCAAAGGGCTTGTTAAAACACCGATTTTTGGGCTTTATCCCAGAGTTCCTGATTCAGATCTAGGGTAAGCCCTAAGAAATCCGTATTGCTAACAAGTTCCCAGGTGTTGCTGATGCTGCTAGCCAGGGGACCCCACCGTGAAGTCTCTGGATTAGAACATGGTGTGTGAAGTGAGTCATGGTACAGGTTGTGTCTGGAGCCATAAATTGGGCTTCTGTCCTTTCCCAAAAGAGCTGCGGGCCAAGAGATGGAAAGTAGAGAATGATGGGTTGAAATTTGAGTTTTAAGAAGACCTTTCTGGATGATTGGAAGTAATGGAGAGGAGAATGGCAAGACTGAAGATTAATTTGGGCTTTTACAGTAATTCAGGAGGAAAATGCGGTCATCAGAGCAAGAAGACAGGGAATCTTCTGTTTGACATTTTCAGAGAAACTAGTCAGAGCAATATGTAAAGCTGAGTCCAGAGGGCCAGGGAGGGGACTCGAAATACACCACCAAATTATGGTTCCAAGAAGAAAAAACCAGGGAGAGAAGCAAAGGGCAGATGGCACAAGTGATCCTGGAAACAACCTGAACAGCCATTTTTGTCTGCTTTATTTCGGCATCCTTAGTAGGGGCAGCCATGTTTAAAAAAAAAAAAAAAAAAAAAAAAGGATGAGGGAGCAAAAGTTGGGGAGGAGTTTTTCTAGTATTTGGGCCCTTGGGAGTCTGACAGTTATGGGTTTATATACTAGGCTTCTTTGAGTTCCAAATAAACTATAAAACAATTCCAGATTAGTCAATGAAACTGAAATAAAGCAAAATGACAAACCGAGTAGACTCGTACTTTATTTTTTATCTCATCTCCATGGGGATACTGGTATGATCAAAACTACCATTTCCTAATTCTTTCATAGTAAAGTATAAGAACTATTTGTGTTACATCTAACTGTAGTTAGAGCATTTAGCCATAAATTGGGAGCAAAGTGAGATCTTAAACTAACAGGATATAGTGATTAAGAATGTCAAGGAACTGCTGCTCTCATTAATCATACTAAAATAATTTCAACCTCTAAAAATGAAACAATGGCCAAAGGTACTTTCCATTTAAAGAATTACTATTAGTTAGAGGAAATATGTCTTGTTACTCTGTATTGATTTCCAAACAAGGACAATCACAGATTATACTAAAATAATCCCATGAGTCTGCAACAGATGCAGGGAAACACGCATACACACACACAAACACACAAACATGCACACTTATATACACATTAAAGGAGTTTGTTGCAAATGTGTATTTTTTCTTATTGAAGGACAGATTAAGCATTCCACTAGAGAAATTACATTCTTAATACACTTTTTATCACTTACTCCCATATGTGCACTAAGTAACTTGCACAAAGCTAAAACCTGCAAATACTTGGAAGCTATAGAGGCATTAAAAGCACATTTTTCAATCCACTTAATGCTTAAGATTGGAGATGTTTTGGGAGAGAGAGAAAAATACATCCATTTTCCAAAAGAAAAAAACAGTTGGCAAATTGAGAGAAAAACAATGTGGAATTGTCATTAATGCTAATGAGAGCTGCCTTCTCATCAAGAGAAAAATACAAATTCCATCAGATGCTATGAGCTAAACTATCCAATCACCCTGATCATAGAAACAAACAGAACAATTTAAAAAGTCATCAAAAATGAAATAACAACACGCCTCAAATAACATAACAGAGGTGCCCAAAAACAGCAAATCTCATTTTCCTTTTTCTCCCCTTTTCATTTTGCTTGCTTTTCTCTTGGCCTACAGTTGCAAACAAAGCCTGCTAAGGAGGCTCTTTTTCCACCAGCAGCAAGCGTTTGCTGGTGTTGGGCCGCCTCCTGTCATTGCATTACCAGGCCCAGTCATTGATGCTTGCTCTAATCAGAGCGTTTTTCTCTCGCTGAGCTTCAGGACAATTCTACATCCAGTCTGTGAACAGCAACGAGCAATGTGGAAATTAGAACAAATTCTTCACAAGCTCACTTCCCCTGCAAGGGCTGGAACAGTGCCCAATTCAAAGAAACCTCTCACTCAGCTTGCAAAGACTCAGACTCAGTAGATTTGGGCTGGGTTTGGTGCAAAGAAAAATCAGTTCTTCGCAATAAATTCTTAGAATTATAGTGTTAAAAGATAAACTTAGGCACATTAAAATTTTAACAAATTTATTTGAACATTCAGCTATTTGTGAATGGGCAGCCCCAGACCAGGAGTAGTTCCATAATCCAAGCGTGTAGCAGAGGAAACTTTTATAAGGTGTTTGCAAAGCAAGACAAGGAAAATGTAATTAACAGATTAAAGTGAAGAGATCTAGTTACAGATTAGTTTGACATTTTTGGATTGGTTAAGTTTAAGTTCCATTTTACTGTTTACATTGAGTTGGGCTTTGGTTTGCTTACATGGGAACCCAATGCTAGAGCCATTTCAGCCTAGTGGCCTCTAAAATAATTTTAATGATAGATTTGGAAGCTACCTTAGAGATCCTCTGGCCCATATTACTAATTTGATATATTCCATGGCACTGTCAAATCATACCATCTTGGAAGTTACCCCATGCCCATTTTCCCACGCCAATATGTAATCTCCACAAATCTTGTTCATATTCAGGTTGGCTCTGAGAAGTAAACTATGTCTGTGTCAATATAAGCTGTACTAAAACTAAAATTCACTGCATTCACTAATTTCACAAGCAAACTACAATGTTTCATAGCACCCTGTACCACCATCACCTTCCAAGCCCAGAGGAAAATGTGTGCTTCAGTGGAAACCCATGTACTGTGTAGACCTTTAGCACAGTCTTCGGAGTTATCTGCCTGATTCCATGGGAACTGTGTGGTCTTCATTGCCTTTGAGCTATTGTTTTACAACTGTGAGTTGTAGAACAGTGATAGCAATGCAATAATTCTTGTCTATAGATATACAAATAAATTCAGTCCGGTGGAGGGAACTCCCTCCCCCACACCCCATTCTCAGAGGGCAGGGAAAAAAAGAAGGGGAGGAAGGCTGGGTTGCATTCATTTGCACATTTACTCCAATATTTCTTATCTATAAATGGCTCTGCTTTTTGACATCTTTGGACCAGTTATAACGTCTATTCAGTCTTGCATTTGATTAATGAGATAAATAAAAATTTTTGATATGTTTACTTTATATTTGTGTAAGAATCATGCCTATACTTTAGAAAAATATATATTCTCTAACAACACTATGATTTTTAAGTAATTTCAGATCACAGTAATGGAAACTAATCAAATCCATTTTTTCAATTCATATTATTTTCTTTGTACTGCAATGGTCTAGTTAAAAATAATAAACTAATTGGCCGAAAAGTGTTTAATTTCAGTTATGTTCTCATATTGTCTATGTGCTGAAAAAGTTTTTAAAGTGCTACCAAATAGGCTGATGAGAAACTAAACTCTGTGTGTGTGTGTGTGTGTGTTTGTGTGTGTGTGTGTGTGTGTTTGCATGTCTATTGGGGTAAAAGGAAAAAATCCATTACACACTTGATATTAAAAACACTAACACAGGAGCAGAGTGTGTATTTGCCATACTGCAATGATCAAAATTCTGAAATACTCCATCTAAAGTATTAGAAAAGCTAAATTAGAAGACAGTATTCATCACGAGAGAGAGTATAAGACTCTGTTATCTTAAAAGAAGTTACTCCAATGCTATTAAAGATGATTTCCAACTTTATAAAGATTTAGCACTATAAATATATTTCAGTTTTCTTTCAATTTGTATAGCAAATAGGATTCATGTTTAATTACTTTGACTATCAGGAATAAAAAAGTAAAAAGAGTGCTAGGCTTCTGCCCCACTTAGTAATATTCTTAGATAAACTCATTCATTTGACAAATATGGGAAAATTATTATGTATAATGCATCATGCTGAATATTATTAGAGTTGATCTAAGATTCATTTCTATCCGCGTAGCTTTAGCCCAGTTGATACCCTGCAGGGTACTGAGAGAGCCTCCTCCAACACTCAGCTGAGGTTGAAGAAGACCCCCAGCAATTCTCATGCTCTGTCTACCTCCTTATCCAAAATAGGGGTACATCTTGTCAAGTGGATGGTTACACCAAGGAGAAAACTAGATAATATATATAAAAAGACTTGCAAAATCCTGTCCACATTTTAATTACTATTATATATAATTAGAAATGTATCCATTTTAGAAACACATCAGTACCAAGAAGAAGCTTTTGAACCTGACCTGGAATTGAATTATTATTGTTACTTTAATGGCTCCCAGATATTTTCCATATATTATTCCATTTAATGATCATAGTAATCCTATGATAAAAGCATAACCAAAACAAATTTATGGGTGATAAAGTGAGAATCAGGAAAATTCAATCACTGCCCACTATTTATTATTAATTAGCCACAATGAACAAGCAGCTGAATTAGTACTTGAATACAGGCTTGTCTAGTTTCAAAGCACATGCCTGTCTACTGTTCTACAATGTTGGTTTTTATACTGGGTGATTTTTAAACTGGTTAACTGAAGAAGTCATTATTCCTCTAAGAAATCTTATCCTATCTAGGATCAACTAAGTTGATTTCTTATGTATCCTAGTCAACGGGGACTTTCAGCCTGCTTGATTCTAGCAAACAGGACTCCTTCATAACCATAAACCAGGATTCCTTCACTCTGTGGACGTTTCTCAACACTCAAACACACATAGGGATCTAAGAAATGTCATTCCTGGTTAGGTAAACATTTCCTGAAGTAATAGAGTAGTCATGCTGTCTGAAGTTACCATCTGCTAGTCCATTTAACTACCAAGTATTAAATTGCACTAAAAAGTTTGGAGAATTTTCTAGAGTAAACATTTTAACTAGTTCTTCCAACAGAGAGCTAATCTTGAATAAATAATGCCTGGAAAGGTAAAATGGTTATCAAGTATCCTGGCAATAAAAATAAGTCATATTATCAAAAGACTAGAAATTTGTCCCCTCCTTATAAGGAAATAAGCAATGAACTGATATAAGACATAGCCTTTTGAAGCTAAAATAAGAATTTTATAAATAAACCAAAGATACTTCAAGTGCTGTCACACTGAGTCCTGTGCAAGACTGAATTATGAATCTTTCAAAATCCCTGAAAGAGCTCATGGTCTGTTAAAGGAGCCCCCTTTTTGATTATTTGTCCATGTGAGAATGTAATAGCAAGACATTGGTCCCCTTCTGTGAATATTTCCCTGTAAAGAGAAGGTTTCCCTGAAATAGGAGTCACCAAGACCTTCATTATATTCACTGGCATTTAAATTAATCTTTTGGGAAAAGGTGGTCAATAAAACCTCTGCAAATGTGAGTACATGAGGGAGTGTGAAATAAGGACAGGAGAGGGGACCAAGCCAGGAGCAACTGCCACCTAGAGCTTCAGTTGAAATGCAGGAGAAACATTCAGAAAAGAAGGCTGGGCAGGAGTGCCCAGAGAAGTCAGTGTGAACCCAGAGGAGTGGGGGTGTTGAAGCCACAGGAGTCAGGCTCTGCAGAAGGAAAGGATGGCCTACTGTGAGCAACCAGGTGTAATGAAAGCCCAGGAGTGTGCATTTATTTCAGCGAAGGTCGCTGGTGATCTTAGAGCCATTTTGGAGGAATCATGGGAATGGAAGCCAGATTGTGGATGTAGAGGAAGAAACGGGGTGTGATAAAACAGAAGCAGGGAACATAGAGCACATTTTGTTAAGTTTGGCTGTGAAAAGTCATACAAACATAGAAAGGTTGCAGGAAGGGAGTGTGAAGCTGAGGTGTTTTGGTTCTTTTTTAATAGGAAAGATTAGGACATATTTAAATGCTGATGGGATGGGTCAAAATTGAAAACATAAGAGAAAGAGGAAACAATGCATAGAGTCAATCGTTTTAGAAGGTGAGAGAGGATGGCATCCCAACCACACATAGAGATGCCGGCCCTGATGAGAAAAGGAGCACGAGGACAGGAGAGGCTGCAGGCAGAGTCTGATGGGTCTGTTGCTGGTAGAGGGAAAGGAGCAAGTTTCTTCAGGTAGCTTCTGCTTTTTAATCAGGAAAGTGGAGAGTATATCTGTCAAGAATACAGGAGCTAGAAGAGAATTAATTGTTTATTTTATTTATTCTTTATCACTGATTATCGACTACATGCAGATTCCAACAATTAACTATGCTATTTAACAACATTTCGTGGTGATGCTTTAGTGGAATTTTTGTATTCTTTTCTCTCTCTCTCTTTTTTTTTGCAAATGGATAAATCTTAAAATAGGGAGATTAGAAACTATGTTTGAAATAGCCCATTCTGCCTTATGAATAGATTTACTAACAGAGTTTAACTTCCAAGTCAAAAATTCAGACAGAGATCTTCAAAATAAATGGTGGGTTAGTTTAGAAAAGAGAATGTCAATTAGCATAGACATGGCCTGATAAATGCAGTTAGAAGAATCAGATCATTAAAAGAACATTCTCTAACACAGAAGATATAGAAAAGTAAAATTATGCCTTCTGGTATTTTTTTAAATCAGCAAATGTCAACAGACATGAGTTCTATTATGGAGACCAATTTGATCAGAAGCAGAGGGAAGCAATGTTAACTGTGGAAAATCTTTGAACTAACACAGAGGAACCTTTTAAATTAATCTATGACAATCAATAGAAAAAAAAAGTCCAGTAAAAAAAATGACAGTAAAGAATAAGAAGCAGGAAAAGGAAATGGCCCATGAGTTAAGGTATAATTTTGCTTCTCTGTTATGAGGGCTAGCTGCCAAGAGATGAAATTTCTAGCTGTGAAGAAGAGAAACTAGATAATAAACAGGTAGAGAACAAAACATATGTATGCAAACATATACAAATAATTATATATATGAAAAGAAAAAATATAAAACTATATATAGTATGGAGTAGACAGAGGAACAAATCTAACACATATGTGTTATACAATACCAGGGCTTTTAAGTGATACTAAACATCATCACAAATAAGGAAACAATACACATTGTGTATAATAGAATCAGATTTTTCAAAAGCCTTATTTAGTAAGGAACTGACTTCATTTTTCAAAACATGGGAAACTCACAAAAAAAATACCATTCATTAGATGTAATTAATTTCACACAAAGTTTCCTGAAAGTAACTAAAGGAAAACCAAGCTGTGGCTTATACTGAACATGCTTTAGGTTAAAATAATGAGAAAAAATAGCTACTAAAGAAAAAGAAAAGGTATACTCAAATATTTGTCGTGTTGGAGATGTGTTGCTAGAGGTATAATCTACACATCAGTTGTGTTCTTCTGCACTCTTGAAACCTCAACAGGTCCAGACTTGAACTCTCAGTTTGCACAGTGTGGAAATCCACAGCCTTCTCATCCTTGTAGAACAACCTTCATGAGGTCCAATTTGTTTCTGGGTTTATACCTCTGGGCCTGATGTCTCTATTTAACAACAAGTTAATTAAGATGTAAAAATCACATGTGCCTTCAAGTCCACTTGCACACATATTTGTGAGTGTGGTATACTCTGGCATTTGGTACTGGATGGGCCATCTCATTGTAGCAATGCAGACAGTTTCCACTGAGTGTTCAACAGCCCTCCTTGCAAACCTTTCAGCCACCCCATATTTTCCACTGGCTGCTCTGCCTCCTGTCATCCAGCATGTCAGAATTTTCATTTTCTAACCCCTTCTCTCCTCTTTCTCCTCTTGGCTTCCCTCTCTACTCTACCTCTCCTTCTCAGAAACAAAAGAAATTCCTTTATAATTCTCATAGGGAGCAATTTGACCGTTCTCTTTTGTGGCTTTGGCTTTGTCAAACACCACACCCCACAGGGTCCCACCTTCTACCTAGTGGCTAATCAAGACATTTCCTCAAACAAAAATAGTTTCCTCCCCAAAAGCCATTCTGGTGCCAATTGTCGAAAAAATACATTCAAAACCTAAATTACACAAGCGCTTTAAAGAGTAGATTTAGCACAGAAGAAAACAATATGTTGATTGAAAAACCCATTTCATGTAATAGTAATGTACAATGTTACCTGCAATTATTGAGACTAAAATCTTTCTTAGAACAGTTAGTGCCTATAAGAATTTTTCTGTTTTAGGAAATTCTCAGTGAGATTGGCAGTCATGCACAAGAAAGCTTTCAAAAAATTAAATAAATGAAACTTGAGGGAAGACTGCATGTTGTGAGTGGGGCTAACTTCCATTGAGCATACACTTCCATCAGCTAGGAGTCCTCCTCCATTGGCCTCAGTAGAGCTTCAGAAACAAACAGCAACTTCCCCAACACCCATGGGCTAAGGCAGGACCATAGCAAATTGCCCACCTTCCTGTTGTGGTGAGTTCTTCATGCCTTTTAATCCTGTTTGTCTCAGATTTCCCAGCAGTCAAGGCACCTGACTCACTCCACATCCTGGCTTTGCTTGCTACATAACCAGGGCTTTCTCTTCTTCCCCTGGGAATTCTCGTCAGCTCTCCTCTGTAAGAGATGTGTTCTTCCCTAGATCCCAAGGCTTTCTAATGCTGTTTATAGTTTCCATGAATGCCATTCTGAGTCTAGCTTTTGTATATGACCTGATTTTTCTCTCTAGAATCATCTGGGATGATGATGATGATGATGATGATGATGTTGATGATGATGATGATGATAATGATGATTTTTTGGGGAGGTGGGGGGGACCTTATTTGCCTTTCTTTTCATTTGTCTGGCTGAACATCCAAAGGTTAATTTTAATCTACAAACTCATGTCTTTCAATTCTAGGAATTTTTAAATGTTATTTCCTTCATATATTCTCTCTCTTTTCTTTCTGGGACTATTATTATTTAGAAGATGGATATCCTACCCTGATCTTCGAAAATTGTTTTACCTTTCTTCTCCTATTTTCTGTTTCTTTTCCTTCCATTTTCAGGATTTTCTTGACTTTACCTTCCAATGCTTCTATTGATACTTTTAGTTCCCCTCCAGTTTGACTGTCCAAGAACCCACTCTTGTGCTTTGATAATTCACTTTTTATCACATTCTATTCTTGTTTTGTGGATGTGATATCTCCTAACTCTTTGAGAATATTGTTAAAAGATTTTTGGAGGTTCTTTATTGCTCTTGTAGTTTCTATTTTCTCTGAGATTTTATGTGTTTTTCTTCCTGTATTTTATGTGAAAAGCTCTATTTGCATGAAGAGGATTTGTCAATAGCAGATATCACTTGACGCTAAGCTAGCTTTTTCATTGAGGGATAAGCAAATATCCCAATCTTTTTGTCTTTTCCACAGACCAGTCAGTTTTCCCTGAAAGGCATCTTCTGTTCTTCAACCTGGGTAGCATGAATGAGGCTGGAAGTATTCTCATTATTGTTTGGTAGAGAAATTTAACCTTTTGAGAGAGTAAAATTCCAGCCTTCTGTTGGCATAAGATGGGCTACCCATTGGCTGAAGATTGGAGGACAAGATGCAAAGACCTGTTTATAGGCGCATTTTCAACTGATAATCCAAGGGTCCCTGACACCATCAGTTCTCAAGTCCTTCCAGGGTTCTGAGACACAAATCATCTTTCTTTTTGTCTACTTGCCCTTAACACTACAGTCTTCCTTTTCACCTTTTTCTAGACTGCTAATCAGTTACCCCTGGTCCCTTCATTTTCCATCTTTCAAAAGCTTGTTGAAATCTCTCATCTACTGTTATCTTCCATTCAGTTCTTGTGAGCTCCTGCATTCATCCCTTAAAAAAAAACCCTCCGTTACTTTTTTTTTTTTTTTTTTTTTGAGATGGAGTCTTGTTCTGTCGCCCAGGCTGGAGTGCAGTGGCGTGATCTTGGCTCACTGCAAGCTCTGCCTCCCGGGTTCATGCCATTCTCCTGCCTCAGCCTCCTGAGTAGCTGGGACTACAGGCGCCTGTCACCACACCCGGCTAATTTTTTGTATTTTTAGTAGAGACGGGGTTTCACCGTGTTAGCCAGGATGGTCTCGATCTTCTGACCTTGTGATCCGCCTGCCTCGGCCTCCCAAAGTGCTGGGATTACAGGTGTGAGCCATCACACCCAGCCCATTACTGTCTTTTTGATGGTATTATGAAAGGAATCTGAAGTGACCACTTGTACTCAATATACCTTGTTAATCAGAAGTACAATTCTCTCTTCAATTTTTATAATCTGGCTTCCATTCTTACCACTTCAGTGAAATTACTCCTGCCAAGGTCACAACCAAATTCCTTATTGCTAAATACATTGGAAATTGCCTTGATCCCATCCTTCTTGATGTTTTAGCATTTAATCAGCTGATGACTCCTTGAAACTCTTTTTGGGGGTTGACTGATGCTTTCCTCTGACATCATCCTTTGATCCTCAGTCTTCTTTGCTAGATCATCCTCTTTTGTCTTCCCTTCGCTTTCAGTACCATTTATTAAGCTGATGATTCTCAAATGTGTAGTTCCAGCTCAGGCCTGCCTCATGGGCTCCAACTCATGTAAAACAATAGCCACCACAACTAATGACTATTATATACTTGCTATATATCAAGCACCATTCTGATTTTGTATGAGTTATTTTAGTTGATTCTATCAATGACTTGATTTTGAAGCCTTATTAATATCCACATTTTAGCAGATAGGGAAATGAGACATGAGGAGATTCAATAAATGCCCAGGGTGTTTGAGTCAGTGTTCAACTCCAGGATGTCTGACCTTGAAATTACCTCATTGTAACTGTACTCTGCTGCCTAACAGTCCTCTCCAACTGCCTGGTTAACAGGCATCCAAAGTGTATCTACTAAAAGTTAACTTCCTCATGCCGCCCTCTCTAAATAACTCTCTATTGCTGTTCTCTACCTTGTAGTAGCGGCTCATGCTGAAAGCCTAAGAGCCTTTTCTAATTTCTCCCTTCTTTGTCTTCATTTCCGCTGAAGCCATCATACAAGTCCTACTAATTATATTCTTCAAAATGCCTCATATTGGCCCCCTCCTCTGTTTCCATAGTCATAACGCACATCCATCTACCCTGCTGCCATAGCCTTCTGACAAGTTTCTTCTCCTGCATTCTTAAATTTATTCTCTATACAACCTACAGAATTATCTTTACAACCCCAAATTAAATCACACTTCAGCTTTTCAGCGCCTTCCTAGTGCTTATAATAAAATCCCAAGCCATTACCATGGCCTACAGCTCTCTACACAGTCTGATTTCCACCTATATTAGAACCCTAACTGATGCAATTTTTCTTCCTTCTGGTTCACCATGGTGCAGTCACATAGCCCTTCCTCAAATAAGCTCACTCTTTTACATGCCTTCTTTCCCTTACCAGCTAATCTAAAGTTGCCCCCATCACCCACTCTGCCCCACTTCACTTTTCTAATGTTTTATTAACACTAATTACAAATAGTAATTATCTCATTCATTTGCTTGATTACTTGACTGTCTTCCCCCACAAGAATGTAAGGTCTATGAGGAAAGAGACTTTGTGTCACTCAGTCAATTCTAGAAATTGCCCTAGACTGTGTCTAGAAATATCCTAGACCACGACAAAACAAGACTCATTAGATTTTGTAGAAGTCCTCTTATCTAATATAAACTACACCAGTACATGCAGAACTAACAGATGTTTTTATATAGATACAAAAATATTTGTTATAAGCAATGTGCTTACATAATTGTGAAGGCTGAGATATCCCAAGATCTGCAGTTGGCAAGCTGCAGACCCAGGAGAACTGATGATGTAGTTCCAGTCCAAAAATCAGCAGAGCTCTATTGTTTCACCTAGAGTCCAAAGGCAGGAAAAGACCAATGTCCCAGCTCAAACAGTCAGGCAAGAGGAGTCTCCTCTTACTCACAGAAGAGTCAGCCTTTATGTTCTATTCAAGCCTTGAATGAGGCCACATACATGAGGGAAGGCAATTTACTCAGTTTGATTCAGATATTCATCTCGTCTAAAAACACCCTCACCAAAACACCCAGAATAATGTTTGACCAAGTATCTGGGCACCCCAAAACTCAGTCAGCTTGACACGTAAAATCAACCATCACAGTTGGTTAATCAAAAAATGTCCATCGTATTAGACAATCATGAAAGAGACACATAGAGACTTTTAACGTTTTATTTTACTTCAAACATTTAAATGCATATTCATTTCCAAATCATTTATAGCAGGCCCAAAGCCTTTTCTTTGAGCATGAATCTAGTAATTGGGGTTCCAGATCATCTTGCCCACAAAACTATACTCATAATTCATCTTCGACATTTCCATTGTCTGTTTCCTTACCTGAAAAAAGAACTTAGAGACAATTATAATACAATCTAAGAGCACAAGTTGTTCTAGGCTTTTAAAGTTATTTTTTCCAATTTCTTAATAGTTATTTGATTTGATTTGATTTTAAAATGCAATTTGCTTTCTAAAGTATTTAATTTGGTTTTCACAGTAACAGCATTTAAAAAAACTTGACATAGTATGTAGTTGTTAAATTATTATAAGGACAAGGTTTGGGGTCAAACATGACTGAGTCTAGGGAATCATACAACTCAGCTTGTGGGAGCACAGTACATGGGCAGAATAGGGAGTTAGTGTACAATGGTGAAGTTTCAGTTTTCCATGAGGAAAAGCAGTTATGATTCACAGAGAGATGGGGTAGAGTCAATTAATCAGGACAGTCAGTTCAGTGGAGTCTGCTCAAAGAGTTGCTCCCAATAATAGCCATGCTAAAAGGATGTTAAATATTAACATCTGTTTGCCTCAGATTTATTCAGGAGTCCCCAAAGGACACAGATTATCATGAGAACCAAAATAAACAAGAAGAGGAAGAGAAGCCACTTCCAGAAACTTCTAGAAGTTTTCTCTGTTCTATTTGGTTATATTTGCTACTCCTATTTTCATGATTGCCTTCAAATATGTAATTTGAAAACTTTAACTCTCATTCTAGCCTCTCCGAGCTATACCCTTTGGCATCCCAAGAATAAACTCATATGCTATTTTATTAAAGTGTCCATATTTATTCTAACAGTCTTTTTTTAAAAAAAATTAAAATTATCCTTTAATCTATTAGATGATAAAATAATCTGTGCTGCACAGTGAAAATAATTTATAAATGACCCCTTTGGCTAATAACATTATGCCAAATCAAGTCCCATTTTTCACTTTTCTGTAATGATAAAATGTAATTTAACAATTTCATGTAATGAGATGATACTATAAAGAAATGTTATTACTTTTGTTAATTACCTCCATGACATATTTGTAAATGTAAGTGACAAAAGCTTCTAAAAATTAAACTTCAAGAGATGTAAAAACTGATTATTTAGTAACTTTATTTCTGAATAGCTAAAACATTAATAATGTTCTGCCATTATCATCTAATCAAGCCATCAGGGACTGCACTAAACGCTCTAATGACCAAGCAGTAACATTTGTACTGGGTAATTTGTCACATTTTTCTTTGGAAGTTGTAGTCCATTGGAGGCAAAATAATGTGCTGTCTATAAAAGGGCTCTAGGGCCAAATTACCTGGGCTTGAATTTCGACTCTGTTTCTTTATATTTCAATATGTGGAAATTATTTATTTAAGTTCCATAAGTATGTCTTGTCAAATGCTGGATCCTTGAAAATATCACTAGAATAATGTATTTATAAGGTAAATCTGAGTTTACTGTTTACCTCAGTAAGGCAGGATGCTACTTTGACAATGAATTAGTGGCATCTTGGAAAGGAGACAGGAAAGTTGTGATATTTATGAGGTTTTGGGGTTTAAGACAGGTCTTTCAGTGCAAGGGGTATGGGCTTGATGGGAATCAAGTAAAAATCATCATAGAACGCTTTAGGATTGGTGGGTGCCGCAAAATGAGGGCTTGGAGGTGAGGGTATGGAAGAGTCTTAGAGAGTGCAGAGTAGTTTGATCCTATTTGTTGAAAAGTCAGCCAGGCATGGTGGCTCATGCCTACAATCACAGCACTTTGAGAGCTGATGTGGGACGATCACTTGAACCCAGGAGTTCGAGACCAGCCTGGGTAACATGGAGAGATCCAATCTCTACAAAAAATACAAAACTTAGCCAGACATAGTGGTGTGTCCCTGTAGTCCCAGCTACTTGGGGGGTTAAGGTGGGAGGATTGCCTGAGCCCAGGAGGTGGAGGCTGCAGTGAGCTGTGACTGTGCCACTGCATTCCAGCCTGGATGACAGAGTGAAACCCTTTCTCAAAGAAGAACAAAAAGAGAAAAGTCAACCAGTCCTGTGTTTATTAAAAATGATTTTTTTTCAGATGTTCCTGAAAGGAACATTAATGTTATTTTTAGTTTTTATCTCCCTGGACAAATACTTCCTGGAATAGGAAAGTCATAGCAGTGAAGATAGTGGTGGAATACAATCATGACAATGTGAACAGTGAGCTCTGCTTGTTGGGGGAGAGGGAGGGGGAGATGATTTTGATTCTCTGTTTCTCATTTGCAAATGGGAATAATACTAGTGCATTTATGGGTGATGGTACTAATGGAGAAGTACTAGCAAACCTTCCAGAAGGAAAGTACATACAGTGGAAGGAGCAAGGGTTTGGAGTCAGTCAAATCTAAATGTAAATCAGAGCTACAACTCGGCCACAAAAAAGAATGAAATTGTGTCTTTTTCAGCAATATGGATGGAACTGGAAGTGATTATCCTAAGTGAAATGATAGACACAGAAAGTGAAATGATAAACACAGAAAGTGAAATACTGCATGTTCTCACTTATAAGTGGTAAACAAATAATATGAGCATACGGACATAGAGAGTACAATAATAGATACTGGAAACTCAGAAAGATGGGGTTGGGAAGTGGGTGAGAGGTGAGAAATTCCTTTTGGGTCCAATGTACATTATTCAGATGATGGTTACACTGAAAGCCCAGACTTCACCATTATGCAATATATCCATGTAATAAAATTGCACTTGTACCCCCTTAAATCTATACAAATTAAAAATAAAAAAATAAATCTGAGCTACAATTTTTTAGTAAGTATCGTCCTGTTTTGTGACCTCTAGAATGATAGCTCTTTCACAGGGGTGTTGTGAAAATTAATAAAATAATGAATGAGAAAATGATCTATGGGAGATATGTGTTTCAGCAAGAAACCTACAGCTCATTCCAACGGGGGACTTGAAGAGGATTTGATGAAGGGACTAATTGCATAGGTTAAGGAACCAACAGAGAGGATGCTGAGTCAAAGCGGGAAGACCTGTTACCATTCCTAGGCCAGAAGGAGCAAGGGAAGGAACTGTCCTGGAGCCTGGTAAGAGCTGTAACACTGGTTGGGAAGCACACCTGACTACCCAGAAAGACCTGAGGCCGCAGGTAAAGGAATGTGCACACTGCCAAACCAGGAAGGCAGCAGCAGGAATAAATACCCTGGCCTCTTCCACCTCCTGTTGTCCAATCGTGTGCATTGCATTTCTCAAACCGAACTAAAAGCTGAGGGCAGATGAGCCTGGGTAACACACTCCTTCCGGATCAGCCTCCTGGGGCAGGCAGAATCACAAAGAATACATCAGGAGACACACACACTGAGAATGACCCCATCTTGTAAGTACTTTTAAAGTCTTAGTTCCCTACTGTGATTAACTCAAGAAAGAGGATACAGTTGAAATAGAGTATGCCAGTCTAGTGCTAAGGACACCTCTATATATCTTTTTGGAGGTGGAGGGCAGGGGGCCTTTAAGCACTAACCATGTACAGTCTGTGGTGTAATAAGAGTGGCTAATGCAAGCATGTTTACTGACTGGGTTTGTTCACTCTAAAAGAGCACCAACATTATATCTGCTTCTTGGCATATTAGGATGTAAGAATATACAATGTTCATTAGGTTCAGAAACACAAACTCCATTCATAATGTCCATTCAGTTCTAGAAACTCCCCTTAACAAAATATGCAGATGTTTCTTTTAACTTGGAACAAAAATGGATTGGTTGACTAGAAGGTAACTCACATTGTGGAATAAATTATATATTTATATATAATTTTATTAGCTATAATATATATTTTTATTATACATAAATTATATATTTTATATATATATATATAAAATGCAAGTAATCTATGAGTACTTCTATACATGGCAGTGATGTTAACCACCAATCTGCCATCACAGGGCAAGCTGGAAGGCTTAGCCAGAAGCAGAGTAGAGAGCCTTTCTGGAGCCTCTTCTTTATGTCTGGGTTCTGCGTTAGCCTCAATCTCACTTATTTTGAACCTTAACCTGGTCCCTATTGAGTGGCCATTTACTGATGCCAATGCTTATGATTGATTGCAGGCCCTTGTCAAAGACATGGAGTGGATAAGCCTTACTTCTCTTACCATCTAAACTTCTTTTGAATGTCCTAGAATGCTCACAAAT
Source organism: Pongo abelii (assembly GCF_028885655.2). Classification (NCBI taxonomy): domain Eukaryota; kingdom Metazoa; phylum Chordata; class Mammalia; order Primates; family Hominidae; genus Pongo; species Pongo abelii. The sequence continues at coordinate 83,026,255 of NC_071992.2, read as the reverse complement.
GTCTTCCCCAAATGCTTGTTTTTGCTGGATAGCAAAGTATTAGACTACTACTCACTCCCACCACCCTGACAGCTTTAAGCAGGAAGAGGAATACCTTCCCTAATGAGTCCTATCTGATGGCCTTTCCCCTATTATTAAAATTCACTTCCTTTTGTGGTTGGCTGTTTCTCATTGCAGAAATATCCCACACTCTGGGATCAGAGCTTGACCTAACTCTCTGAACTGGGATGTTACTAACCAAATGCTCCCCTTGTATCAGCTATTCTTAACCTTGTGATTGTCTCACGTAGAAAATGTTGAAGGGAGGATGTTCCCTTTTAAGTAGATGATGGAAAGGGTTCCTTATGGATGATCACACCTTTTCAGAAACCAATCACGTACTTTTAGGGCATTTTACATCCCAGTGCTTCTGAGTGATACCTTTCCCATTACTTTATCCTAAAAACTCATTTTTTAATTAAACAACTTTTGAAAAATGACTATGAGTACTTTCCAGGGGACCCCTTTAAAAAGACAATACCAATTTGGGTGTGTAATTTCAGATATGCTTATTTAAAAAAAAAATCTTATTTCTTTACAGTAAACCTGAGTTTCATACCCTGCACGCTCTTATGCACAAATCTTTTCATCTTCTCTAAAGGATTGCAAACTCCTTCAAGGCAGGGGCTATACCTCATTTATTCCTTTTATTCTACGAATATATTCCTTTCCTTAATAACTTTAATTCATTTGTGAAATGCTGCCGCCAAGTGAAGAGCCATTACGTGGGAAAAAATTTCCATTAAATTTAATGGGAAAAATTATGACTCTTGTCATCAGAGCCCAAGATATCCAGACAATTTTCTTTTTTTCTTCTTTTTTTATTATTATTATCATACTTTAAGTTTTAGGGTACATGTGCACAACGTGCAGGTTACATATGTATACATGTACCATGTTGGTGTGCTGCACCCATTAACTCGCCATTTAACATTAGGTATATCTCCTAATGCTATCCCTTTCTCCTCTCCCCACCCCACAACAGGCCCCGGTGTGTGATGTTCCCCTCCCTGTGTCCATGTGTTCTCATTGTTCAATTCCCACCTATGAGTGAGAACATGCAGTGTTTGGTTTTTTATCCCTGCGATAGTTTACTGAGAATGATGGCTTCCAGCTTCATCCATGTCCCTACAAAGGACAATGAACTCATCATTTTTTATGGCTGCATAGTATTCCACGGTGTACGTGTGCCACATTTTCTTAATCCAGTCTATCATTGTTGGGCATTTGGGTTGGTTCCAAGTCTTTGCTATTGTGAATAGTGCCACAATAAACATACGTGTGCATGTGTCTTTATAGCAGCATGATTTATAATCCTTTGGGTATATACCCAGTAATGGGATGGCTGGGTCAAATGGTATTTCTAGTTCTAGATCCCTGAAGAATCCCCACACTGACTTCCACAATGGTTGAACTAGTTTACAGTCCCACCAACAGTGTAAAAGTGTTCCTATTTCTCCACATCCTCTCCAGCACCTGTTGTTTCCTGACTTTTTCATGATCGCCATTCTAACTGGTGTGAGATGGTATCTCATTGTGGGTTTGATTTGCATTTCTCTGATGGCCAGTGATGATGAGCATTTTTTCATGTGTTTTTTGGCTGCATAAATGTCTTCTTTTGAGAAGTGTCTGTTCATATCTTTTGCCCACTTGTTGATGGGGTTCTCTGTTTTTTTCTTGTAAATTTGTTTGAGTTCATTGTAGTTTCTGGATATTAGCCCTTTGTCAGATAAGTAGGTTGCAAAAATTTTCTCCCATTCTTTAGGTTGCCTGTTCACTCTGATAGTGGTTTCTTTTGCTGTGCCGAAGCTCTTTAGTTTAATTAGATCCCATTTGTCAATTTTGGCTTTTGTTGCCATTGCTTTTGGTGTTTTAGACATGAAGTCCTTGCCCATGCCTATGTCCTGAATGGTATTGCCTAGGTTTTCTTCTAGGGTTTTTATGGCTTTAGGTCTAACATTTAAGTCTTTAATCCATCTTGAATTAATTTTTGTATAAGGTGTAAGGAAGGGATCCAGTTTCAGCTTTCTACATATGGTTAGTCAGTTTTCCCAGCACCATTTATTAAATAGGGAATCCTTTCCCCATTGCTTGTTTTTGTCAGGTTTGTCAAAGATCAGATAGTGGTAGATATGCGGCATTATTTCTGAGGGCTCTGTTCTGTTCCATTGGTCTATATTTCTGTTTTGGTACCAGTACCATGCTGTTTTGGTTACTGTAGCCTTGTAGTATAGTTTGAAGTCAGGTAGTGTGATGCCTCCAGCTTCGTTCTTTTGGTTTAGGGTTGACTTGGCTATGCGGGCTCTTTTTTCATTCCATATGAACTTTAAAGTAGTTTTTTCCAATTCTGTGAAGAAAGTCATTGGTAGCTTGATGGGATGGCATTGAATCTATAAATTACCTTGGGCAGTATGGCCATTTTCATGATATTGATTCTTCCTACCCATGAGCATGGAATGTTCTTCCATTTGTTTGTATCCTCTTTTATTTCATTGAGCAGTGGTTTATAGTTCTCCTTGAAGAGGTCCTTCACATCCCTTGTAAGTTGGATTCCTAGGTATTTTATTCTCTTTGAAGCAATTGTGAATGGGAGTTCACTCATGATTTGGCTCTCTGTTTGTCTGTTATTGGTGTATAAGAATGCTTGTGATTTTTGTACATTGATTTTGTATCCTGAGACTTTGCTGAAGTTGCTTATCAGCTTAGATTTGGGCTGAGATTTGGGGCTGAGATGATGGGGTTTTCTAGATATACAATCATGTCATCTGCAAACAGGGACAATTTGAGTTCCTCTTTTCCTAATTGAATACCCTTTATTTCCTTCTCCCACCTAATTACCCTGGCCAGAACTTCCAACATGATGTTGAATAGGAGTGGTGAGAGAGGGCATCTCTGTCTTGTGCCAGTTTTCAAAGGGAATGCTTCCAGTTTTTGCCCATTCAGTATGATATTGGCTGTGGGTTTGTCATAAATAGCTCTTATTATTTTGAGATACGTCCCATCAATACCTAATTTATTGAGAGTTTTTAGCATGAAGGGTTGTTGAATTTTGTCAAAGGCCTTTTCTGCATCTATTGAGATAATCATGTGGTTTTTGTCTTGATTCTGTTTATATGCTGGTTTACATTTATTGATTTGTGTATGTTGAACCAGCCTTGCATCCCAGGGATGAAGCCCACTTGATCATGGTGGATAAGCTTTTTGATGTGTTGCTGGATTTGGTTTGCCAGTATTTTATTGAGGATTTTTGCATCAATGTTCATCAAGGATATTGGTCTAAAATTCTCTTTTTTGGTTGTGTCTCTGCCAGGCTTTGGTATCAGGATGATGCTGGCCTCATAAAATGAGTTAGGGAGGATTCCCTCTTTTTCTATTGATTGGAATAGTTTCAGAAGGAATGGTACCAGTTCCTCCTCGTACCTCTGGTAGAATTTGGCTGTGAATCCATCTGGTCCTGGACTTTTTTTGGTTGATAAGCTATTAATTATTGCCTCAATTTCAGAGCCTGTTATTGGTCTATTCAGAGATTCAAATTCTTCCTGGTTTAGCCTTGGGAGAGTGTATGTGTCGAGGAATTTATCCATTTCTTCTAGATTCTCTAGCTTATTTGCATAGAGGTGTTTATAGTATTCTCTGATGGTGGTTTGTATTTCTGTGGGATCGGTGGTGATATCCCCTTTGTCATTTTTTATTGCGTCTATTTGATTCTTCTCTCTTTTCTTCCTTATTAGTCTTGCTAGCAGTCTATCAATTTTGTTGATCCTTTCAAAAAACCAGCTCCTGGATTCATTTATTTTTTGAAGGGTTTTTTGTGTCTCTGTTTCCTTCAGTTCTGCTCTGATTTTAGTTATTTCTTGCCTTCTGCTAGCTTTTGAATGTGTTTGCTCTTGCTTTTCTAGTTCTTTTAATTGTGATGTTAGGGTGTCAATTTTGGATCTTTCCTGCTTTCTCTTGTGGGCATTTAGTGCTATAAATTTCCCTCTACACACTGCTTTGAATGCATCCCAGAGATTCTGGTATGTTGTGTCTTTCTTCTTATTGGTTTCAAAGAACATCTTTATTTCTGCCTTCATTTCGTTATGTACCCAGTAGTCATTCAGGAGCAGGTTGCTTAGTTTCTACGTAGTCGAGCAGTTTTGAGTGAGTTTCTTAATCCTGAGTTCTAGTTTGATTGCACTGTGGTCTGAGAGACAGTTTGTTATAATTTCTGTTCTTTTACATTTGCTGAGGAGAGCTTTACTTCCAACTATGTGGTCAATTTTCAAATAGGTATGGTGTGGTGCTGAAAAGAATGTATATTCTGTTGATTTGGGGTGGAGAGTTCTGTAGATGTCTATTAGGTCCGCTTGGTGCAGAGCTGAGTTCAATTCCTGGATATCCTTGTTAACTTTCTGTCTCATTGATCTGTCTAATGTTGAGAGTGGGGTGTTAAAGTCTCCCATTATTATTGTGTGGGAGTCTAAGTCTCTTTGTAGATCACTCAGGACTTGCTTTAAGAATCTGGGTGCTCCTGTATTGGGTGCATATATATTTAGGATAGTTAGTTCTTCTTGTTGAATTGATCCCTTTACCATTATGTAATGGCCTTCTTTGTCTCTTTTGATCTTTGTTGGTTTAAAGTTTGTTTTATCAGAGACTAGGATTGCAACCCCTGCCTTTTTTTGTTTTCCATTTGCTTGGCAGATCTTCCTCCATCCCTTTATTTTGAGCCTATGTGTGTCTCTGCACATGAGATGGGTTTCCTGAATACAGCACACTGATGAGTCTTGACTCTTTATCCAATTTCTCAGTCTGTGCCTTTTAATTGGAGCATTTA